>NW_028261385.1:58816724-59135474 GCF_051295495.1 Thamnophis sirtalis
AGTGGCAAGGATAGGGGCAGTTTGACTTATTCAAATTAAACAATTTCAATTCCACCTTACTCTGGAGAGCCAGAGTTGAAATCTCTTATAGGATTTTGTTCCATAGGACAGATGGAAGAAAGAAGGCATTCTTCCAGAGGTGGGATTGAAAATTTTTAGCAACCGGTTCTCTGCCTGGTGGGCAGGGGCATGGGGGGGGGCATGGCCTCCTTGGCCTCCTCACAGTGGGAGGGGGTGTTTTCATGCTTCCCAGGCTCTGGAGGCTTTCCCTGAGCCTCCAGGAGGGCGAAAGCGGCCTTCCCCTGGCTCCAGAGGCCCTCCGGAAGCTGGTAATGGGCCCATTTTTGAACTTTCGGAATTTCCGGTAGGGTGTTTTTTGCCCCTCCCCAGGCTCCAGAGGCTTTTCCTAAGGGATGGGTCGGGCCAGCCGGTCCTTGCAACAACCAGTTCAGTGAACCGGATACAAAATTAACATCTGCTTCGCCCGAACTGGCTGAATCCCACCCCTGCATATTTCTTGGGCCTTGATAGATAGTATTTAATTGAAGCATGCCATAGGCAGTCCTTCAAATAACTGAGCTATATGTTGTATGGTGCTTCAAAGTCTGCAACCAGCACCCGAATCTCACCTGGAAGCAAACTGATAAGCAGTGGAAGCTTACAGAGCAGTTTTCAAAGATAGCCTCTTGAGGAAGGGGAAACACAGCCTTTTTAAGGCTGGAGAGGAAGGATCACTAGTTCTGGTCTGGAAAAACCTTGACAAATAGTTCAGCAGAGAGTTTAGCTTTGGAGTCCATTTCTATTGTATATACTACCTAATTTTACTAGCTCATTAAAAAGTTGCCTCTCAGAAGTCTTCTGTGAGAGTAAGGTTAAGATTATTTAGTGTTTAATTCACTTTCTCAGCTCTTAATATGGGCAACAAGAAGTCTTAACTTCCTCTTGTCAAATCTAAACTGGTCTTATCACAGTACCTGAAAGTTAACTTCAGTTCTCTGAGCTCTTGAAAATGCTGACCATTCCAATATGCACTCTTGGACTAAAAGGCATAGTTCTGCCAATTTAAACCTAAGATTCCCTGCCATAAACCAAGTAAATATTTTAACTTTCAGTTCTGGGATCTCAGCCAACTTCATCATAAAAAGTAAAAAAGTTTCTACTCACGTTTCTTGTACTATAAATTTTTATTTTCTAATCTGTCAAACTATGGTGAAGCATAAGCACTTTATCATCACCTCATTCTTGCACAAACCATACCTCTGCAGTTTATTTATTTATTTATTAGACTTATATACCGCTTCATAGGGCTTTCAGCCCTCTCTAAGCGGTTTACAGATTTTTTTAGCAAATTGAGTCAGCAACTTGCCCCCACAGTCTGGGTCCTCATTTCACCCACCTCGGAAGGATGGAAGGCTGAGTCGACCTTGAGCCGGTGAGATTTGAACCGCTGAACTGCAGATCACAGTCAGCTGAAGTGGCCTGCAGTACTGCACCCTAACCACTGCACTACCTCGGCTCTTTATTCTTCTGTACCTTCCATTATTACTATTACATCACTGTTATGACCGCCCCCCCCCTCATCCCACAACACACACTCTGAGCCAAAGAAAGGTTACGGCATTTAATTAACAGACAGACAGGTCCTTGGCAGCAAACCGGCACAGACAAGCTTGGATAGCAATCCAGCACAGATAAGGCTTGGCAGCAATCCAGCCTGCCAAGCTCACAATAATGTTCATCAAACATTAGTTACTGCGTTGACTTCTGCAAGAGGGGCGTGTGCAAAGCAGTCCTTATTATAGTCTGGAGAGGAGCCTAATGACCACCAGCTGAGTGCAATTACCTCCTGTACTTGTACAACTGTTCCTGATGCCTATTAGTTCTTCGGTGCCGGGCATCCAGGAACAACTCACTGCTGGAGTCCGGATCACTCTCCCTTGTCTCCTCCCCACTGGTCCACGGCTCAGGCACCTCCTGGTGGCCTCTTTGCGCCCTGCTGTCCAGGGTCCTCCACATCCTCCAGAGCCGATTCATAGGGCCCATCACTGTCGGAGTCTGGTGGCAGCTCCAATAGCTCCTGCTGGGTCACAACACATCACTAATATTAATTTCTTGCATTGGCTGTTAATAATCCAACGAGAACCCAGTAAGTAGGAGAATATCAGACTTGTAAATAGAGGCAGTCCTTGATTTATGACCACAATTGAGCCCAACATTTTTGTTGCTAAGTGAGACAGTTGTTGAGTGAGTTTGGCCCCATTTTACAACCTTTCTTGCCACAGTTGTTAAGTGAATCACTGCAGTTAAGTTAGTAACAAGGTTGTTAAATAAATCTGGCTTCCCCATTGACTTTGCTTGTCAGAAGTTCGCAAAAGGAGATCACGTGACCCAAGGATACTGCAACCAGCATAATATGAATCAATATGTCAAGCATCTGAATTTTGATCATGTGACCATGAGGATGCTTCCACAGACATGAGTGTGAAAAACAATCATGTCCCTTTTTTACTGCCGTTGTAACTTTGAATGTTGTAAGTTGAGGAGTACCTGTAATACTTTGTAATCAGTGGAAACAGTTTGATTAGATTTCACCTGCATAATTTAAAAGCAAATTTATTGATTTTATTTGTCTTCTGACATAAAATGTTAGAGGTATCTAGTAGGTCAAATGGTAAATCTACTGTGCATAATGTTTCTTGTTGTGTTTAAACATCTTAACTTTATTTTACTTAACAAGTTCTTGTCTTTTTAGATTTGGGGTAGTGTTCCTGGCCTTTTAAACCTGCCATTGTGAATTCTTTTCTGCACATATTCTATACATATATCCACTGTGCATGCAGTCTACTGACAAGAAAGTAATCACATCCCATCAACTGTGTATTTAAAGTAAGCAGGTTTTCCTGGATTAATGTTTGTCTCATCAAGAATTAAAATGGAAGGACAGCATGATTTCCTTAGAGATCTAAATACTCTGATCTTTTAAAGAATATGCTTAGGATGTTTATAATTCTTCTACCTTTCACATACAATTTGTAATGAGTTTAAAATTACATTAGTCTCTAAATTAATAAAGTGTATGTGCACATTACTTTAAGATTTCACAACAATTTATAAACAATAGACTCACAGCTCTTAGAATAATGGTACGTTCATTACAAGAAAGCTCTTAAAATGTTAATTCATTTTACCTCCTCCTTTAGGATTACAATATGTTTCAAGCTGATTAGAGCTGATTTATTTTTAATAGTATAGTTTTATTTAAGTTTGCTGTATTTTATATTTCTAAGCGCAGAACATCATAAATTCATGTTTTAAACATTTTCATGAATCATTTTCTGCACCTTCTTTCTCCTTAACATAAAAATGCTAATATTAAATCACAATTTATGTATTCATTATGAGAATGAGTCAGTTTAGTATCAAATTTGAGCATGTCACTTCCTCCTTTGCCTTGACATAGTGGTGCATACCAGATAGGAAATTATGAGGCTTACTTACTAGCCTAACAACAGTTTGTTACTATGGTATAGTGCAGTGGTGGGATTCATTTTTTTTACTACCGCTTGGTGGGCATGGCAGGGGAAGGATACTGTAAAATCTCCTTTCCCACCCCACTCCAGGGGAAGGGTTCTATAAAATCTCCATTCTCTCCCCACTCCAGGGAAAGATTATTGCAAAATCCCCATTCCCTCCTGATCAGATGGGACTCGGGAGGCAGAGAATAAATGGGGGTGGGGCCAGTCAGAGGTGGTATTTACCAGTTCTCTGAACTACTCAAAATTTCCACTACTGGTTCTCCAGAACTGGTCAGAAGCTGCTGATTATATATTGGAATAAGTCATTTTAATCAACTATATAGATACCATAACTGAAGCTTGTCCTGGTAAGCTGTAAAAATAAATTACAGGCTGTTTATTTCATTGCAAATTTATGTATGTGCTTAATTCCAAGATTTAAGTCATTTTGTTTTCAGAATACGATATGGGCAGTTTTTCTGAGTCACCACACTTAGGATATGCTTTAAGCATGTCATTCAAGTCATTCTGTTCTTTTCATGCAATCTTTAAAGTGACATTTTAGTGTAATTCCCATCTCATATTTTGTTATTCTATTGAATACCAATTATGTCATATATTTATCTAGAAATATCCAGCAGCAGTACTTTTGGATTAACTGGCATCGATATCTTTCAGATTATTATTTTTTGCTTGATCAGCAAGGTGAATATCTGAAATTTTGAAGATATTTTCCTCTTTAGTGCTACTCATTTCAGTTCCTAGGCCACATGGTCCAGTTATGTTTTCCTGTCTAATATTTCCAAGTTTGTTATTTTAGTCTTCAACTGCAAGCAACACATCTTGTTTACATCTTGTGTTGATTTCAAAGTAAACTTGATTTCAAAATAAACTTGATAATAAAGCTCATCAGTAGTTGGAACTTAAACTTGGATAATTGTCATATTAAAGGATTTCCTGTGAAGTCTAATTGATATTATTTGGATGTTGGTTACGTGTTTATCACTACGAAAACAATGGCTTTTCTTTCTTGTTTTTCATTTTCTACTAGTAAATTGTGTGAACCTATAACTGAATGTGTCTAATTCCAATCCAATTTGCGGATGCCTAAGACTCAGTTCATTTCATGTCGTACTTTCCCTTATTTATACTTCTTATATTCTATGTTTCCACTACATAGATTGCATTAGTATTTGCATTTTCTTTTTCTCTATGGCAACATCAGCAATTATCCCAAAGGCTTTAATCCTGTTTCATCATAAACACTATTAGTATTCTGGTTTAGTCTTCTTTAGTCTTCGGCTCTTCCTCAGTAGGATGCTGAGTACCTCCTGACCTGAATGTCCATCCTCCAGCATTTTTCGTTCCCTTTGTATTATCTGTCCATGTGGTTTTCTTAGTAAATTGCAGGAACAGTGAACTATTACCACTGCCTTCTTTCCCACAGTATGATATGCTGCCTTTGTCCTGTGACTTACCTGTGATTTACCTCCAACAGTATCTTTCTATACTGTTGCTGCTTCTAGCTTTAGCCTGACAGCTGGGGTGATGTTCACACTTTTGGGTAACCTTGCTGGATGTATATACTCTTGGCATACACTCATAATATCTTTTACGTATCTCTTCCAGTAATACTCACAATTTCCCGATTTTAAAGAAACAACATTAAACTAGGATACAACTATATCAGAATCGTTTCATTATATTTTTCTACC
The DNA here is from genome assembly GCF_051295495.1 of Thamnophis sirtalis. Classification (NCBI taxonomy): domain Eukaryota; kingdom Metazoa; phylum Chordata; class Lepidosauria; order Squamata; family Natricidae; genus Thamnophis; species Thamnophis sirtalis. The sequence continues at coordinate 58,821,955 of NW_028261385.1, forward strand.
TAAGCTAGAATTATTTTTCCCAATAGGTAAATGTTTATGAATGAAATATAGGATAGCACTTATAAGATATTCTACTTAATAAGCACAATCATTTTTAAAATAAATTTTGAAAGGTATACCTTGTACATATGCTTTGACATGTGTACTCATTATCTTTAACTTAATATGAAAAATCCACGCCTATCTCAAGTGACAGAAACATTCTGTTAATTCATTGTTCTTAATTTTAATAAATATTTCTATAAATTATGCATATCTTAATTCATGCTACATATTAGCAATCAAATTCAGAGTAAATACTCTTATCAGACATACCAATAGTTTTATAGTTTAAGATAGTACTATTAAAGTTAATTATATCTGGTTCACTTCCATGAGCCTATTTTAAACGCTACTGAGTCTGGATAGAATGTTCTTCAAATTTCAAAAAGAGTAAAAGTGAACCTAGTTCAATAAAGTGTGCCTAACACTTTTTTTGCAGTGTGGCTTTTTTGAAGGGGAGGGGAGAATCATGTTTTATTTTTCCTGAAAATTTGCAGCTGTTCGGTAGAATCTGACATAGATCTAAGCGTGTAATTTACTTCTGTTTTTTCCCTGTTCCTTGAACCTCATAAGGATACAGTTCTTTGGGAAGAATTGGGCAGTTTCATGGAACAGTCTGGCAACCCATATGAATCCTCTTGAATTTATGCAACCTCTAGTCTTGATATGATTATGTGTGTGGTTATATTTATTATCGCTGATGGCAGACTCCATTGCTTGTTTCTTCATGTGTTTTTTTTACAAAATGCCATGGCTGGCTGGATTAAAGATTTCTTGTATTGATGTGCCTTCTGTTGCACTACAAATCTAATACAAAGGACAACTGTGGCTCAGGGCAGTTGACTGTTACAGCTGTGCTCATAAGAACTGTGTGTAATTTAGGAAGAAATGCATACAGCTTAGGTTATAGTTTTCATCCCAAGAGGCTTTACGATATAGAGCAGGTATCTTAAGCTTCAGTAATCACAAGGGCTGTGTGAGAACTAGTTCATGAGCCTGAAGGGAAGTAATAGTTCCCTTTTAATTCATTGATATGAAAGCTTAGCGCACACTGGCACAACTCAAAGAGGGCAAAGCACCACACTGATATTCGTAATAATTGCCAGGAATATTGGAAGGAATAGCTGGTGTGGCTAATGTCATGGAGCAGAGATGAAGCCAGCAATGTTGATGAGGCCTGGGGCTTTGGAGGTGCCAAGGAGTGCATTTTTTACAACAGATGAGGCTGCTTGCAACTCCTTCATGGTGGCAGTGACATTTGCCGGCAGTAGATTGGTCATTTTTCAAAAAATACAGGGAGGCCATACAAGGTTGCTTGGGAGCCACATGCTGTGCATACTAGTCTGGTGTGCACAGAAAAAAAAGGAGAGCATGATGGTAAGCCACTAAAAACAATTTAATTAAACAGAAATCCTTTTACAGTGAAACAGACTTGCTTTTTTATTATTTCTTTGATTTTTAGGTCACCTTTAGGTCTTAGAGGCAGGGGGTTGGTTGGAATTGCTGCTCACTATGGAGTTTGTTAACTCTCATATCAAAAAGTGTTTAAAGAAATGAAGCAATGTGCCCACATTTGGCAGAAAACCGATAGGTCTCAGGAGCTGAATACAGAGATGGGCGTGATACTGATATTACTTCTCCATCTACCACACCCAGGTCTAGAGTAGTGGCCCCAACCTTTTGGGTACCAAGGGCTGGTTCTGTGGACTGGAGGGTGCATGGTTTTGTATGCTGCCTGTATCCCACGAATGGGGCCTTCCCTTGTTTGCAAGGCCCAGTTGCTGGCATGCTGCGGACCAGTGCTGGTTCACAGACTGGGGGCTTAAGACCCCTAATCTAGAGCTAAATCTCTGACATAGCAAGGAAGAACTATGGCAGTGGCACTGCCATTTTAGCCCTTGTTGCATTTGTCAATTTAAAGGAAGATGGTAAGCTTATGTCCTATTTATAGCTATTTCTTTACAAGTTTGCTCTCTGGCTGCTTGTAATTGTTTTTAGAGAATACTGGCTCCTATAAATATTTAGGATCAAACTTATACTAGTTATAAATGCAGCTAAAGTGTCTGTGAAAAAAATATTTTTTTTATATCTAAGGAAATGCACAGCTCTTGGTTCTTTATCTGCACCAGATATTTCCAAAGTCAGTTATTTGGAAGGAAAAATAAATTGCATGAGGAGATATAAAATTCAAAGTAGGGATGAATTCATTGGATCCATGAAGATATGATAATGAAAAGAATATCATATCTTGCAGAATGCAGATATTAGAGTTGTGACCACTTTCCATGATGCATTCTATATTTCTTGTCTACTTTTGATCAATTGCCATCCTTCCTTTGAATATGTTTTCTCTCTCTTCCTGAGTTTCACGCCTTTAGTTTCTTGATGTGATGACTGTTATGTGAACAGCTCAAATGGCAGATTGCCAATCAATCATTTGAAGAAATACTTTTCATGCCAGAGAATATGAGATGATGACAGCATGTGTCATTTAGCTGTACTTTCTCTATTCACTTTAGTAGCTTAAGATGCAGAAATATAGTTTAAGAATTATGTTAATTGGTACAAGTAATCCTGGAGATAGACATCACTAGAAATGAGATAAAGTTCATACTTTAATTTATAGTTAAATAAAGACAATTCTAGTGAATTCAGATAGTGAATATTTCAGTGTCCAAACATTAGATACTGAGACAATGAAATATTGTCAATTATTTTACTTTGGTTGGTTACATAAATATCTCATCTAACATTCGAAGAGAGAAAGGAACTGATCAGTTAATATAATTAAGACAGCACAATAAAACTTGCTTTATAATTCAATTTTGCATATGGTAATATCTTATGTAAAAACTTAATTGTCTTAGACTTTTTGGCTCTGCTTTACCTAGCTTATTTTTGAATATGTTTGATCCGAAATAGAGTTTAGTAAAGCTTACTTCTGTGAATCTGTATACAGAATTAAAGTTAGAAACAAATTCCTAGAACAAGATTTTTTTAAAACAAAAATTCAAAAAATATAAGCATACATTTAGATTGTGAATGCGTTTTAACCTTGTCTAAGAACTCTTTAGATTTTAGAAGATTTAGACCAGACAGGAAATGATACACGTAGAAGACAAAAAAGCAGAGGTTTAGAAACTGAATATTGTTATATAGATCTGTCTATTAATTTGCTTATCTGAATTCATTTCTTTTTCTTCTTCAGTGGGCAAGGGGCACAATTTATCAACTATGCATCAAAGAGAAATTATCTTGAACTGTATTTAAGCAGAAATTCCCATGACTGTTTTCCATTTTAACAATGTAGAACATTTTTTTCTCTTTCACATGGTAGAAATCAAGAACTAGTTTTCCCTGTTCATTTTTAAAGTTCTTACTTATTTGTTACAGATGGTGGGAACATTATTTGTTCTGTAACTCATTAATTTGGCAAATGTCCAATTTTTGCAATTTTTTTGCTACTGCTGAAACAACATATGTAAGTAGCTCAGAACAAATGTTTGCCTTAATATGTTTTCTTACTTCATTGAAAAACCTTTCAGCAAATTATGCTACAGTCTTTAACCCTTAGTTAAGGGTTAAAGTATCTCTTGTGTATGCACTCATACACGCACAAACATATGAATATCCTATATTTTAAAAATGGCAACTTGAATAATTTTTAACTTAATAATGTAACAGCATTAGTGTTGATCTTCATAAGAATAGCATTGAAAAGACTAAGGCCATGAAACAATTGTTGCATAAACATATAGACAAGATGCCAAAATTGATGAGATAATAAATCAGAAATAGCTAGGTGCTCATGACTAAGTATAGAATGACAGCTGGTAAATTTTAGCTAATTCAGTGGATTCATTATTTTATATAAACTTAGGATACTAATATTTATGGCTTAAGGTGAGATATTTTGGAATCTACTGTACAGTCATTTTAGGATCTAAGATATTTGAAGATGGAAATACTATACCATGGAAATGCTATTTTCATCAGCATCCTTATAACAAGTATAGTTCTTATAACAGTATTGTTAATTATTTAGGTCATTAATTGATGGATAAAATCAGAATCACATGAAGTATTTATTACCACTTTAAAAATCCTTAGTTAAGACTCTGGAATACTGCATTTAGTTTTAATCGTCACATTACAAAAAAAGTTGGTGAGACTTTGGATAAAAATGCAAAGAGCAACTAAGATAATTAAGAGCCTATAGACCAGTGATGGCTAACCTTTTTGCCATCAGGTGCCAAAAGCAGGGGGAGGTTTATATGGAAGTGTGACAACCCCGCTAATGCACACACAACCCCCCCCCTTTACCCATTTTTGCCCTCCCCAGGCTCCAGAAGCTTTCTAGGAGCCTGGGGAGGGTGAAAATGGCCTTCCTGCCCCTCTGCAGGCCCTTTGGAGACCGGAAATGGACTTCCGGGTTGTCCATGGGGCTGTTTTTCGACCTCCGGAAGCTTCAGAGAAGCCTCCTGAAGCCTCTAGAGAGAGAAAAACAGCCCAACACACAAACTGGAAGTCAGTTCCCAAACTTCGTTTGTGCATTGGATTGTTTTTCTTCCTCCGGAGGCTTCAGGTAAGCCTCCAGAGGGTGAAAAATGAGAGTAAATGAAGGCCAAAATCAGGTGCGCTGAAGCTGACAGGGAAACGCCTCACATGCCATAAGAAATGGCTCGGAGTGCCACAGGTTCGCCATCACGGCAAAAACACGTGAGGAATGGTTGTAGGAATTGGGTATACCAGTCTAGAGAAAAGAAGGATTAAGGATGACTTGATAGCAGTATTCCAGTATTTGAGGGGCTTCCACAAAGAATGGAGCCAATTTATTTTCCAAAGCATCAGAAGACAAGACAAGAAGCAGTAGATGGAAATTATTCAAGGAGAGAAGCAACCTGGAATTAAACTTCCTAACAGTGGGGACAATTAACCAGTGGAACAGCTTGACTTCTGAAGTTGTAGGTGCTTCATCATTGGAGGTTTTTAAGAAAAGACTGACTTATGTGTCTGAAATGGTATAGGGTCTCTTGCTTGAGCAGGGGGGTAGACTAGGAGACCTCCAAGGTCCCTTCCAGCTCTATTCTGATTGATTGATGTAAACAGATTTTATGAGACCCCTTTATAGAGTAGGTTACCTGATGTGTTTAAATAGGCAGAGCTGGGGAAGAATTTCAACTGTGTAGTTAATAATCAGATTTGATATGCCATTCATGATTCTTAGATATAGATGTTAGCACAAATCATTTGAAATCAATTTGTTCAGCACATAACTTTTTTACATTATTTATTTTCCTAGACAATTAAAAAGTTTAGGTTTGTAAAGATTACATTATTCTTTATCTCTTAAGGTTTATTTATATTGCTTGTCATTTAAATAGTTTGAATACTGGTAGTCCTCAACCCACAACCAGTAACCTTCAAAGTTACAATGGCACTGAAAGAAAGTGACTTATGAACATTTTCACACTTACGACCATTGCAGCATTCCCCATGGCCATGTGATCAGAATTTGAACATTTGGCAACTAACTTATATTTAGGACAGTTGCTGTGTCCTGTGGTCATGTGACCAGCTTTTGTAATCTTTTGATAAGGAAAACTAATGGAAAATCCAGATTCACTTAACAACTATGACAAGAAAGATCACTGTCTCACTTAACAATGGAAATTTTGGGCTCAATTGTGGTTGTAAATCAAGGACTACCTGCAGTACTTTACATAAGTGAAGACAGCAAAAATGAATTTTGTTCAGTTCTTTTCTTTGGTATATCTAGATTTTTTCCCCCACAGAGTTGCTTCTCGGTGTGAAGTCCAGTGTATTGATGAAAATACTGGTCATATGTAGGCCCTGAATAGATGTTTTTGTGTCCAGAAATACTTTAAATCTGTTAATCTATAGATCTTTTGGAACATGTTTCCCAGATTTAGACTGAGTCAACCTTGAGCCAGTGAGAATTGAACTGCTAGCAGTTAACAGAATTAGCCTGCAGTACTGCATTCTAACCATAGCACCACTATGGATAAATATTGATACAAATGAATGTCAATTCTAGATGGTATGAATCCCTAATAGTTTTCTTAGATATAATCTGGCTGTGGGGCAGCACAAGAACATCCATGCATACGTTTCAAAGCACAATATAAACAAAGCAACCATGAAACATGAAAGCAGCTGCATCAACATAGCTATTTGTCTTCCCCTACTTTTTCTCTGCCTGACAATCACTTTGTTCTTATAATTCAAAAGATTATATGCTATATTATTAACCTTGTGAAAGTACTGCCTTAAAATTAATTTTGAATTTCCCTCTTTCATTGTCACCATGGCTCCATTGACCAATTATGTGAAGCTGAATGGATTTTTAATATGCTGCCCCAAAAAATCCATTTAAAAAAACAACAATGGATAGATGCTTATAACATGTCTTAACATATGTAGGTTACAGTCTCACCCTACATTGAATCTTACCTTGTTCATGATACCTGTGAATACCCTTTAAGAGTAAGTAGTCTGTAACAGTCTAGTAGTACTTTGAATGATGCAATAATTTCATGGGACTCTATTATCTGCACACCCAGCAGCTCTGGAGAAAATATCAGAAACTTCATCTCTTTCCTGGGATAAGAGCCAAGGTGGCGCAGTGGTTAGAGTGCTGTACTGCAGCCACTTCAGCTGACTGTTATCTGCAGTTCAGCGGTTCAAATCTCACCGGCTCAAGGTTGACTCAGCCTTCCATCCTTCCAAGGTGGGTGAAATGAGGACCCAGACTGTGGGGGCGATATGCTGAGTCTGTAAACTGCTTAGAGAGGGCTGAAAGCCCTATGAAGCAGTATATAAGTCTAACTGCTATTGCTATTGCTATTGCTATAATAAGGTAATCTAGGTAATCACATCATTCTAGACCATTCTTCCTGTATTTGCCCAATGAATGGCTATGAAAAAATGGCTTTTGTTATTTTATAAAGATTTTGTTTTGTTTTCTATATGTAAGTACTTCATCATTCAGTATTATGCTGAGTTCAGTACTAGTCTGTATTAATTAAGCAGTATTATTGCTCTCTTAGGCACGCTTACAGTCTGCTATTTTCATTTTCTCTACAGTTATGAATCATATTATATGCACGAATGTATATTTCATTTCAACATATGGCCTGAAAAAGAAAATTGCTCTTACATTTGTATGGTGGAAAATATTCGAGAATGAACTCAAAGTTGTCATTGACCTTACTGTATTTGTCTAATTTTGTCTTTTCATCCTCTATTATATGACATAATCAGATCTATGATCTTTCTTGCTCAACTGGTAATACTCAAAAACAGTACACATATGTCCATGTGGACAGGTCAGTTATTGCATTTGGAGAAAGAATTAAAGCATCACTGTTACATTTAATTGGTTCTTGTCAACTTCTGTTACTATATCACCTATTCTAATACTCCTTTGAAAAAATAACCTCAATAAATTATTAATTATGAATTAATAGACAGCTTCATAAATAAGTTAATTTTGGGTTCCATCATCTAAAAGGCTACATCTGGCAGGCCGTAGGCAATGGGCTCTTTCTTCTGTAACTGTGCAATCTCCCACCCCCCTCTCCCTCAAGATGTGGTTATGCCAACAAAACTAGGTACCTCAGGAGACTGGTGTACTAGTAAGGGAGCTCCATTACTATTAACACTCCTTCATTTATTATTGTTTTTTAATCTCTTTTTATAATTGTTAATGTTTTAATATTTAATGATTTTAGATATTAAAGTTGTATGCTGCCAATAATCACTTGTTTGTGGTGGCTACATAAATGAGAGGGAGAGGGAGATTTGCTAGACAGGGATGAGTTGGTGGGTGGGTGGATAGATGGATGGACGGATGGATGGACGGATAGATAGAGTGAGTGAGTGAGTGAGTGGGTGGGTAGGTAGGTAGGTAGGTAGGTAGGTAAGTAAGTAAGTAAGTAAGTAAGTAAGCAAGCAAGTAAAAGTAACACTGAGGAATCAGCAATGTTAGAAATAAAAAAATGCCCATGTCAAATATCCGTTGTATTTATGGACAATACAAAAAATATTATCTGAAGTATAGAATGGTAATACAATAGTGATAAATGAACAATGTTGTTTACCACATGAAATCACTCTAACACTCATAAGGTTATAGGGTTTTCTTCAAACTTCACAATTATTAAACATGTTTATGTAGCATTGGTATTATTTATTTTGTTTAGAATGAAATAATATTCTGCACTTAAAATAGTGGAATAGAATCAGTGAGATGGGTGGCATAAAAATTTAATAAATTACCATATATGTTGCTCCATAAGGGTGCAGACCCCTCCCCCAAAATGGGTGGAAATGTCTGTGCATCTTATGGAGTAAATACTGCATCACAGACTTGTATTTGTTTTTGCCCGCCTCTTCTGTCTCTTTTCCGCAGTGCAGGAGTCAATAGGCAGAGCTGGCACATGAGAGGACACCTATCTGTGGTCCTCTCAGGCTCCGCCTCCTATCCTCACTGCACTACTGCTCCATATTCGGTGCTCCATATTTACAGTGAGATAAATAAATATTAATCAGCTATAAAAAGCATCCTAAATAAAAGATGCATAATTGTATAAAACTGGATAATTTTGACTTTAGAGGCTGATGTCAAATATTTTATTTATTTTTACAAGCTGCAGCTTTGGCAGTTGTGCTCATGAAATATATTTTGTGGTTTAGAGTTGCTAGACTTCCTGAAAATGTCAAAAACTATTTGCAGTGTTTCATTTTGTGTTAGAGTGCTTTGCCAGTTTTCTACAGCAGATGATGTGTCCCAAAATGTATGGTTGATTGATAAATACATTTTGTGTATAAAATCAAACATTACATACAATACATTTGGATTAGATTAGTTCTATAGAATTCTGGCAAAGAAGAGATGTTCTAAAATTATCACTATTTCAGCCCTAAAAATTTCAAAGATTGTACTCTGAAAGACATACTCTAAATAAGCAATTACGTTGAATTTATGAAACAACAATGTACTGTATCTACTCTCTACATTTTTCATTAATGTGGCTTTCTGAGTTCAGTTATTTGTATATAAAAAACAAACATGAGATTGGGTCCTAGTGACTTCATAGATGTACCCAGTTATTTTTCTTTCTAATAATATGGAAAGCATTTGTGTTGTCTGTAGTAAATGGACTGGTAATACAATTATTTTTCACTTTTTAAGTAGTCTTTATCACAAAAAATATATAAAAACTGCTAATTAAAGTAACTCAAAATAACAAAATAAGGGAATGATACTATCCAGTGTGAGAAATATCCATTCAAAATGACCCAATAGAGGCCCAATATTCAGCAAGGTTCACTTAGGACGTCTCAAATTATTCACATCTCTTGATTTATTAAGAAAAACACAATTCTATGTTGGAGATGCGGCTGTGAAAATATCCATTCTTTGTACTTTGAGGACCATTTGAAGTTTTGAGAGTAGAGATGCAAGCAAAGAATTCCCTCTTTGTCACTTTTATGTATTTTCTGATTGAAAGTCTCTTAGGCTTTCTCTTATGCCTTTATTTTCCCACGATGAGACTAGAAAATGAAGCTATTCAAGCTTTCTAATAAACTTTTGCTTATCCTTTTGGACCTTAAATCTTAGTTTGTTAACCTCAAGCTCTGAATCTATACACATTGCTAAATGTGAACCACAGTTACTATACTGGAAGAGTCCAACAAGGGTTATCTCAACTTAATTTTGTTACATCTTTCATGTTTATTAAGTGGAACCGATGTGTACAATCAGCAGGAAATTGTGATATCCCTATATATTTCTAGAAGCATGGTATTATATCACAAAACATAGCTGCTATGTTAGTAAATAACTGCATTGAGTACTTTAAAAAAATGTCCCCAAATGTTTTCCATTTATACACTCAAAGTTCAGACAATAAACACAGTGTATACTATATATGTGAACGTTATTTTTTAATTATATGGAAAAGACTTAGAAAAAAACAGGTATCTATCAGTTACTAAAATACCTTCATAGACTGGCAATGTTAACTCTGTCTTAGATGTGTGAAGAACTAGATTATTTGTCTCAATGGATTTTTGTTCAAATAATGATGGCTTTCATTAAATTTTGAGTTGTTCATTAGTGACTTAACTCAGGAGTTGTTCTTCTTTCCGCAATGGATTCTTTTCTTAAACCAACCTTAATTAAAATGATTGTAAATCAAACCATTTCTATGATAAAATATTGCACATTTAATCATTTTTAATGAATGCAAATGAAAGACATATTAACCAATTCATTGTTTTCTACTTTCTTCATGCACCATATGAATGAAATCTAGAAAGTGTGTTTATTGTTTTGTTTTCTTACCATAAGTGTTAATAAAGCATTTTCCATTTTTTTCTAACTTTTCATGGAACAGTTCCTTTCTGGCATTGACGTAAGAAAAAGAAATTAACTAGATGCAAAAAAAAATGAAGACAATGGGAAGATTTGTAGTGCATACAGGGAGGAAAAAGTTAGTTACATACAATGTATCAAATGAGAGCAAAAAATGTTGCAGAATAAAGGAGGACAAGAAATTGCAATATATATTTTTATGGAAACAAATAAAAACTCCAAGTGGAAGAGAGTAAAAAGGGATAAACAAGCCTCTAACACTGTGAATGCACTTAAAAGAAAAAAAACTCATCTAATAATGTGGGGTGAAACCCATGATACAATTCTTCAGTTTAATGTATCAGAAATTTGGTTTTTAAATATTTCAAATTGAACTGAAAAAACACACAACAGCAGTTATGCATGAGGAATCATGCAACTTATTTTTTTTAAACAGGTTCAGATCAAAGTCTCAAAATGTGAAGGCAAAGAAGGCAGTTGAAAATGAAGATTATATATCTTAGCGTCCATAGGATGGGGGTGGAATAATGAAAGAAAGTAATAAATACTGTGAGAATGTTGAAAAAAGTTAACATGTGTACACCATACAAATTCAGTTATTGTAAAACATAAAGCCTGGTTATGGAGTGATGTACATGTTGTTTAATATATTGTGAAGGCTACATTTATGTTCGACAATTGAAGAATATTATCAATCCCTTACACAAAGGAAAGAGTGAATGCAAGAGGTTTAGTTCTCTAAGCTTGCCTGTGTACACGTTTAGCGGAATTTTGGTTGAAAAGATAAAAATAAACAAAACATTTATTAACTAAGGAAATGGATGGATAAATATTAAGACACTAATCTAATAACAGTAAGTATATACTTTGTTGTGAAAAATAAATGGAAATGGCTGCGAATGAATGTGTTTCTACCCACTTTATTATATGGAATTTAGAGCTGGGTATATCAGGCTAAACATAGAAGTAACTGGAATGCTATGAGAGTGGTTTGAGGAAAAGCGTGTATGGTAAAAAAAACAAAACCCCATCAATAGACACATAGAGATAAATCCCATTTACACATAATTCAAGAGAGAAAGTAAAAAAGCTAAGAAGGAAACCAAAGACCAGGATACATCATCTCCATCAGTCTACTGTAGAGTCAAGATGAGCAGGGATTATCCGATCAATACTTTTTATTGTTTCTTTTCTATACTCAGCCTTCTTTGTTGTTTTCTAGGGCTTTCTTTGATTGACTTCTTTCAATAAGGCTCCTTAGTTTGCTTTTTTCACAGTTTGTTTCACCTGCAGGAATCATCTGCCTCCTTTGGCTCTTGGTAAATATGTCTGATTAATATTGGTTTCTGGATGTACAGAATTGTATATTGTCACTAGTTTGTTTACCAAACTAAGTTATAAAGTTTCATTTGGGTCTGCCAACTATTCCTATCATATTACTGTTACAGATAATTGCACAGTCAGCCAGATGTTTTCATTGGATTTGGCATTTTTATCCGCTTACTGAGTCCTTCCCAAGGACTGGGCAGAGGGAGATGTTGTTTGATAATGTTTAAAGATATTGCCGCAGGATGTAAGCTTTTCCAAGTAAAGCTTCCATTTGTAGTTGACTTGTAGTGATTTTGTCAAGAGTGTTCAATTGGTGTGCCAGATGCTTTTCGATTGGACCCCAGGCATCTATTGACACTACTTTCTTTTGTCACAGTCATCCTACTTCAATTTGCAAGTCTTTGTATTTTGTGTTTTTTTCTAGTTCTTTTTCTTCAATTCTGCCATCTCTGAAAAGTTCCAAAAACATGCATTAGCACTAGTAGAGTCAGAGATAATTTTGGCATAGAAGATTAAGCCTAATTTAATCCCACCCTTGAGTGATCCTTCCCATAACGAGAGAGGTCATAAATCTTCCTTCCCATTTGCCACTCCTAATTTTTAATGGTTCAATTTTCATAAAAATATTACATTAGCAAATTTGGTATAAATTATCCTTTCAATATGGACAGTGATTATGATAATTAACATAAATATCAAGACCTTTAAAGTAAAACAAAGGTTTACAAAATTGACTTATTCAACCAACGCTAAAATGTGTGTGGAATTTTTTTTAAAGTAGCTTTTAATGGGTTTTTCTTGACTAGGACTGAATAACGAGGCTTTTAGTATTTGTTTATGTACAGCATGTGAGAAGAAGAGTGTTTCTGTTGCATTTGTAGAGAAAGTGAGAAGCTGTGGTATTAAAATTGAGAGAAGATAAAGAGATGATAAGAAATTAATTTGTGGGACATCATTTGAAGGGATTAAAAGATCATAATTTTAATATGTTGTTTCTGGTAGCTGGTTTCTGGTAACAAGAAATTATTTTACTTGTTTAAAGTGTGTGTGTGTGTGAGTGTGTGTGTATATGAGGAAGATAGGCAGTTTTTAAATTGGATAAATAAACACTGTTATTTCTAGTGTTCTTAATGGAGTTTTGCTGAATAAGATTGAATGATTAGGCTTTATTATTTGCTAATAGATAAAAGATGGGATGAAGAGATGAGATGAAGTTGAAATACTAGAGAAAGTGTTTGTACTTGTCTTGATGAAGATGGAAGTCATTTCTTTCTATAATTTTTCTTTGGTTTTAATATATTTTTATGTATATTAATTTGTCACATATTAATTTGAAAATAGTTGCAACTGCAAATGATTCTGTATGTGTGCTTAAACAGATAATTATGTTTGTAGCAGTCAGGGTTTTTATACATAACATTCCCAATATTAATTCTGGATCACCTTTTACTTTATCAAATTGATTATTCCAATTAGTATTGCTATTGCTGTTTCTGAATATTGTAAGTAATAGAATATTTGCATTTAGCCATGAAGAAAAGTGGTAATAGCACACTAAAATTAATGAAAGTGGAAACCAATTATCATGAATAGTAGAATATAAAATGTATTACAGTTAAAAAATAAAATATATGTTTATAAAAACTTACTATAAACTTCTAATGTGCAGCTTAATGAGTTATCCTGCATCCAGTTTTTTTCAGCCTTTCCAGGTAAATCAGACACGAAACACAACCAGATGAGTTAATTTTACATCATTTTAAGCTTATATTGAAAGAATCTTATGCCTGAAAGCACAAAACTCCTGCTATTTTCTTTATACTCCAAGAAAAAAGGGAGGATCCTTTCTGAATCTCTTCCTCTGTCTATTATCCAGCTGCAGGGTATGCCCTCTCTTATCTGACTATTCCCTAGTTAGCAGTACTTCATCCAGTCTCCCAAGGTCTTTCCCACATACCATGGTCCATGACAGTGTAGGGGTTTTTTTAAATGCAAAAGATACAGTGTAGCTTACTGTTGCAATTAGGGTGGATATCATTTAAATCATGATTTAAATCACTAGTAAAAAGGCTTGATATAAATCAACTCAATTTATATCATAATTTTTAAAGAGCAACTGTCATCTCTCTCCTATAGCGGCTCTGCCTCTGATCCACTGTTGACTCACCGAGAGTCCCATTCACTTTAATGGGACGGCTGGTGATGCTGCAGTGAGCCAACAATGTGAGAGACATGGCGGGCAGCAAGTGAATAGGTGCCTGCTAACAGGCACTGCTATGATGGAACTGAAATGACAGCTGCTCTTTAAATATAAGGACTCATTCTTGCTGGTAATTAGAATCTTTAATATTATTATTTGCAAACAAGATGCATGTTTCCTATTTAGCTTGCAGAGCTTGGATTCCTTGAATGAGTTTACCAAAACTGTAAATATTTCAGAATATACAACCTCATGCTATAGAACTAAGCTCCATTTCATGCTGAATAAACTAAATTATTAATGTATCTTAAATAAAAACTATCTTTAGATAGATTTTTACTCCAAAAGCATTTTATTAAAATAAATGTTATACAAATTAAAAAATCTGATTTAACATTTTAAAAAATCTGATTTAATTTTTAAAAAATCTGATTTAATTTTTAAAAAATCTGATTTAATTTTTAAAAAATCTGATTTAATTTTTAAAAAATCTGATTTAATATTTTTTTAAATCTGATTTTTTTGATATATTTTTTTAAAAATCATTGATTTTTATTCACCCTGGTTACAATGTGTTTCACTTCATATAGCAAGAATTTTCAAACACTGGGTGGCAATCACAAGGAACACAAACAATTTTGAGGAGATAAAACTGGCTAAACATGGATATGTTATCTTTTTGTCAAGCCATTGCCTTTGTGCTCACAGTAACAGCCCAAATCCATTCCTGTGCAACCCCCAGGACTATGAAGCTTTCCCCTCACCTTACTTTTCCCCTTCTCCATCAACGGTGACATGTACTTCTGATTCTTGTTGTGGTTCCAGACTGGGGAAGAGAGAAAGTCTTGGATTAGTGGCATAGGGCATGGGATTGTGTTTGGAACAGAAGATTTGCTTGTTTGTCCATGATTTTAATGTGTTAATTATAATGGGTGTTTTTAAAAATTGTTCTAGGCTTCTTAGAGTGTGTACATAAACAAAAAGATGAGGACCTACAGTCAATAATAAAAAAATATTTAGAGGATGGATTAACAGGACCTCAAGGTACAGTTTTATAAATGGACTTGTGAGAAAGTAGGAGAGGATACAATGAGGGAAGCTAATGAGAGGAGAAAATATTACTATTTGTTATGTTTCATTATATTACTAAGATATTAAAAAGTGCCTCAGGCATATAGAAGCTGTTTTTAAGCTAGTGCATTCTGTCTATTGTGCAGCTCCCCTCCCTCTTTTCCCACTAGTTATCAGTATCAAATAAATGGGGTTTTTTTCAGCCTCTATGAAGCATGCAATTCCCTGTCTGATTTCAGTTTTAAAAGTTTTTAGTAATGCATTTATGTTAATTATGGAGTATTTTCATCTCATCTCCTAACAAAAAGCTATGGCTGTAGAAAAGTATTATGGCAATATAATTAAAATTCTTTTAACAGGAACACTGTAATAGACATCTTGCCATGCTTATGTTATTTTAATTGGATGTTTAGCTCTAGGGAAGTTTATAAGTTATTATAAAATTTTAATGTTAATAAAATTAGCTAAGAGGAAATTGCTCTTAATTTTATTGATTATGCATTAAAGACTAAGGCCTTATTTTATTGTATCTAACAATAAAAATAGTTTAGTAAAATAGCAAGGAACACTGTCTGAGATATTATCAGGGGCGAAAAAATAGGTCCACACCCAAAGATTCAATTAAGCTAATTCATTGCTAAAAGCCTATGCACAGGAATATTCTTAACTAATAGTCAGCATTTGATTAGTGTTAGATAAGGGTCAACGGCACACAAGGGGAAGTTGGTTTAGTTTGCTTGCAGCTATGTAGGAATTCTACGCTGATCCCCTTTTCACTCCCATCTCCAGGTTCTGCTATTCCTTCTACTACAGATATTATTTAAAGTAGGTACTTGTTCTTCGAAATAGTGCGCTAATTAGCATGACACTAGTTTGTCTGAATTAGCTCTGAATTAATCCAGTATAGTACAGCAGATATTTCCGCCACAGTTATCAACCTGTAAGTTGCCTCTCCTCGAACCAATGAAATGTAATAATGATACATTTAGGCAGATTCAATTTACTGCTTTCATCAACAATGTTATATGTATTTTCTGTAATACAAATATTTCACTAGTCCTAAATATGCTGTCTCTAAGATACACAAGGGAAAAAAAAAATATGAAGGGTGGTGATGGCTTTTTTATGGGGTATTCTGGGCAACTTTATGGTTGGATTTTACTCTGCACATTGGAATAAAATGGCATCTCAGTTGATAAATATGAAAAATAATTAAAAAGGTTTCTAGGTTAAATATTCTTATTTATGACTTTTACTTTAATATTGATTAAAAATGTAGGAAGCTTTTCAGTGAGCTGTATAGTTTTACTTTTCTGTTCACTGCCTATGTTATTTATATTACTACTATTATGAACTATTATAAACAATTTCCTGTCAGAATTTTTTTCTGGTTTGTTTTAATTTTAGTTCCCCATGTAATTTTAGGAAAATATCTTATTATCAGAAACAAAATATGAGGCATTCTTCTGAATATCTTGACTATAAACACAATTTTTTAAAACAGATTGAAGTTACAAATTATTTTGTTTTCAAAGTATTCACTTGATTGAATATTCGCCTTAGAGCAGATGGACAATTTCTACCATTGACCATATTTAAAAGTTTATACTCTTTTTAAACTTCTGATATATCTTTAATTTCTTTGTAACTAAATTTATAGTGCTAACATATACTCACATTCCTCATAGGAATGTTCAAAATATGTTCCTACACTTCTGAGGTTTTTGAACCAATCCATCTACAAATGTAATATTATTTTGGTTGTCTACTCTCTGAAATTCAAGCATTTTTATCAAGAGTTACATAGGATCTAGAACAGGGGTGTTAAACCCACGTTGTCATGGCGGTGTCACATGATGTATTGGGATTTTCCCCCCTTCACTAAACCAGGCATGAGCATGGCCAGTGTGTGATATATCCGGTCCATGGGCCAGGAGTTTGACAGTTCTGATCTAGAACTTAATGAATCAAGTCCGCTATATCACCAGGTGACGTCTGTTTCTTCTGTCCCCATGAAGCATGTGATTTCATTAAAAAAATGTAGGAATGTGTTTAGATTAATTATGTTGTATATTCATCTCATCTCCTATGCTATAAACTCCATAATGAATATATTTATGCTTGAAAGTTAAATTGACATGGTTTAGTTAATAACTCCCTGATACCTAATGCTATTCTATTTTTTTCCTAGATGCAGCAATTGTTCCATGAAAACTATGAACGCAACCGGAAAGGTTACATACAGGATCTTCACAACAGCAAAATTCACACTGCAATTACGCTTCATCCAAATAAAAGGCCAGCCTATCAGTATAGGCTTCATAACTACATATTGACCCGTAAAATTTCAGAATTGCGTTACCGCACCATCCAGCTCCATAGAGAAAGTGCTCTCATGAGTAAGCTCGGTAATGATGAAATAAGCAAAGAAGATCAGCTTCTGGGAATGACGCCGTCGTTCAGTCGTTTCCAGCCCCGTGACAGGAATGAAGTCATTGAATGGGATTTTCTGACTGGAAAGCTCCTTTATTCAATAGCTGAGAATCAGCCACCTAGACAAAACATTAATAACATCCAGCGAGCAGCATTAGATGACACTGTAATGCAGGTAATGGAAATAATCAATGAGAACTCTAAATCTAGAGGAAGGCTTATTGACTTCAATGAAATTCAGTATGGATACCGCAGGGTTGACCCTCTGCACGGTGTAGAGTATATTCTGGATTTGCTGCTTTTATATAAAAGGCACAAAGGAAGAAAGGTGACTGTTCCAGTTCGGAGACATGCTTACCTTCAACAATTATTTAGTAAGCCTTTTTTCAGAGAGGAAGAAGAACTGGATGTGAGAAGCGTGATGGAAAATGAGCCGAGTGACACACAATCCCTCTCTCTCCTTTCTAATTCTCTGAAGATGTTCTCGCCATTTAAAGACACCAAAGAATTAAGGGAAAGCAATACCAAGAAGATACACATTCTTGTCCCTCTCACAGGAAGATACAATATTTTCTTGAGATTTATGGAGAATTTTGAAAAGACTTGCCTTGTTACAAAGCAGAACGTGCGGCTGGCGGTTATTCTCTTTAGCCCAGATTCTAGTCAGGAGTCCAGTAAACATATAGAATTGATCAATGCATATCGCAATAAGTATCCAATGGCAGACATCACTGTTATTCCTATGTCAGGAGCTTTTTCAAGAGGTTTGGGTCTTGAAACGGCTTCCTCTCAGTTTGATAATGATACGTTGCTACTATTCTGTGATGTTGACCTAATATTTACTCCTGACTTTCTTCAGCGGTGTCGAGCTAACACCATCCAAGGAGAACAAGTTTACTACCCTATTATTTTCAGCCAGTATGACCCCAAAGTAACCTATGGAGGCCGCCCTCCTGTGGACAGTTATTTTGTTTTCACTAAGAAAACAGGGTTTTGGAGAGATTATGGGTTTGGTATCACTTGCATTTATAAAAGTGATCTTATAAATGTAGGCGGATTTGATACTTCAATTCAAGGTTGGGGACTCGAGGATGTAGACCTTTTTTCTAAAGTGGTAACTTCTGGCTTGAAGGCATTTAGAAGCCAAGAAGTGGGAGTTGTGCATGTGTTCCATCCAGTTCATTGTGATCCCAGTCTAGAGTCTAAACAATACAAGATGTGCTTGGGGTCTAAAGCAAGTACATTTGGCTCTGCAACGCAGCTAGCTGAAATATGGCTAGAAAAGCATTTAGGTCTTAGGTATAATCATACTTTCTCCTGATATTTTAACTGGGACTGGCTTCCTAGGAGAAGTTTACCTCATTGCTTTTCCATTTCATCATTGCATTCTTAAACTTCTCTCTGTCTTCCAAAGGATTTGTCTCTGACCTTTAACAAACTTCTATTAGGAATATTGGAGACTCCTGCTGAACTGATGTGTCTTTCTGTTCGTGATCCATAAACTGAGTGAAATCATTGCAACAGGACAGTTGCACAGATAACATCCATCACTAGGATCACATCAGAAGAATAGTCTCTTTGGACTTCAGGATGCAATATTAATCTTGATTGTGTCTGTCAAACTTAATGTGATACAAATATTTTTCAGTGAAAGTATCACAAAAGTGCTTTATGCTTCCTCTGGGAAAGAGACTCTGGCAAACTTGAGTTTTATAATTTATATGAGGACTGAAATAAAAACTATTCTTTATAATTTTTAAGTAATAAATAATGGACTCATCTATTTTTTAAAATAAAGGAAAAATACATTTTCCAGGTGCAATGGTACTGGCTACCAAGACCCTTAAACAGCATATCAAATTGACCTCTTCGGTACTCTGCAAATGGACTGTATTTTTTTTCCCGAAAAAACATAGCTTAATCAGATATTTGCATATGTTGAAAAGGTTACAAATCAATCACTTTCATTTGCTGGTAAGAAGAAATCATGACACAATATGATTATTTATAATAAAGAATAGGCATGTGATCTTGTGTTTTCTAAGACAAGAATATTTTGCTTTGTTTCTGTTTAGATTGAACGTCTAATATATACATAGTTTTCTAATTCCTTTCATAAGACTGCACTTGTTACAAAGGGAAATCAAAGGGTACTTAATATTGTCTTTTTATAATTCTGTGTTAATATTCATATTATGAATCTATTGTTGTTAAACTTTAAAGAAAATGTAATTATTTAACTATGAAAGTACTATTGCTGGTCAAAGTTCTTGCAAATATATTTATAATAGTGAAGATATATAGAAAGTGGAATGTGTTAGGGTTTCCTTCTCTGTAAAATCCAAAAATTCCAGAAAATATATTATGGATAGTAAAAAAAATTGGATGGTTATGTTCTGTTAAAATGAACACAAACCATAACCATATCATCATTCATATAGTGATTTGATCAAATTTATGACATGTAACTGTAACATTTTTTTTTGAAAACCTGAAACATTCCCAAGAAATATATGTTAATCCTGATGACCAATATAATGTGATCAACTTTAAAGAACAAAGCAAGCATCTCTAAATAAATAATATCTGGTATTTTTAAGAAAAGGTGCTAAAATGTATATGTTATAATGGCCACGATAGAATCTGAACATATTGCCTGAAACATCTAATGGAATCCGCAATTCTCACAGTTTAATTGGCAGCATGCTCACTTTGGCAGTATATATACTAAACTAAATTGGGAAAGAACAAGAGATAGGTATTCTGAATAAGAAATACTTGTATCTTATTCAATTTTCTTTTACAAATAACAAGAATAACCATGGCAACCATGGTAACCCTGTTTCAGAATTAAGATTTTATTAACCTAGATTAAGTACAGTAAGAAATACATATTTAGTGATGAACTCAATAGGTTTAGAAATTCAGCACAAAGCAACAGTCTTTTGACCATTACACCAAAGATTCTTCCTAGATGTTATTTTTCTTTTGTATATTCCTTTTTTTCACAGCATGTTACGCTAGTATTTTCTTGTGACAGTGGTAATTTCTCTCATTTAGATATGACTCCCAGCAGTGTTCCAATTCTGTATGCCACATTTATACACAGGTATAATTTCATGTCACACCTATGTATGCATGTAAAAATCCTACTGCTGTATAATTAGTCCTGATTCAAAATTATATACCGCAAATTTTTCCCAGATCAATTGCAATTAGCATATTTTATTTTTATGATTGGGTATTCTACGGTACCAACCTTAGTTGTTCTCTTTCTAGCTTCATTGCATATCTGCTGTAGCAAGTTAGCTACTATTTTTAGTTGGCCCATTACCTAATATTTAATGTATATGTAAGATGAAGTTTGCATATATTCTCATATTCATAATTAGCATATGGAATATCAAAACTATAATAGGAATTTAGAGAGTCAATTTGGTGTAATGGTTAAAGGTGCAAGATTAGAAGCTAGGAAACTGTGAGTTTTCGTCTTGCCATAGGTACAAAGTCAGCTGGGTGACTTTGGGTCAGTTTTCTCTCTCAACCTTAGAAATAAGGCAGTGGCAAACTATTTCCAAAAATATTGCCAAGAAAATAATGTGGTTGCCATGAGTCAAACCTGACTCATAAGTCAAATAATTAAGTATACATGAGGTGTGCAAAATAACCAACAACCTATTTTATCTTCACAAATGAGGTACTAGGTTATCTTATAAGATAGAGTACAGGCAAGCAGATTTTAAGGTAAACAAATAATTTGGAGTGTTGATATTACCTATGGCAACTCCTTAAAATGTACCTCCAGAACTTCTCTGTCAAGCACTGTGGAAATCAGAATATCCAAGCAATTCAAATGAGTTTAAAGATTTATTTCAAGTTTATGCTGTCTACAAAACAGCCAAGCTGTCAAGGAATTCAGTGGAATTCAAGGTAGGCTGGAATTAGTTCTCTTGTGGGCACGAAGAAACTCATAACTGATAATGCCTTTGACCCCCTACGTCAGGCTCAGCCTGATCATCTTCTACAACCATATTCCCAACAAAAATGGCTGCTTTAAAAAGTTGCAAGTAGTTGCTATGCTTGTACCTTAGCATACTCCAAAACATCTTTTTCCCATCAAATCCAGAATACTGCCTAGACCTATCAGGTTAAAGAATACTTATTACTTTGGGACTTAGAAAGACTAATGAAAATTTAAAAAATTCTGTCTGAATTTGTTTTGTAGTTATAGAGTGACATGCACAACTACTTGTGAAAACCAAAACCTTGTTCCCCAAAATGTGTATTCTTACTACATTGTCATATTGTAATTTCCTTTTCTATATAATTTTTTTCCTTTATCTGTTGTTTGGAACACAGATATTTCTTGTTAACTTGAAGTTATTAAAATGTCAATTAACTGTATTTGAAGAAGTTAAGCTCTCCCTGGTAATTTCAAATGCAAAAAATCATGAGAGTTTACCTTAACTCCTTGATAAAAATGTTGAATATTTGTCCATAGCCTTAAAGTAACATGGTTTGCTCAGACAAAATTTCAACATAAAGCATGAACTGAACTTGATGACTGTACAGGGAATTCTGTGTAAAAAAGGACTTGCCGGATCGGGTCCTGAACTGAAAAAAAATATGAAATGTCAATTCTTATTCTTTAGAGATATTTATTTAGTGTATGACCAATTCATTTGTTTACATGATGGATTACTTTGTTGTAAACTGGATTATAAATGTTTGTTATAAAATATTGTGTTGTCTTTGGAATAACTGTTCTCATATAAATTGTGTTAGTTGATTTGTGGCAGGAGTACCATTTTAATGATGACATAATCATAATGAATGCAATTTTGCTGTGTTCGAGTGAGCAGGAACAGTGCAAAGGAACTCACTGGTGTTTATTCTGGATTATCAAAGTGCCTTACAAGTACACTCCCAATGAATTATACTCACTGTTAAAACATTTTACAAAACAGATCAAATAATGTATCTTTCTCCCTCTCCCTTTTCAAACAGATAGGAAGAAATGAGATTTGTTCCTTTTTCTTCTTCAAACATGACTGTGCCATCAAACCAATCAAAAAGCCATACACACTCACGGCTTAGTCACACTTAGTCACACTCCAGACCATTTGGCCAAGGAATCCTATCAAACTAACCCCATTACTGCCCAAATGTTGCTGAAATAGTTCAGATGGTAAGTTTTACATACATACATATACATACATACATACATACATACGTATGTATGTATGTATGTATGTATGTTCATCATATGGCCAGCATGAAAATATAGAATGCAATCATCTTCCCACCAAAGCGGTACCTATTTATCTAGTTGTGTTTGCATGTTTTCAAATGCTGTGTTTGCAACAGCTGGGCCAAGTAATGGGAGCTCACCAGGGGTGGGCTTCATAAATTTCAGCAACAGGTTCTCTGCCAGTTGTTGGGTGGGCATGGCCATGGTGGGTGTGGCCTAGTCGGCCTGCACCACGGTGGGGGGGGGTTAATTTTTGCCTTCCCCAGGCTGCAGAGGCTTTCCTCGAGCCTCTGGGAGGGGAAAAACTGCCTCCTCTGGCGCCCTTCAGAGGCTGCAAACAGGTCCATTTGCAGCCTTCCGGAACTTCCAGGAGATGCATTTTCCCCCTCCCTGAGCCTTCGCATGGGTCCTGCACTTACCTCGCATCCAATATGGGTCACGTGGAGACTCCTGGGAGGGGTTGGTGGGTGGGGCCAGCCAGGGATTTGGAGGTTCTCCAAACCGATCATAACGTTAGCTACGGGTTCTCCCAAACCCGGGTGAACCCATAGCTCATCTGGAGCTCATCTCATTATGCAATACTCAAGTCTCAGGACCAGGCTACCAGCTTTCCAGCTCAGAAGCTGAGCATCTTAACTGCTGAGCCATCATGATCCCTCAGGGTAACATAAAATAACATAACCTACTTTTAATCAGGACAGCACTTCTCATTTTACATAAAAGCAAACGCCCAAATTAAATAAGGAGATTTCCCCTACCCCCTTTTGCTAAGACTTCCTTTTCCATAATCCTCTCGTTAACAAAATTCCATGATTCATTCTTCCACTATGGCATTCCAGGTTTTTTCTTACTTTGTGGCTTATATCCCTTCCTCTTTACCACATTTTTTTTAAAAAAAAACATATATTTCTGGTCTTGGCTTAAAGGTATCTGCTTTGCTGAACAGTTTCTTGTTTTGTTGCTGATAGTTTCCAGTTGCCTACCACAATAGTTGAGCAGTCTCATGAAGGTTATTACTTTATTTGCTTCCTTCCCTGGCTCAGTCAGCAATCCCTTTAAATCAGGGAATTCCAAAACCAACCCTTTCTCGGTTTCAGAAATAAATGTTGTCAGATAAGGCTTAGTTCCAGCACAGAAAAACATCATCACGATTAGGTTATTTTCAGTAGGGTGGAATTTTTAATAACATGACTACTGGTTTAATAATTGTAAATTCAACTTTGCTGGGTTGGAATGCATTAGTTCTGTGTTATTTTAAAGACCGCACCATTTCTATATTAAAATCTGTAGGTTTTTTTTCAATGTATTCTAATGTTCATCTCTAATATAAATATTAATATTTTAATCAATTTAATCAAAATTGCCAAATTATGAATTTATTTTCCAATAAACTATTTTAAAAATGAATTTTAAAAGGTCCAGTGTAGTAGTTAAAGCATTCGGCTAGAACCATGCATTCTAGTCCTGATTTAGGCCCCAAGCCAGCTGGATGATCCTTGGATCAGTAATGTCTGTCACCCTTAGGAATAAGACCACTACAAATTTATATGTACACACACACAATTTTATTAAGAATTTTGATTATAATAGTAAAATCTAATATATATTTAAAAAGAATAGAAAGAAGTAGAATGTGCAAGAAAAAATAAAAAAATAAAATAATAAAATAAAGGGAAAAATAAATAAAGTGAATTCCAATCTATCACACAAGTTTAAATAAATTTAAGAGACTCTTTAACTCCTTTAATCTTATAAACATGTCTTCATTTCATATCTTATCCATAAACAAATCCATAAAACACAATCTTTTCAGTTTCAGTCAACAGAAAGTCCATAAAGGATAGCCAGAAATAATCAACTTTATATTACTTCCTTTTGTTTCAAACAGTCTTACTCTTTAGTTCATTCAGATGTTGCAATATTTCATTTACTTTCATTTAGTTTGCATTTCCCTTTTACATTTTAAAATTTTAGCCCGTTTCTTTTTTAGATCCAGTGAACCATCCCTTTCTAAGCTATTATCTTGGTCTAAATTTGTTCTACAACTGCTATTTCTTCAATAACATCTTTTGGATAGTTTATCCATAGGAGTAATCATTACTAACATTATTATTGATATTGTGGGTATTATTCTTCAAAAGTCTCCTTCGGTATTTTTATTCTATAAACTTTAACAACATTTTATAGACTTGTAAAACTTTTCTAAAAGCTTTAGTTATCTTTTGTGTCCGGCTTTTGAAATTGCTCATCTTTATCTTGCCTTGCAAAAATCAAAGCAAGAACTATTTCCCACAAAAAGCTGTTTGTTCTTTATAATTAATTCAAAAATCTTAAATGTAAATATTTCAATACTTCAGTTTTATCTGGACCCTTACTTCATTTATGATTTTCTAAGATGAAAAAGCCCCTTGCTGTTTAGTCAAGATTCTTTACATTCTTAAGTTTATGATTAAAATTTTCTTTCATTCACGACTGAAGGCAAACTCTACCCAACATTTCAATTTTGTCATTTTGAAGGACTCTTAAGATCACCAGTTACTTGGTATTTCCCCTAGTCAATGGCTTTGCTTTTATAATGCCCTCTTCAATTTTGCATACCTTCCCAAGAAATGCTTGCAATGGTAAACCTTCCTCCAAACACCTTGTCAAGAAAACTGCAGTGTCCAAACAGTCACTGAGTCCACACTGACTTACATTCACCCCACTCAAATCACAGTTGGAAGAGCTGCCATCCAAAGAGTATCTACAGTCCAAATTGACATGCACAACAAAATCATTACTACACACATCAGAATGTTCAATAATGCTCATGTTTTCCTACCCTGAAGATCAGAGCTATAATGTGAAAGGCTAATAATGATAGAAAAATGTGATTAATTGACAAAACTATAAACATGATATTTAAAGATGATGGGATGCTTTGCTGATGTTTAGAGTGGAATCCTTATCAAGGTATTTGGATCAAGGATGTATCTGATTTTATATAAATACTAGACAACCGATAATCCATGGGATCATCCTTTCAGAGATATTTCTTTATCTAAGCAGGGAAATGGAATAGCTACGAATAGACTGTTACGGCTGTAGAATTACTGTTGGGGAGGAAAACAGCTGAGGTGTGGCAATCCATTCTGCCACGCCTATCAGCTGGGTTTAAAAAAAGGGAATATAGATGAGTATAGTGCAGGGGCGAGCGGGTGGGCCCAGCTGAAAGTCAGAGTGAACCAGTTCGCTCCCAGCTGATAGTCGGAGCTACCGGTTTGCCCGAACCGGTCCAAACCGGTAGAATCCCACCCTTGGGAACAAATAGAACTGAGAACTGCAAGGAAAACTCCATGCTTGCTCCCATTCTGGCACGTCCCTGAGGACCTGCTCCAGAGATGAAAGAAGCCTTACCTAACAGGCATATGTATCAATCTCTCATCCTCGCCTCATCACTTCCAACTCTGTTAATCTGCATTTACCTACCACTATTAAAGAATTTTCATATTTTAGCCTTGGTTCCAAAATAGGCAATCTTCATTCACCTATCAAGCCTTCCCACCATCCGATTAGGTGCAAGAACAGAGGGAGGTGGGTAGTGGTGAAATTCATTTTTTTTACTACCAGTTCTATGGGCATGGCTTGGTGGGCGTGGCAGGGGAAGGATACTGTAAAATCTCCATTCCCACCCCACTCCTGGGGCCAGGCAGAGGTGGTATTTGGCTTGTTCTCCGAACTACTCAAAATTTCCGCTACTCCAGTACCTGTCAGAACATGCTGAATTCACCCATGGAGGTGGGAAATAGTGCAGGAATACTGCCTTCCCTTTTGCAACTCAACCTACAGGTTCCTGGAAAGTACACTTGAAAGACTCAGGGGCCTTGAATGGCAACAACATCTGCAAATTTCATTTCCCCAGGAACCATGAGTTCCTGTACTCTGTAAGTTAGCTCAATTTTTTTTCTTTGGTTCAATAATAGTTGCCGTATACCTCCCAATTTCACACAACTGAAGGTTATAAATAGAAATGTAAATTTTATTAGTATATAAATAGATACAGAATATAGACATTGATAATGAAACTTAGTGATTATAATGTGAAAGGATTTTTTGCCCAATTATCGGAACTTATTAAAAATTTAATTTGTCAAGTGAAAGGTAGGATACATGAGAGGGAAAATCCTCACGTTTCAAGATATTTCCACTTATTTCAGAGAAAGTCCAAGAAGTCAATAAATAATTTGAACAGTGTGTTCATTTCTTCTGAAAGGCTGAATTTAACTGGAGAGGGGAAAAAATGGTCGGTCATTCTAATGAATAGCTTGATTATTGCAGTAATATTATTAGCTTCTAAACCATAATGATTTCTTAATGTCTGAGATTTAATGTGGAATTCATAGAACTGGGCATTTATTAGATAAGACTTTAGATTAAAGAAAAGTCTGGGCTTTATTCTATTCTCATGGTAACATGATTTTACTGTATCAGCCACTAACCGATGTCATTAAACTAGCAGATGTAAATTCTGTTTTTTTCCCCTTGAGCATAAAACTCCTTAGAAGAAAAAATAAAGCATATACATTGAGGAAAGAAATGGATATAAGTAATATAAACTACAAATAAAGATGAATTGAGAAGAGTGTTACTCAATTCTGTGCGTAGATTGGATTTGTTTTGTGCCACAGTTTTGAAGAGACATCTAAAACGTCACAATCTAGGAGAGTAATGATCTCCTAAATTAACATTTTATGCTTTAGAAGTTTGCACATTCTTACTGACATGGTATGTAGTTTTTTATGTACTATCTTTTAGAACACATGAAAAAGACCAATAATTTAAAATGTTGGAGGGTTAATCAAGGTTTGGGTACTCTCAAAATTGCTACAGTGGAATGAATGAATATATATGTGTGTATATGTATGTGTATACATACATATGTATACATAAGAGGCAATACAGCACAGGTTTGAATCCCAGTAAGGGTATGGCTAGCTGATGAGAGCTAAATAGCTTGAAATAGATCTATACTAGTCTCCCTTTATTTATTTATCAGTACAAATAAAACACTCACATACACACACACACACACACACACACACACACACACACAGGAGAGAGAGAGAGAGAGAGAGAGAGATTAGATAGATTAGATAGATGAGAGACAGAGAGAGAGAGGGAGGGAGAGAGCATGGGAGGGGGGAGAGAGAGAGACCGGATCATCTTGATAAATGTTCTGCAACCTGGATCTTTTCAGTCCAAGTACATCCTACTAGAGCTTTCTGCAAGTCTAATGAAACTAAGAAATAACAGTGGGAATTTTGATGCACTGACATTGCTTAAACCATCTAAGTGACAATCCTTCTCCCAGTTCTTACAAGATTAAATAAGAGGAATGATAATGTAAGTAAAAAAACAACCAAACCTTGCAAATTAACTGAATTTCCTTACATCACTCTTAACTCAATAGCGATTGGTGGGATTCAAAAAAAGCCAGTGCTCTTTCTATAAGCCAGTGTCTATGCTGTATTGCTGCAATAATATACAATTGATTTCTTTGGGGGTAAAGTGATGTCCTAGCAAAAAGAGCAGCAAGTGCATTTTACTGACATTTAAGCACCCCACAATGTAAATAAACAATGTTATTTGAAAGAAAGTACGCTTCCTGATCACTCTCCATACTTCCAAACTGGATATTTCCTGAGGCACAGATTCCTTCACTTTTTGAATTATGTCACCAAGATGCCATCAGCGCTTTAGCTGTGAAACTAAAAGTGGCAGCTGCAGATAGCACAATGGCATCAACCAGCAGCACTCTTGAGAGCCTCCTCCTCCGATAAACAGCTGATGGTAAGGATAGGAGGAAAAAGAGCGCTGCTGAGCCTCTGGTGGGAGAAGTAATTCATCTCTTTGAAACCCTGCCAAGTTGCAAGCAGGAGGATTTATTGAAGAGACTGAACCATCTCAAGCAAACTTTATCTGCAAGGCATGAAACAGCTGTCCTACTAATCAATTTGATTTCCCTAACCCCCATAGATAGCTGCAAAAATGGAAATGCTTTAGCCCTTCTACAACCCCCCACCCCCACCCCACCCCAGGTTAGAAGACCTGAATCTGTCACCAAATCTGTTCTTGTTGATTTAAACACGTCACCCAGAGATAGAAGTCTAGCCCGGCAGACTCCCGTACAATCCTTATTGATATCAGTTGACACAGAATGTACTCAGTAAAGCAAAACAAAAAATATAATAAAGCAGAGGAGGTACAGGGCAATACTATTCAGACTTTCCCCAGTAATATTTGCAATGGCACCCTTATGACAGAAGGATGGGCAAAAGGATGAGGACACTATGTGTTAAAACTGCCATCAACTCTTATTCAATTCTGGGTGTTTTTGCTATGTAATAATGTGCCCTAATCAAACTAATTGGCAATAACAGATTCAAGTCTGTTCTCACTATTATCATGGAATTGTAGGGGTGTGCATAAGCACACCAGCATGCCAAATGTCCCTGTCTTACTGTCCCCATTTATCTGTCCCCATTTCCTATGTTCTTATTTATTTCTATTTCTGTTATCTTATACATGAGTGACAAACAAAATAAAATAAATAAATAAAATAAATAAATATGGTGGGGTGTTATTTGAAGGTAAGAGAGGCTTCTTTTATCCATTTATATCTCTGGGTGACATATTTTGTTTTAAAACAGACTTGCACTTTATAAGAACAGTACAGGGTGTTAGGGTCGAAAGGAGACCCAGCAATATAACCAGTATATCTCCCCAGTTCTTCCTAACTGTAACCTCAAGATCCAGCGGAAGGAACATGCTCTGGGAGCCACCAGTTAAAGAGTTTTGGCTGATGGGACCTAGGAAGTGGCCCTTTACTGTAAAGTAAATGTGCACATTTGGTAACAGCCTTGTGGTTGCATATTTAACATTTTGATATTTTTGTTCAATATAATATTTCCTATGTCTTCATAAACACAGAGCAAACAAATGTGGAAAGAACTCAACAATTATTTGAAAATTGTATAATGTCTAAATCTATATTTCCATCATACTTGGAGGTGATGTAAATCCAGAATGGGAGCAGATGCAGTAATCTCCTTTTCTTGTTATCATAGCTTCTTTCTTAAGAAGAAGAGGGACATTTTCTCCTCCCTTTTTTATGTAGCTAAGGATGGGATTGCAACTTTTCATGATTTCCTCTTGCAGGGTTCACCAATTGTTTCAGTACTTGGAGTTAAATGAGGCTGTAGGTGGACATTTCCCCATTGAATTCACATAATGGATAAGATTTTGTATGGCAACAGCATATAATTGTCTGATCTCTTTTAATTATCGATGTAAATTCTATGCAGGTTGAACTATGCAGAGACAGCAATCTTTTCCCCCTGCTTGTAAGGGTTGACATGCCTTGTAATCTAGAACAATTTATAGAGAAGTATATTCCATCTATAGAAACACAAACTCATGTGTTAAGTAGTATGAAAAATGGCATATTTTCTTTTCCAAAATGTTTATCTTTTTAGATGAGGAAGAATCATGCAAAGATGGCAAATATAAGAAACAATTCCCATTTACTTGAATTTTATTTATGTTGGTGCCTTCAAGTCAGTATTGTCTCCTGGTGAGTACTTGGACAAGTCCCTGCAGCTGAAATTGCATTTTAAGCAGAATTTACATAAATATGTTATCAAAGAGATGGCAAAGCAAAAGTTGAGTTATAAGTATAGATGAAAGTACAGTTTGATCAGGAATCTGAGGCTACCAAAATATCTTCAAAATATGCCCATAAACCTGCACAAACACCAACATCTAAATTTTAAAAACCCCATATAAATCACATTTAGAACATTAAGAAAAGAGAAACAATGGCAGGTGTTTATTGCAATTCAAGATAAAAATCTATTTTGGTATATGATAGCAGAATGGGTTAATGATAATATTTTCATATACTGAATTTAATCATATTCCCATGCAGGGTTGGGAAGCTCATTTTAAAATTGTATATAAATTTTAGGAATTTGTGGTATCAGACCATAATAATGAAACTTTGTCAGACTGGCCACTAAATTGATGTCTGAAATGAAAAAGCTTATCAGTGGCCTTAAACCAGACCTGGCAATGATTGTATCTCCCTTTAAATGCTGAAATCTCATCCTTTTCTTGAGAAGGCAGACAAAAACCAGAATAAAAGAAACAGAGAAATAGTCAAATGTAAAATACAAAGCAAGAATCCCAGCCCAAAGACATCTCAAGTAGCATAAAATCATATTACGAGATTACAGTCTATCTCTAAACCAGATTATAATCTATAAGGATAAAACAGAATGAAATTAAAACCATTACAAGATAATTTTTAAAACAAAAAGTGTAGGATTGTAAAAGTATAACTATGAAATATGAAACTGGGAAAAATTCAATAAAAATTATACATATATCAGCTTTTGCCTTATTTCCCTTGCAACAATATAAAATTTAGTTACTGAATGAGTGATGGAAGGTGTTGGGGAGAGACTGGATGAGCTAGAGGAAGGTGTCAAGTGGGGATTTAGTCAGGAATCCCTATGTAGTATAAGAGGGAAAGGTCCACTCCTCCCTCCCAATGCTATTGAACCTTATATAGTCTGGCTCATCTGAGAATTGTTAGTCTGGAAGATTCCTGTGAAATAAATAGGCATGGGCAATAAGGTAACTAATTAATTCTTCATGTGTGGATTATTCACATCAGACAGAAGGTTTCAAATCTAAAAGGAATATTACAAGAGTCTGATCTTCCAGCTACTTTGTGTAATGAGGATAAATAATATTGGTCCAAATGGGCCTCTAATTTTCCAGTATAGTAAGTAAGTATAGCAACATGAAACCTGGCTCAAAAACAATAACTGTGAGACGGACCTTGGGGTCCTAGTGGACGATCACTTAAAAATGAGACAGCAATGTGCAGTAGCAGCCAACAAAAGCTAGAACTGTCCTTGGTTGTATAAACAGAGGCATAGAATCAAAATTACATGTAGTATTAATACTTTATAAAACCTTAGTAAGGCTAATCTGGACTACTGCATCCAGTTTTGCTCACCACATTACAAAAAAGATGTTAAGACTTTGGAAAAAGTGCAAAGAAGAGCAACTAAGAAGATTAAAAGCCTGGAAACTAAAAAAATGTGAAGAACATTTGGGATTTGGGTTGGCTAATCTAGAGAAAAGAAGGACAGGGGTACTATGATGGCACTATTCTAGTACTTGAGAGGTTGCCACAAAGAGGAGGTCAAAATAATGAAGGAGAGAAACAATGAACTAAGGAGAAACTTCCTAACAGTGAGGACAATTAACTTCCTAATTAGTGAAGACAATTGCCTGACAATTATTAGAGCTGAGGTGGTGCAGTGGTTAAATGCAGCACTGTAGGCTACTTCAGCTGACTGCAGTTCTGCAGTTCGGCTGTTCAAATCTCACCGGCTCAGGGTTGACTCAGCCTTCCATCCTTCCGAGGTGGGTAAAATGAGGATCCGGATTGTTGGGGGCAATAATGCTGACTCTGTAAACCGCTTAGAGAGGGCTGAAAGCCCTATGAAGTGGTATATA
Source organism: Thamnophis sirtalis (assembly GCF_051295495.1). Taxonomy (NCBI): domain Eukaryota; kingdom Metazoa; phylum Chordata; class Lepidosauria; order Squamata; family Natricidae; genus Thamnophis; species Thamnophis sirtalis. The sequence continues at coordinate 58,854,253 of NW_028261385.1, forward strand.
AGTCTAACTGCTATTGCTATTGCTAATTATGATGTCAGAAGTTGTAGGTGCTTCATCACTGGAGGTTTTAAAGAAGAAACTAGACAGTCACTTTTCTGAAATGGTATGAGGTCTCCTGCTTGAACTGGTCAGAACCTGCTAAATACCACAATATCTAGATAAAATGTGAGTCACAAAGCCTATCATCAATCCCCATTTCTGTTCATAATGGAGTAGGACATCCTACTCTTCTTTTGACATATAATTTCACCGGCAAAGAAACACTGGAATCCAAACCTAAGAATACAAATGCACACACACCAGAATAGCAAACATGAATGCCCACTCTTGCTTTAGGCAGTCCGCATTTCAAGGACTCCCAACTGGCCTCAGACATGCACTGAATAGCTTAGTGAAGCTATTCTCTTATTGTAGAGAAAATTCCCCTATAATAAACTTCCAGAAGACTAAAGTAATGATCTTCATTAAAACATTCAGGAAGCTTCAATTAGGGATAAAAGGCCAGGAGAATGAGTAAGTGGGGACTTTTAAATATCTGTCTCTGGTCCTTCAAGATTAAGGTTCATGGAATGCATACAATGATGATGTAGTCTCATAGGCCCAAGTAAGTACTCTGACTATTCTAATCAGGTTTATTTCCATGCAAAAGATAGGGAATGTATCTCTATAGATCTAAAACTGCTTACGGTAAAATTCTGGGCTTGATTGCTTGATGGATCCCAGTTAGGCCTTTACCCACATTTTAGCTGATGGAAATAATACAAACTGAGTTCATAACGGCAGCGCCTCAAGCCTCAAATGTGTATTCAATATAATTCCGAGGCTAGAGACTGGCCAGTTGAGGATTGATGTAAGAGCTGCTTATTCATGTTCAATTATTGGTTTAGACACCATTGTTTCTCAGTCAATCTGATCCCATTTCTTCTATCTGACAACTTCTAATCCTTCTGGTTCCATTTTTTTAGAAAACTTTCACAATATGGCTTTCTCCCTTGATTTCCTACATCTCATCGAATTTACTCAAGTTAACAGACGTATCAGAGAATGGCTTTTAGATATTGCATGAAGTAATGAGAGAGGCCTTATTCCAGAATCTATCCAAAGAGAGTTTAATCACCCTAGGTGGAAACAAACTAATTACATTAATTCACTGATCTTCCCATTACAACAAATGTTTTTTTTCTGAGCCAGATACAACTTGCCTTCAGCACTTTTATATGTAGTTTTAATAAAGTTTCCACAGCTTATCAAGCCTCTCCTTGTAGTGATGGTTCAATTGAATCACAGTTGGATTAAGGCCAACTAATACTCTATGCACCACCTGATCATGGTGCTCCTCAATGGAAGCAAAGTTCTCACACCATGAGACAGAAACAGTGTGATAGCTGACATCTTCAAATCAAATTATTCAACTATAATCATTCCCTTGACAAACATATTTCTGGGTTGAAATGAGCACTATTGAGATCACCCAGTTTGGATAATGAAATGTCTGCATGAAGGCAACCAAGCTCAGATAGCACCAAGGATCTCGCAATTTAAAAAAAATGCAGATTAAAGTTGAACATAGCAGTTAATGACAATTCAAAAAAGAAATGACTAAAATCAAATGTGGCAGTGAAAGAGTTAAGAGCATGACTGTTAGTGGGGAAAAGTCTCTGGTGCAACCCTTCCCTTGATGCCCTAAGCATTGCTTATTTTGCATAACTAAGGGTGCAATTGAATCCATCATGCATACACTGGTCTTTCCATAATTATATCCAAAAAGACTAATTTTACTATTGCTGTTATATGCTACAGGCAGGTCTGAGGAATCCTATGTGGATTTCCTCCTATCAGATTAAAAAAAGCCTTATTATGCATAATGTAGCAAAGGCAATGTGTGATTTCTGGTCTACATGTGTATATTTATTCCATCAATCTTTGGTCAAGTATTAATTAGTTACTAATTGTAACTTAACATTTTAGATTTTTAAACATTACAGTCCAATTTATATCTACTGTACAATATATTGTTAATCTATTTCACTACAGATTCAGTATCTGGTTTTAGACTTTATTTATAATTAATTGTATGAGATTTTTTCCCCTTGTCTTAACTGATTTTAACTCTTGGAGTTAATAAAGGAGTACAGTGCTGTGTTAGTTAATTTATACTTAAGTATATTATACCACTGTGGTTGGGTTTTGTTATATTTTGATTTAGCTAGTCCCTTGCCAAAATAAAATTATCTATCCAATATCCCAGAATGCACGTGGATCCCCAAAAAGGTTCCCATGCAGAGAGAAAACATGGGCTTGGATTTGACTGAGATACAACAAAATGAAATTATGGTGGTGGTAAATGGCAATGAATAATAAAATAGGAGAAATATAGTAGTATTCAATGGGTAAATAAAAATATGCTTTTTTGAAGGAATAGCAGTAGAAGCATTCAAAAACTATTCAGTGGGAAAATGAACAGTCATACAGGAAAATAGTAATTAGTGGGGAAATAGCATTTAAACAACTATTGAGAGAATAACAGGGAAGAATTCCCCCTGGGCTAATGCTGGGGTATTGCAGTTTTTTAAAAAGAGAGAAATCCAATATACTGTATTTTTCAGAGTATAAGATGCACCTTCCCCCCTCCAAAGGAGGGTGAAAATCTGGGTGTGTCTTATACAATGAATACAGCATTTTGGCCTACTGAAACCCTGTCCCCTTTGCAAAAATGAATGGACAAGCAGAGGGTTTGGGAGGCTTGCAAAGTGCTCCTGGGGGCTGGGGAGGGCAAAAATGAACAAAAATGGGCCAGCCCCCAGGACTACTCTATAAACCTCCTAAAGCTCTGTATGCCCACCCTTTCGAAGGAATTATTTGTTTAGCAGAGTGATGGCCTTTGGGGCAAAACTGTTCTCGTGTCTAGTTGTCTTGGTGTGCAGTGCTCTATAGGAGATCTGAAGGAGAAGTCTCCTTCAGAAGTCTAAGTAGGCAAAAGCTTAGAAAATTTATGAAAGGGGTCCAATTAAATAGATGACTCCAACAAGTTTCTGCTCACTCCGTGGTTCTATTGGTTGGACTCAAGTCTAGTTTGCTAAGAAAACCAGGTCCTAGATGATTCTAGAGATTCCCTAGGATAAGCAGAATTTTTACAAAGAGGAGGATAGATCAGAGGAAGTTGACTTCAGTGGGAAAGAAAAGCAGACAAAATAAATTTCATTTCTTCATTCTGGTGGGTCAAAAGATTGGGCTCCCAAAGTCTTTACAAAAGGCTATTGAGTCATCCAGGGCAAATTCACAAAAGACTCCTCAGTTCTCCTTGTCTTAAATATATTTGCTTTGAAAATATCCCTTTTCCTCTTGCATTGAAATTAAACAGCATTTGTAAGATTTTTGTAACCCAAAACTTTCAGAAAGAGTTTCTACATGCTTGTTCAGTCTCACCACAATGGAAGTTTTATCCCTATAATTAGGGGAAATAATCAAGCAAGAGGTTAAGTGTGGAAGATGCGGAATTAGGATTCAGGATTCTTCATAATCATTGCCTATTTACAAAGCTTTGGTTCCTCTAATATCTGTCACATTATGACAACTTTTCTTCCTGAATAAAGGCTACAACGGTGCAATGTTCAAATTTTAAGAGGCAAGAATCTCAGGAAAAGCTGAAGAGGGTGGGGATTGATCAACTTGAGGCATCATTACCTCATCTCTCTTTTACGACTGAGCTTTTTATGCCAAGTAGAATACAGAAAGCAGACACAGTGTTTTGAGGATTTAGTGCAATATCAGATCATAACAGTGCTTTCTCTCTCCCAAGCATGCACACTCATAAGGAAGTGATGTACATGATAATAGGATCAATATGTCTGGAATCCTCTCTCTAGCCACCAGAAAATTAATTTCCTTTCCATTATGTTTCCTTCTGGTTGCATAGTTTCAGTTTATGAGATATGTTTTACTTACAGAGCACAATATCCTAAGAGGCAAAGTTTAGCTTTTCATTAAAAATGAAAAACAAAATGCTGAAGGATGCAACAACTGCTTCCGCTTCCCTCCCTCTAACTTAGTCTGGAAGGATTAGGTGTTTATGCTAATTCTAGAACTAAGAGGTAGGGAATAAAGATCTAAGGGCCACTATTTCTCAGAAGAATAGGCTGTTCACCATTTTTCTTGAGTTTGTGGGAGAGTCGGGGTCAAATAAGTTAAAAATATTTATGATTTTATTAAATAAATAAGTCGTACCAGGCATCTGGTTGACTACTGTGGAAAATTGAATATGAGGTTACCCAGAGGTGGGTTCCTACCAGTTCGCACCTATTTGGTAGAACCGGTTCATCAAATCTACCAAACCGGTTAGAAGAGGTTCCACCAGTGGACCCGGAAAGCAGGCCACACCTACAGAAGAGGTTCCAAATTTTTTTGAAACCCACCACTGGTCCTTGAATATGATTATTCTACACTATCATGCTCATATTTATAAAACTCAGTGCCTCTGTGAAAGGTAAGGATGACTACTGCATTTGTGGTGCAATCAGAACATTGCATGTGTTGAAGTTGTTTTAACGCAAACCAAAGATGCCTTTTAAAAAACAAATTTACGTCATATTCTTATGCATGCCAGTGCTGTGTGTGAGGTAATTTAAGGTAGTTCTGACAAGTATCGTCGGCATCTTCATATCCGGTCACATGGGCGGCAAGCCACTCCCACAAAGGAAGCCACACCCACAGAGTAGGTTTGAACAATTTTTGAAACCCACCACTAGGGTTACCTGACTAAACCAACAGAACTAGAAAAAAAAACACCTACCTCCAGAAATTACAATCTAGAGTGTGTCTCTAACTGAATTCTGCGTGTATTCTCAACTACCACATTAATTGTGAACCCATTCTTATAGGAACCTCATTCAAGGGATCAGGTAATCCATTATACATTGAACACAAACATATACATAACACAAAAGAAACTATCGTATATGAAAGCCTTCAGATCTTATTGAGCCTTTGTAAATGAGAAGAAAATTCTTTGGGGAGAATATGTGAAAAGAATGGCGGCTGCATGGTTAAAAACTATTTTTGAAGAATCTTTATATATTCCTTATACTTGCAAACAATTTATATAGCCAAGTTTTTTTCCCTTGACTTCTTCAGCACAATATAGGGGCTAGGTAAAGTAAAGATAAAGGTTCCCCTTGCTAGTCATTCCCAACTCTAGGGGGCAGCGCTCATCTCCATTTCAAAGCCGAAGAGCTAGCATTGTCAGGTCCAAAGACATCTCCCTGGTCATGTGGCCGGCCTTCAGTTGTGCCTAAAGTCTGTGGCAGGCATATACTTCAACGATTCTCTGAAAGGTGGATCATGTTTCCCAAAGTTGTGTGGTTACCCCAGATAAGATACAAGCCTAAGATGCTTCATAGAATGTAAGATAACTTCTGGTCTGAAATAAATTACTTGTAAGAGATTAGCTCAATCTTGGCTCTTTGGCAAGGTGTTTGACATTTTTTTTGTATAAATTTAAATATTTTATATACATTTCTGAAAGTGTACCACAAATGGTAAGCACCAGGCATTAAAGGAGAAAGGGAAAATTTCTTTTCAGGTTTTTACAATTGACTTCAAAAGGGAATTACTTTACATCAGTGGTCTTCTTTTATTTCCAATTGGAATATGTCTGGGAGGGACACAGAACAAAAGAATGTGAGTTTTTTATGTAAGTTTTTCGATTTCTGCCCAGAATTGAGCTGGACAGACAACAGTGGCAGCTGTAGTAGACCCACCTACTCTCTGTGTCTCATTTTTGCTGGCTCTTTTTGTGCTAACAGCCTCCCACTGATGTTCCATGTGTGCTTTGTAGGCACACACTGCTTCTTGGCTGCTCCAGATGTCTGTTGTCCTACTTTCTGCCACTCCCTTAGGTTTTATTTTTACTGTGGGATATGCTAAAGAGTAATTCTGTCCTGATAAAGCATTTAGAACAATAGCATCATCAGGTGAGTAGGTTAACTGAGATGTCTTAGTAATTTTATCTGCTCACCAACTAGTTTTCTTCGCTTCTGTTCAGTCTGAATTGGCAGCAAAAAGCACAGAGAGACCATCATGACACTGGCTCTGCCTCTCTCCTCCAAAATACATTCAAGAAGAGAACTGCTTCCTGATGAGAAGAAAACTCAGGGAGCCACTGAAAGTCCATATTTTTTGACTAGCATTGTCTGTCACAGCGGGCAGATATGCAAGTAGTCTGAATTCTAAGCACAAAAGAGATAAGTGGTGATATAAGAAAGGAAGCATTGTGTGCAAGGTTTGATCTGCATGACTAGGTTCCCTCCGCATGAGCAAAGCAAGTAACCTTTTTTTTAAAGATAAAAATGTACATTGTTAGTCCCCAATCCATTGAGAAGTAATTTTTATCTGTTCTTTTCTGCTATGTGCATGTCAATATCAGTATTTTCCCATTTATATCCACTCACGCTGTATTTTCTGATTAATCTGCAATGCTTCATTTCATTGTAGGTAAACACCTCCAGTACACCTGGCTATTGGACATTTTGCCTGTGCTGCCGTATCTGTGGACAAGCAAGGCATCTTCCTTCCCTCCCTCCCTCCCTCCTTCCCTCCCTCCCTCCCTCCTTCCCTCCCTCCCTCCCTCCTTCCCTCCCTCCCTCTATTAAGTTAACAAGAGTTCTACCATTACTCCTTAGGGTCCATGACAGAAACATAAAACAATTACTTCCTCTCCTCTTCTTGATCATTTCCCATTCTAACTCAAGTGACAGAAAAAAAATGTAACATTGTGTTTTTGCTGGTCCACAGTGAACATCATGAACGTATCAGGTGGGAAAGTGTCAAATATGAAACAGAGTCAATAAAGAAGCTCTTATAAAATAAGAATAAAAAATAAAAGTCTTCAAAGGCTATGTATGGAAAAGAAGGAAACTGGTTCTTACCTTCCCAGGAAATTTGAGAAGATAAAGAAGCAGGGGCCTAGTACATGTGGTCTAGGTAGAAGAACAAGCCATCACTATGACTGACATCGAGGAAGGCTGAAATCTAGAAAGAGATTTCTTAAGCCAATTTCATTTCCAACCAATCTGCATGTAGGAATTAAGCGACTGAAATCTACACTTTGGAAGAAGCCTTAGCCAAAGTGGACATAGGGAAGCTTTATTTGGAGGAAGCATGCATTGGAAAACTTCAGATAATTTAATTGTCATCTAAAAAATAATAATGGTATTAAGAGCAAAAACTGGCTGAATTAGGATCAATCAGTCAGATGTATCCCACTGGGTTTAAGACAAAATAATTGGAATGGCCAAAGAAAGATAGGACATAGACATGATAAATTACTTCATATTTTTTCTCTAAATAAAATAAAATAAAATAGTCTTACAGATATATCTTGATCTTCTCATTCTAGCCAATGGGGAAAACATCCAGGAATTCAGAAAAATAGTGAGGTGAGCACAGATACATGATAAAGCATAATGTCAGTTCAGCCTTACTACTTAAACTCATAAAAGAGATTCTAAAATGAATATATTTTATTTTCAAATATGTGTTTGATATAGTGAAACTTGAATACATTTTACATCTGATGTTTCTGTTATTTATTTATCTTATGTAGAATTTCATCATTCATCAGGACCAGGGAAATATAGCAGTTTTCATAACAACTATATATAACAACTGACTCAAAATGTGGCTATTTATTAATACATGGACACATCAGACTGCACATTTCTGACATTTATTTTCAGACTGAATAGTGTTCCTTTTATATTTGCATACTACAAAGATAGAATAAAATAAACCTTGAATCTAAGACAAATGTCTACATCTTCCCATAAATTAAACTGAAAGGTCAGAATGATCTTGCAGTGTCTATTGATTTTCACTCATTTCCCACCTTATTTTGATCTTGCCAACCCTTCCAGATAGTTCAGAGAAGTATGAAGTACCAAACTAGAACCAACCATACTAATATTATTGTGATTATTACAATTATTATTGCAATCTTACAGTAGCAGAATCTTGCAAGTCTGAAAGCACTTTCCCCTTTTCCTACCTTTACATCCCAGAACACCAGAGAAGGTCTGAGATGCTTTCTAGAACTAAGCCTATCATTAGGAGTTTAACCACAAGTATAGATTCTAGAAGATCTTGCATAAAATCTTCCTTTTTATTATTTCTTTTAGTCATTATTACTTTATTTGTACCTGTGACTATACTTATTATACTTGATGGAAAAGTCATGTTTAAGTTGTTGCTTTGAAGATCATAGTTTTATGTATGCATGTTTTAAGTGTACACACTTCCAACTTCAATCACTTCTGGTTGTTGAAGAAACTTATGAAGAAAAATAAAAAAGAAACAAAACAGAAAAATCACCCATCTCATTCAGCTTTATTCAGACTGATGTGTTCCTATCTATCTTAGATAGGTCAGAAATTGATAATAAGCATAAAAATAAAAAGAGTGGGGTTTGTTTTCACTCTTCTATATTTTTAATAACCTTCAAATGTGCATAGAAGAAGAATGGAGAGCTAAGACTTCTCTAAATACTTATCTACATGTACTCTGTCTTACGATCAAAGGTGGTATTCAGCAGGTTCTGATCAGTTGGGGCAGAAATTTTGAATAGTTTGGAGAACTGGCAAGTACCACCTCTGACTGGCTCCACCCCCATCTATTCTCTGCCTCCAGAGTCCCAGCTGATCAGGAGGAAATGGGGATTTTGTAGTATCCTTCACCTGGAGAGGGATGGGATTGGAGATCTTACAGAATCCTTCCCCTGCAATGCCCACCAAGTGTCAGGGTTCCAAATAGCATCCAAAAGTAAATCAGAATCCAAAGAAAAGTATTGCTCAAAGTTCCAATTTATTAAGAGAGCCATGTTGGCACATCTGGGAAAACCTGAATCTGAAAGCTTCCTGGTTTTCCCCACTCAGTTGAAAGTTCAAGATCTTGCCCCCACACCCACAAGTCCATCACATGGTCCAATCTCCCACTGCCATGCTGCCAGTTCCACCCATCCAATTCCGGTCAGGTGCAGAGGTGCAGAAACAAAGGATGACCTTGCCTTTTTAGAAAGAATTTTGTTGTGACTATATAGTATGTGACTCCTTACAATCCCCCAGGAACATGCAGTCAGGGGAGGCAGGGGAGGCAGGGCCTCACCAGTGTCATGATGAAAAGAAAAGAAAAAATAAAAGGAAAAAGGCTAAGGTAGTTGCTGCCAGAGTCACAGTGGATGACTCTGCTTAGTGCTAACTGCAGGGGGAGGCGAGAGTTAAGCAAGGGTTAAAAGGCGAAAAATTCCTTATGCAAAGGAGGCACGTGGTTCTCTCGCCTCCTGCTCTGGTAGCAGCAATTCTTACCTAAGTTGCCTTTTTCTTTTTACATTTTCATCATGGCAGACAAGAGGACAGTTGAAATCCTCTGACACAGCTGGAAAAGGTATGTGGGTCCAAGGGAGGGGGCAGGGGGGAGGATTTCAAAATTATTTGTAAGTAATTGTAATTTGTTTTATTATAAGTAATTTGTGTGTGTGTGTGTGTGTGTGTGTGTGTGTGTGTGTGTGTGTGTGTGTGTGTTTTACTTGCCTCTGCTGGAACACGGGCTGGCACTTTTTTATTTTTTATTTTTTTAAAGCCATGCTGCCGCACCTCACCATAGAGCGGGACACACTGCCTTCTGGCCATACAGCGGGTCGCGTTGCATGGCCAGGGCGGTGGCATGCAATTTAAAGTGCCAGTGGGCTGTATTGCCAGGCCCGGGGTGGTGGCATGCACTTTAAAGTGCTAGCATGCCTCCTGGCCATAAAACAGGACTTGTTTCACACTATGGCAGGGCAAGGCGGCATGCTCTTTAAAGTGCCGGTGTGCTGAATGGCCGGAAGGCACGCCGGCACTTTAAAGTGCATGCCACCGCACCCTGCCATAGAGCGAAAAGCAGGTCCTGCTGTATGGCCGGGGCGGCAGCATGCACTTTAAAGTGCCGCGCGCTGGGCTGGGCGAGTCCCAGAAGACAGGCGGGAGATGGCGCAGGTGTCCGGAGCCCCTTCTGTCACCGTCTTTGAGGAGCCACCATTGCTGCCTCACTCCTCCTCGTCTTCACCGCTCGTCACTGAATCCCCCCACCCATTCCGCATAACAGAATAATAGAAAGTATGGCAGGCCAAAGATCCCCCAAAAAGATGGCTGCAGGCCTGACACCAAGCCACGCCCACCAAGCCTTGTCCACAGAACTGGTAGTAAAAAAAATTGAATCCCACCACTGCTTACGATATGTATGTATCCCACTCACACTGCCTCACAGTGCTGTTGCCTAAATCAAATATTAGAAGACAAGAGACTCTGAGTTGTCAAATAGCTACCTCTGCCTGCTTCATACGATGCTGGCATGGGCTTTGATTGCTTGATAAACACAACTGTGAAAACTACAGTCACTTTCTTGATGAGCTACTTATAATTCAGCACTGTTCTGCTTTCACACTATACCATGGTCTTTATCATCTGTTCTTTGCTGGCCTTCATATCTGGCTGCAAGTATTTTGTAGCATAATCTTACCTTGAGGGCTACGACTGTTCCTTTGTGGAGAGGATTATATGCAGTTCCCATTAATACTAATGGAGTTACATGCATCGGTAATTCCAGAGACCATAAAATGTAAGCATGTCATATTCCTCCAAAGCATAATCCCACTGAATGGTGATAGTCCATTAGTGTTTAGCTCAGCAAATTGTATTGAGAGAAAGGCAGCTCTTTTGTAAGGTGCTCAAATTCCTTCATACATTTTTATCTTCTTTTGCAGTTCCTGCTTATTTTAGGATGTGCATAATTTAGAACCTCCCCCCCCCCAACAATCAACTGTTGTGTAAAATGTATGAATGATGAGGAATGCTCAGTTTGGAACAAATTTATGTCCCAATAACTTGGTCTAATACTCTCCTTTTCTGCCCTAGCTCAGTAAAATCAATAAAGGACTGAAGAACATTAATAAATGTTTAACAATCCTTTAAACAGGCCAAACAATAAAGCAATCTTTCAATGAAAAGGTGGTTACAAAAATGATTGAAGAGAGCAATGGAAACAACTAATGAGACACTCAATGGAAACCTATAATGGAACATTTGGTATTATGCTCTCATGAAGCCTTCAAGTTCCTTTGATTGCTGAAGGAGAAGTGACACTTGCTGCATATTCCCACACTCAAGGCTGTCTTCATGCTTTCTACAGTATGCTGAGATGCTAGATTTCATTCCAGAATTTCCAGATATACTGTAGCTGAAGAACTATTACCAATGCTAGACAACAGAGGCAGTACCAGAATAGATGGATCAAATGACTTGATCCATCTATTCTGGATCAAGAACAGAATATCTAATATGAAAATGTAGAAAGGCAGCTTCCTACATTCTCATATTCTCATCTACTGTAGTTTCTAAATAATCATTGAAAACAGGCCCTTGACCTCCTGTTTCATGGAATATGAAGAACAGTATGTTAGCTTACAGAGATTAGACATCCTAGGTTACACAGAATAGTGTGAGCATACTTGAGATATAACTGAACTTTAGTTGTGCTTGCAGCATAGTGATGAATATATGTCAGACGTAACTGATATTCTCCTTACTGATAGGTGTTAACATTATATGTGAATGGATATGACAAAGGCTCTTAACATATATGTTCTCTATTTTATTGCGGAAAACGATAATGAGTGCAACATGAGAACTAGTGATAAGTTTAGGGGCAAATGTGCAATATTCTCAATCAATGTGATCTAGGAGGGGGAAAAAGATTCTACTAGAATGATTAGAAAAAAATTAACAATTACAGAGTGGTACGGAAGTACAAAGCATATGAATGTATGAAAAAATGTTTGGTGCAATGAAATGAAAGAGGCTGTGAATGTGAAAAAATGCATGTAGGAGAATGATCCCTGTGAAAAATAAAAGAAAGAGAAACATCCTGTACAATTTTTATACAGAAATATAGCTGCAGAGAATTTAGTTAAAAAGAAGTGGTTAAGATAAAAAAAGGCAGAGAAAATGCAAAGCGATTTTGAGGGAATTAAAAATGATTATTTTGGAAGTAATGATGAGCAGTAAGTAAAGCGCCTCTAGCAGATTGAATGGTATTAAAAATAAAGCGATGAAATTACTTGGGACAAAGCAAATGAGTAGATGCTGGTATGTGATCTGTATAAGAATGATACTGATATCTGAAGACTGGAACTGAAGCAAATGCTATAAATGTTCAGGACTGAGGAGGGGGGGGGGGAGAAAAGCAATTCATAAATGCAGCTGAGAAAATTGAAAAAGATAAAGCTGCAGATGTAGATGGAAAAACTGGAAAATGTTAAACTAGGGTCATTATTTGTTTAAAGAGTAGCTATGCAACTTGGCTTGCTTGTTCCTGTTAGCCCTAATTCAGGTAATTCAGACCAGAAGAACAACTAGGAATACTGATTCTATCTTTATTGTAATCACACAAGAACACAATCTAACAAGTCTACCTTCATTTGCTTTTACTCAGCAAAAGACTAGGGAAGGTCCATTCTGAAACACTTTCCTAAGCTCTTCCTTAGGGAAATATTTGATCTGTGGGTGCAGGACGTTTTTGAACTTTTAACTCTATATATCAGAATCACAAGGTGTTATTGAAGAGGAACACATCCCACCAAATAAAAATGACTTACATGTTGAATGAAAAATAGTGGTTTACAAAGAACAGATAGAAATGGTTTTACAAATGAAAAATGATGACTTCAAAATGGAAAAATATACACAAATAACAGGGCAGGTGAATGATCTAGATTATTTCTTTATATTGAATTACAAGAGGGATTTGTTAGAGTTGCCATGCTTGCAGTTCACAGGAAGCCTGACAAAGATGGTGGTAAGAATTTTAAGAGAAGAGACAAAGAAATGGAGAAGGAAGATGCTAGACTTTTTCATAATGAATTAAGATTTTTTGCAGAAAGAAGAAAGAATTCAGTATTGATTTATTTGATCAGGGTTAAAGTAATGGGTTGCTGTTTTAAGACATTTAGTGGCTTCTCTGATTAGAATTGGATAATGATGGTAATTTTGGGAATGTTTAAATGGAAAGGAAGGATTTAGATTGGGTGTAATAGATATATTTTGCAATATTTATATTTCTAATAACCCTTACTGATTTTTTTCTGTTTAAAAGGGTGGGATAAAGTTCTAGAGATGAATTAGAAAATGAATTGAAGTATGGAATAAAGAAATGTTTGGCTGTATTTTAAGAGAAAATGACAAATTGTTAACATCGTTTATACTTGTTGGGAATAAACAAGCTGGTTTCTTTTTATATTTTTCTTTTTTTCCTTCTTTTTCCTGCATTTTTTAAAAACTATTTTTAAAATATATTTTTCCATTTTTGTAGTTGTATAAATTTTACTTGTATAATATAATCTTTAATATTTTTTTTAAAGTGTTATAAGATGAAGTTTTTGCTGGTTACAAGGATAACCCTAATAAGCACTTCCTATTGTATGCACTTTCTATTCTACTGGATCTGTTAAACTCTTGGGGCGTGGATAAGATTACATGTATCAGTTGCAGCCTTAATACTACTTAATACACAGGGCAGTTACAATGTGCTTTGTAACCCCTGAATCTTTTCTGCTTCATCAAAAAGTAAATATTTGTGTTATTGCATGGAAGATTTTCAGAGCTTCAGCATGAAGCTATTATAAATGTTTGGAGAGTTATATACTAACATCTATTTGCTCAACGCCTCACATTTCCTGGCAGGATGAAAAGTTAGATCCTGGAAGTGATATATGATTCACCAAAGGACGTAATGCTCCTAGGTGGTTTGGAGATAGCTGGACAACAAATAAAATGAAATGAAATACAGCTTCCCAGGACTCAAGCAGTGACCAAATATTGCCTTTTTCAGTGACATTAAGGAGATACTCCAGACTACCTTTAATAATACATTATCTGCCTTCTGGCATCTGCTTCTGGTCTCATATTGAAATTGTCTTAATTATCCTGAAAGATGATTTACACCAAGATAAATTTTGGGGTAGTGTGGCTATTTTCATTTTAGTTGAAATCTCATTTCATTTCAGTATGCTCAACCCCAGTATTCTTCTAAGCTTTCCATCTGGGTTAGGAATAAGATAGTGTAATTATTTTCATTTTATTTGAAATCTCATTACATTTCAGTATGTTTAATGGTGGTATTCTTCTAAGCTTTCTGTCTGGGTGAAAGTACTGCATTCTGAAAATGCATTTGCAATATAGCAAGTTCCTCCTATTTAACATCTGTGTGAAACCACTAGAAATTTATACTGTAATGCTCAACTGTATTTTTCCTTTTATATAATTTAATGTTAATAGATCATATAAAATAATGGCTAGAGGGAATCTAGTTTCTGACAGATGGAATCTGCAGGTGACAAAGTTCTTATCCTTCCCAATCCATATTGTATGCATCTCAAAAGTGTATTAGAAGAACCTTCCATGCCATTTTTGAAGTGCACATGGAAGATATTCAGGGGGATTAAACTGAGCAAAAGTTCCATTACACCAATGTTGGATGCAGTCCTAGAATTTTAATTGGACTTTGCTAATCTGCTCAGATTTCACCAGTTTTAAAAGATTTTTGTATCAAAGGGAAAATCAAATTTTGGATCTTTGACCAAAACTTTTTTAAAGGGACTCTTGCTTTGTACCAATGAAATCTCATTTCTTTCCTCAAACCTGTAATGGCTGAGTTTATAATTATTCTACTATTGCTGTTTTATTTTGGGTAAGGATTCTATTGTACATCTTGGAGTATTTATTATTAGTTTGGAAAATCAGCTGATTGCTATTTGTCATGTATTGGTAAAGGTAAAGGTTTTCCTGTTCAGTTATGTCTGACTCTAAGGCATGGTGCACATCTCTATTTCTTGGCCAAAGGAGCCAGCATTGTCGAAAGACATTTTCTGTGATCATGTAACCAGTATGGCTTTATGCCAAAGAATACGCATAGAATAAGGTTATTTTTCCACCAAAGTGGTACCTATTAATCTACTCGCACTTGCATGCTTTCAAACTGCTCAGTGGGTAGGAATGCCATTGTGTGGAGCTCGGGCTCAAACTGTCAGATATCCAGCTTACAAGCTCAGTGTCTTTAAGCACTGAGCCATCATGCCTCCTCTCCTGTATCAGTTCTATGATAAAAATCAAAATGACAGGAAAATAGCATAGCCATTACTGTGTTTTTTTAAAAAAACATGAGAACTGTACTGACTTTCTAATTTAATATAGAAGCAGTTTCTATATTTTTGTAATGTTATTTTCATGTCTTACTACTTTTTGGAACATACCTATGTTTCTTCTATAATGTAGATATTTCATTCTGTATCTGTAAAAGTCTATTGTAAAATCTGTTCATTAACTGAGTAGTTAAAATATATTTTATTTCTGGAAACAAACTGACATAATATGAAAAAATGTGAAGCTTCCCCCCCCTAATGAGGACATTATCACTGATGACATTTTCAGAAAATAAAAAGGAAAGAATGGTAGTTTTGAGAAGCTGCTGAGATTGCCACTAATAATGTAGCATCTGTTGGAATTTAATGAAAGTTCCTATTATTAAAACAAGATGAGCCAAGAAACTAATGAAAGCTATAAATTGTATGTTACTGTATAATGCACTGAACATTGTTAACATTGTGTATTAGGGTATTGGAAGCAAATATCCAGGAGTATATTAACAAAGGTATATTGGTGTACTCAATTTTGTCTTTTTTTTTCTAGAATGGGATTGTATATGTTTTGGCTGAGTCCAAAAATGTGACTCTACTGATGCAAGGGAAGAATATTGAACTTTGTTTGTTTATTTATTTATTTAATTTGTTTGCTACCCATCTAGCCACCAAATTGACACCATGTCAGGGGGGAAAAATGGCTTGGATACCTCCATACCCTTGATTTACATGGAACTGCAGGTGGGAGGAAAAGATAGAGAAAAAAATCAAGATAGTGCCACAGCTAAGCAATTGTTTTACTATCCCATTTCATCTCATAGAAAAGATATTTGTGAATTAATTTCATCTTGAATGACCCAGTAACTAGGTCTTTTGGGTTGTTGCCCAAAAGGTAATATTGACCCCAAAGACATAACCTGAGAACTTCCAGGTTTAGATAACTTATGATCAAAGTATGAAAAAACATTTAAATAGTAGATGATTATAATATTAAGGTTGCTAATCCATTGAGATAACAGTAGTGATGGTCAATCCTGGTGAAATACAAAAGTATTATTTTGTTCAAATGATCCAGGAACCCAGATTAAGTTGAACACTGAAAGCAAAATTCCCTTTTCCCAAGCACTCAAATGAGTCTTCTCAATTTGCCAGCTGTGCATTGGATGAAAATCTTAAAGGTAAGTAGACATCTACATTTCAGCTTCATTAAAAACTTATTTTCCTGAATGATGATTGTTTTGCAGAGCTAAATGAGGCTTGTTAATCTTTAGGGAGGAAGGTTCTATTTTCAGAGTTTTCCACAGAATTTTGCCTTCCTTCAGGGGGCCTCATGTGTTGAAGGAGTCTTTTAATGATATTCATGTCCCAAACAGAACTGTCTATACACTCAGAGGTTACTTTCTTGGCATTCCCCTTGTTTCATTCGGATGGTTTCTAGTTAAAGAAAGCATACAGAATCTTGCTTCTGAAATATCCTGCTTAATGAGATACCTGTTTTGCTGTAGGAAGGCAAAATAAGTTTTCTACAAATTCTTCTAGGAGGAGGTTTGGAAGTTTCCCTTCAACAGAATGTCTAATGTGGTACTAGTTTCTTATTTTGTTCTAACTGGTACCTGGGAATCTTTTTATTTAAAAAAAGAGAACATGACATCTAAATTATGTACAATATGATGAACATAATAATCAATTACAGAAATGACTCATTTTCATTTAAATGGATGGACCACTGAATGAGAAACAAAATTAGCAAATGAAGGAGTTATTGCAAGTAGGTGACTCAAGAGCTCATACAGAATCACTTCTGACATTTTCTTAAAGGTGGATTTTCCACAAAAGTCCAGCTAGAAAGTTAGAAGGCACCAGCATTTTACAAAAGCCTTTATTTGACAGGAACTGTACTTGAATAAAGGCCAAATTAGTTTCTTTGCATGAATGAACACAAACTGGCAAAAGGAACTATTATGTTGTAGTGATTGCTTTAATTGAAGCAAGTATTCCTCGACATAATTTATTTTCATAGCAATGCAATTCTTTTTAAACCATTAACATAAACTCTTTGTCCTTGAAGAAGCTCTCTTAACTTTTGTCATCATCAATTTCACTTAATAACACTAACTTGTTCCCAGTCTACTTGTTTAGCCTTGATAACCTTCAACAGCTTAATAAAACACCTGTCATATTTCACAATTGTTTCTATTAATTAACCATAAATCGGAGCAGATAATGTTGACAATGACAATTATGTTTCTTAACCTACAGATATCTTAACAAGGTGACTTCACTTCTTCAAATGCCATGTTGTAATATTGTGAAGTCACATTTAGTTTTGCTTTGGTTTTGACAACTCTGCTGAAATGGTGTGCATGTCCTTTTTATCAGCAGCACATGTGTCAGGACAATTTTTGGAAACATTTTGCCTTTCAAGCCAGAAACTAGAGTAGCGTAAATAATAGCAGATAGTGTAAATAATAAGAAAATTGATGTTAGCAGGAACAACTGGAATCAGAATGAAAAAAATAAAACAAAGCGATTAGGCATGCATATTATATGCCCTAATATTACCAGAGCTGTCGCTAACTTAAAGCAGATGAGTTGAGTTAGAAAATTACTGAGGAAAACATCTATATGGAACTGCATAATTTGGTAATCACAGTAATAATCACAAGTCAGCAACTCAAAATAGATTGGTGTATGTTAGTAGTATAATCAGGGAAACAATCTGGCTTTAGGAAACAACATTTTACAAATTAACACCCAATGTTAGTGTAAAATGTTGATGAGATAGCCAGTGTATATTTGCTTCTTCATATCCTATTTGTCTGTGATCTCTTTAGGACAAACATAAAACAAATCCATGAATCCTAGCAAAGGCACTTTACTATTTTCTCATCCATGGTGTTTTTCACTCCTTCACAGATGCTGAATATAGCATGAAGCCACCAAAGTTTGCCCATCCTCAGACATGTTGTTATTGTACAGTAGGATATATTTCATGTGATGGAAGAACATGGTCATCTTTTCCATCTCTTAAAAGACACCATATCTTCTCTTCTTTGCATTTGAAAGTCCCCCAGAAGATATACTATTTTCTTCTCAAAATGACTTTACAGGGGTTATTCTGCCTACCCCAAACCGCCATACTCACCACAGCTCCATGAAGAGGAAAACGTCACGATATGTCATGTGATGGCAATGTGACACCGCGGGTTTGAGACTCTGAACTACAGGCTTTTGAAAATGATACTACTCATTAGTGAGTAGTATCTCACATTTAATTCCCCAACAACTAGAATTGAGAATGTACTGCCTCTGATAATTTGATATGACCCTGTTCATTGGAGATAAGAACTGAACTCCAGAAATCCTGTGGACAAAACACAGGTCTTACTACCAAGCAGTTGTTCCTTGTCTTTCAAACCAAAGATGAACACAATGGAGGAAGCAGTATCTTGACAGTTCCATGTCTAGGAAAGGCAAGGGACATAAGTAAGTAAAAATTGATGCACATTTATGTTTCACATTTTATAGATTTTGGTGGTAAGCAAAAGTGCTAACAGCCAAGAAAGCAATAGTAACAGGTAGCTATAACTCAAATATTTATTTATTTATTTTTCTTGCTTGTCTAATTGAGATGTGTGAGCATAGAAGGAAACAATTTGGCACAGTGCTGCCTAACCTTTTCCAGTATACATGCACTTTTGGGCATGCAGCCCCAAAATGCAATGTGCATGCAGCCCCTGTGCATGCGCTCCACCCCCATCCCCATGCACCCCACCCCCATGCATCCATGGCAGAAACTGGAAAACCAGCTGATTGGTGGGAGGCGCGCACAAGTGCAGCAAAGCTGAGCTGGGGCAATGGCTTGCGTGCCCACAGAGAAGGCTCTGCGTGCCACCTCTGCCACATATGCGATAGGTTCGCCACCATGGGTCTAGTACAAAGTAGAATCTGTTAATATCTTGAAGTCAAGCTAATGGCAGCAGATACAACAACTGTTCTTGCACTGGATAATAAAGGTATCAAAGTAGTTTATGCCTTGTACCATCAATACTAAAGGAATAAGCAGTCAGTTCAGTTCAGTTCAGTTTATTGTATTTGTATGCCGCCCTTTTCCCCCGAAGGGGGAGTCAGGGTGGCTCACAACTCGAACCAGGGAAGGGGGATACAGACAAAATTTAAAAACAAACATAACAATATATAATTTAAAAACTCACAACAGTCATACCATTCGAGACAGGGGCAACAGCTCTTTAGCCCCAGGCCTGTCGGAACAGCCAGGTTTTGAGGGCTTTGCGGAAGGCCTGGAGGGTGGTGAGGGTTCGAATCTCCATGGGGAGTTCATTCCAGAGGGTCGGAGCAGCCACAGAGAAGGCTCTCCTCTGGGTAGTTGCCAGTTGACACTGGCCGGCGGATGGAATTCAGAGGAGGCCTAATCTGTGGGATCTAATCGGTCTAGTGGAGGTAATTGGCAGCAGGCGGTCTCTCAAGTACAAGAAATAAGTTGCAGAATTTCATAAAGCAGCCATGAAGTCTTTGGCAAATATATTCTGATGCTATGATTTGTCTAAACCTACAAAGGCTGAAATAGTGCAAGCAATGCTATTCCCTATGATATTCTATAGAAGCAAAAGTTAAACTTTGAAGGAACAAGATAAGAACAGTATGAATGCTTTTGAATGTTATTGCTGGGGAAGGTTCCTGAAAATAGTATGGATAGCCAAGAAATAATACAAATAGATTACTGAACAAATAAACCCTGAGTTTTCACTCAAGACATATATGATCAGGCTCAAATTATTATCCTACTTCACATACATTTTGTTTGAGCTCTCTAGAGAGGTGTCGAATGCTAGGAAGGATAGAAGGAAAGAGAAGAAGAAGAGGAGGACAACTAGCAAAACAGTGGATGGACTGAGTTACAGTGGTGATAGGGTGATTGCTGGAAAACCTAGAAAACCAGATTGGGGACAGATTATCATGGAGAAAATATATCTTTTGCTTGCTAAGTGTTGACACCAACTTTATGATATATAATAATAAATATTACATTATTTTGTAACATTAGTGTTTTGTTTTGTTTTTATGGCTTTTTCCTCAGGGTGACTGAATGGAGCTGAGCGTTTACTGTCCATATGCCCTTCCTGACACCTACGTGGTGTTCAGAGTAATTTTCTCTTTGCGCTCTGATAGAGAAACATCTGCTCCTGCCTGGGATTGAACTCTCAACCTTCTGAGTAGGAGGCAAGCATCCCTTCTAGGCCACTATGCTACTCTTATATAATTGGTGTTCATTCCTGAGGAATTAAAATTGAATGCGCATGCTGTAATGGTGGCATTCATATCAATTTCCAAATATAAATGTAGTCTTTAAAATAAAGTGCCATCATTTCTTTTCTCTTACTTCCACACAACCTGAAACTACTTTAAGATGCACATTTTCCTTTGGCACATAATTGTCTCTAGCCTTCTAATATAATTTTCTTAGAGAAATATATTATTAATTTATTTAGTCATGTAATATATTTTTATATTTTTCATACGTAAACATAGGAAAAGATATTAAATTGTTACATTTTAAATTACAAAGCAAAATTAAAATGTTAATCTAGAAGTCTGTAAATTAATGTTACTGTTCACAGTATTCATAGAGGGAAGATTTCTTTCTAGATAAAGAAAGATGTTTTTAATTATGTAAACATGCAGAGAGAGAGAGAAAGAAAGAGAGAGAGAGGGAGCATTTTAGACAGCTAACTGTCACTACAAAAATCACCTATTCTCATTATTTTTGGTGATATCAGTATTGATATATCTTCCTTTTTGTCTCCTCTGTGAATAATGTATAGTGAAATAAATGGGCTAAACAATGTGTAATAAAAATAATTACCCAGTTTCTCTCCCAAAAGCAACCAAATCATTTCTTACAATTGTGAAATACATTTGTCTCCCACGTCTGCCACTCTAAGCATCTGGATAATGTGAGTTTAAAAAAAAAACAAATTTTATTAATTACAGTTGGGTATGGGATACGTATCCAATACATTTAGATGCCAACATGTTTTTTTTCTTGTGTTGTTGAACACAATCTTCTCTTTTGATCAATAGTAAACATGGGGGTAGGGACTGAAGCTCGCATTCACACATAGAACTTGCATTTCTTTTCCAAAGCTTCCATGTCTCTTTTATTAGGGCTTTGAAATGTGCAAATGACAGTTTCATTATTAAAATCAAATGGGTCAATTTTTTCTATTATCATTCACTTATTTTTAGATTTTTAAAAATTCCCTCCTTAATTACTTTGTAAGTAACTCAAGGTGGTGAACATACATAATACTCCTACCTATTTTCCTTCATGGTTTGTTAAGATCCTTTATGACTCCGGTTTTACATTTTAAAAAACTACTTTCAGAATGGATTTCTTAGGCTCATTACCATTAACTGTTTCACGTTGCTGCTTTTTGAATACGCTTGATATAGATCTGAGCCATTTTTTTTCTTATGTCATTGATCTTTACTGTATCACACAGGACAGGAAAATGTAAAAGGACTCTTGTGGTGAGATGAAAGGTCTCTTAGTATTAATACTTTCACAGACTCTCCCCTTTTGGTAAGAGGATAGCTAAAGATTTTGCAATTCTTAGCTTAAAACATGGATTAGAATCTGGCAGCCAGTCAATACATGATGATGGAGGAATTTGTGTGTCTGTTTTTGTTGTGTGTGTGTTAGGAATAAAGGCTTTTGTTAATTTTTGCTTCAAAATTTTTAGCAAGGGGTTCTCTGCCCAGTTGCTGGGTGGGTGTGGTCATGGTAGGCATGTCTAGTCAGCCTCCTGCACCATGTTGGGGGTAAGTTTTTGCCCTACCCTGGCTCCGGAGGCTTTCCTTAAGCCTTTGGGAGGGCGAAAATGGCCTCCCCAGGCTCCTGAGACCCTCTAGAGCCTCATACCCTCTGACCCCTTTACTTCTGGTAGGCCTGTTTTTCACACCCCCCCCCCCCAAGCCTCCGTGCACACCCTGCACTTATCTGCATCCAAAACAGGCCACATGTGGACTCCTGGGAGAGGAAGGTAGGGTGGGCAGGGCCAGCCAGGAGTAGAATTTGGGGCTTCTCTGAACTGCACAGAATCTTAGCTAGAGGTTGTCCCGAACCCCTGCTAATCCCCAGCAGCCCACCCCTGATTTTTATGCTTCTAAGAATGCATTAGCTGATTGAATTTCTTTTGGATTTTTGAACTAATATAAAGTTTAGTTATTTTGGTAAAAAAAAAAGGAAAGCTATTCATTTTGGATAAATTGAATAACTTTCCACATTAAACCATCTTCAATGGCTTGTTCAATTTTCTTGTTCATCCTTTGGATATTGTTCCTTTCTCAGCATCATCAATTCTAACTCTTTCAGGCCCTTGTGGGATATGGAATCATATGATAAAGGGCTATCTGCTGCACGTGTTACAAAATCATCTTTTTCTTCTTCTTGAGATGATATATCTATTAAGTAGAAGACAAAAAAAATTGCATTGCTATTTTAAAATGAATTTATTTTACTACTCAGCCCGATGGCACTTTTAATTACTTTTCATATCATTTAGACCAGGATTTTCCTACCAGCAAATCCATATGGGATGAGACTACAAGTAGAAATTCTGCAAGTTGTAATTAATACTTCTAGAGAGTAGAAGACTGAGGAAGTGCAGCCCCAGTAACTAAGTTTGTTTGCCCAGATGCCTTCTGATTAGACCGGGGTGTCAAACTTGTGGCCCATGGGCTGGATGTGTCACTTCCTGACCACCCCCATCCCCATTTTAGTGAAGGGGGGGAAAGTTGTGTGATGATTTGAATTTAACACCACTGGATTAGACTATAGTTTAGTAGATATTATTCCTTTATATCCTTGTTTCCTGTTAGATTCATAATCCTGCCCCAAAAATTTATTTATATCATGGGTGAAATGCTCTGAAGTCTGCTACCAGGTTGCTTCGTGCGCTGTTCGCCCGAACTGGTAGTAAATCAATGCTACCAGTTCGGGCAAACCGGTAGTTCTGACGATCAGCTGTGTGACAATGAGCTGTTGATTGTTACACAGCTGATCATTGGAACTACCGGTTTGCCCAAACTGGTAGCATTTTTTTTACTACCGGTTCAGGTGAACTGCACACATGCGCGCATGAAGCAAACTGGTAGCAGACTTCAGAGCATTTCACCACTGATATAAATATATTCTTTGGGAAAGAATATGAATTTAACAGGAAGAAGGCGTTTAGAGGCAGTATTATCTACTAAAATATAGTCTAATCCAGTGGTGTCAAATTCACATTATCATATTGTTGTCAAGTGGCATTTTTTCTGGCGAACCAGTCCGAACCGATAGCATTTCACCCCGATTTATATCCTGTTTTTCTATCATATTATCAACATCAAAATTTCAGTACTGCTTTCTCTATTTTATACTCAAAGAAACTTCCATAAACAAAGCACAAGCACAGACTAATAAAATCTCTCTAGTTATATGTCTACAATCACTATGCATATTTATTTGTCTGGCCCTAAGCTTCATTGAATTCCCTGCTGCTTACTTCTGACTGCATATTCACACCGTAAAGCACATTGAGCTTTAAAAAGAGACCATCTGAAATGCAGCATTAACTTTTAATTACAAATCCAGCACCTTTATACAAACACCTTTACCTGTCTGATCTGTGAGGGGTCAGGCTTGTTACTAGGTCAAATGTCATCTTAAGCCTCTTTTCACACTTAAGGCATATGTTTTGCACTGTAACGTCACACAACCGTCTCCTAAAATAACCCTGAGCCAACTTTTATATGTAAACATATTTTAAAATTATAAGAACAACATTAAACAAGTCAGGTATTATGTAGGCATTTTGTGCAGTAATTTTAAAGCTTGCTGCTAAACAGCCAAGCAGCCATTAACTACTTGATGGCAAGAAGGACTCAGAAGAATTAACTACAGAGTCTCTAAAATGAATGACATGTTATCCTTATTCACTCCAAGCTAATCTTGAGTCCTATACCAGTGCCTTCTTTGCTTAAAACTGGAGCGATATAAATAGCATTGGTTAAGAAGCACAAACATTGCACAGAAGGCTTTTTGTACCCAAAAGGCTAGGTAGCACTCTCGAATTCTGCTCTAGAAAGGCCTCACAAAAAAGAGAGAGAAAAATCCATTTTAACTACAGACAAGATTAAATGACATAATTTGCTCAGCACACTCTAATCTAGCCCATTCATTTGGGTTCGAATGGCAGAGATGCCATCCATTCATCATATACTTTTGTGCTGTACGGAAACATGTCTTCTGAATAATTTGAACGTCAGAGGGTAGGGAAAAATAGATTTTGCAGATGCATAATCATCCGCAAGCATATTTGCCAGAGCTTGGCCTTGTTGAATGCAAGCTGTCAATGGCTTGCCTTTCAGAATTGAATGCTGAGTGCAATGCTTGAAGTAAAAGCAGCAGGGCATAATAATAATAGGCTCCCTGAGGGGGCTGAGATCTAAAAATGCTTTCAAGAGCAATGGGCAATTGTGACTGCTCACATTGTCGAATCAGGTATATTTCCAATCATACAGCAATGTACATTGTTTGCCGTTTGCTTGTCAAGGTGCCGTTTTGCAAATATGTTACAATTACAGATGGCATATAAAGAATAAAGAATATGGAACTTTTAAAAACTACACAATAACTAACCCTTTGGTGGAAAGTTGGCATTGCTTTGCCATAGGTTTAGGTCCATCCATCCATCACCTCACACACACACCCGCACCATTTATGAAACCATGTTCAAAGTGAAGTTCAGTAACAGTAGGTATGGTTCAGTGGTGGGGTGCAGGCGATATGCCCCGGTGCAGGTGTATCGGATCCTGGCTGGAGCACCGGATACAATTCCGTTCTGGTGCTCCGTAGGGCCCACCCGCCCGCCTGTGCTCTTTACTGATGCATTATGCTGTTGGCACTTCCGCACATACGCATGCCGCATATGGCAGCTGGAGTATCATGGAGGCCTGCGGAAGCATCATTTGATGCTAGAACGCATGCAGCGCGCTGCGCACGTGCATGTGGGTAACTCCGAGGCCATTCCAAACATACCGGTTGGTACAGAATCCAGAACCCACCATTGGTATGGTTCCTAAGATGGCGAGAAACATACTGTACCTGCTTGCAATGTAGCGCTAAAGGTTTTTTAAAAACACAAAATATTGGCAAAATATAAGAAACAACAGCAAAGATACAGCAACCATTGTAATTTTTTAAAAAAACCTATATAATTACCGTGATTAAAATAAATTTAAAAATAAGAACCACATAGCATTCAACATGAGATTTATTCAGTGCTTAATCATCATTAAAACTAGATAGTATAGAAATGTTGTTCCATCTTCTCACTTCTAGAACATAAAACCATTTCAAAAATTGACTGTACACACAACTATATTTTAACATTAGAAAACAACTTTTTAACATTTATATAAAAGTACTCTTTCTGCTGAGTTATGATATCAATAAAGCCAAATCTCTTAATAAAATACCAAATTCCATATTTTAGGAGAGTAATTCAGCCACATTTTTATCTTTACTAACTTTATTTTTCCACAGAACTGTGTAATTTAAACAAAAAGAAACAAGACAAAATCATGTGAATTAATGAACCTCAAATTTCTTACAATAATAGTAGCAAAAAGATACCCAATCTCATTTAAACATTCTTAGAGGAGTCTTATTGTGGATAATGTTTTTATTTTCCATTTTTTCATTTTCATACACTCACATATATACTCTGCATAGCCAACACCATACAACATTAAACAATAATCACAGCAATTCCTCTTGTCAACAATACCCAACAAAATAGAAACCCAATATACCTCTTCCACTCTCCATACACCTCTTTCTTCCACCCCTCCAACTTTCTATCTACCCTCCATCATCCCCCTCTAGCCTACTTCCCCTCCCCTCTGCCACTCCTCTCTCCCAATCCACTCCCTTCCTTCCTTCTCACCTTCCCTCCCACCCTCTCTCCCATCCCTCTCTGCCCATCTTTCTTCTATCCCACTCCTCCTCCCCTTGGTGTATTTCCACTATATGTCAATGTACTTAACTTATCCTATTTTTACAGAGAAATTAGAGAAAAACAGTATACATGTGAAGTCACATTGCATTGAGAACTAACACATCGTGTGTAGCCTAATGCATACCCCTCACTCCCTCCACCCTCCACCCAACCCCCCTCCTCCTTCCCCCCCCGACTTCCCAGAACCCGTACACGGTATAGATTTTTCCAGTCTCGTTTATATCTCTCATTTGAGTGATCTTTAAGATATGCTGATATTTTAGCCATCTCGGCTAAGTTTGTAACTTTCAATGTCCATTCTTGAATTGCAGGCAAGTCTTCCTTCTTCCAGTATTGCGCCACTTAGAGGAGTCTTATAAACACAAAACAATATTGTTTGATAAATTAGCAGGACTCTTAAATAGTAAAATATGTACAGGTAGTCCTTCCTTACCTCATGTCTCATTCAGCGACTGTTTAAAGTTATGTCAGGTTATAAAAATTAATTTCATTTATGACCTTCATAGCATCCCCCAGTCACATAATTACCATTGCAGTCTGTATTATTTATCTTGTGCATGGTGTGTGGCTTTCTCTTCTAAGTTCTGATTTTAAAACATGAGTTATATAAAATTTTCCTATGCTCCCAATGGACAAAAGAATAGAGCAAGCAAACATCACACCATCCTGTCATCTTAGTCTTCAAAATCTATAAGACTTGGAAGAGACAAGTTGATAATAGACATGAGTGGGTCTTAACTCACACAAGATGACAATGATAATAACCAAAAAACCAAATAACAGAAATGGAAGGAACCTGGAGGCCTTCTAGTCCAACCACCTGCTCAAGCAGGAAACTCTACACCATTTTTAGAGATTATTCTCTGAAATTGTCTTCTCTTTTTGCTGTTGTTTGAATGCAAATTCCTTTTTTGTTTTGTTTTTGGGTATGGGATTTTTTTTGTTTTGCTGTTTAAATAAAAAACAGCTGGGAAATTTGGTAGATTTCTCTGTTTCCCATAGCATTTCTCATTCTAAGTTTAGCACAATTAAATTTGTATTAATCTGCTTGGAAAATTGGATTGCAAAATATTTTCCATTGGTTAATTGAAGATGAATGTAGAAAATAGTTTTAGTTTTTTTGAATGAAGCCACATCTTGACCATAGATATTATCAAAATAGGTTATTATTCTTTTTTTAAAGACTTATGGGTCAACATACAATTTTGTTCAGGTTATTGTACTGTGGCATTTTTCAGAGCAACAAAAATATTTTGTTTTTGACAAAGGTGAAGGGCCTCTTCTTTTCTCTGCCACATAATTTTGGATGATTTGTCTCACAGAGGATTAAACCTGAACTGACATCTTTAGAAATGCTACAGGACAAGATAAAAAAAAACATTTCTCTATTTCCACTGAGACCAAATTTTAACCAAATGCTGAGATTCACCACCTGAAGTCCAGGAACCAAAATAGAACACATAATTATAGAAGACTTAAGGCCAGGAATTAATTCTGAGCCTGGAATTAAGCTGAGTACATAGTGCTTTATATAAAAAATTTAAAAATGCTGCTATTATTACATAAATGGAAATTGAAATAAGTAAAGGTTACTACCTTCACATCCTGGGCATAAATTATTTCAACTCCTACCCTCAAAATGACGCTATAGAGCATTGCACACCAAGACAACTAGACATAAAAATAGTTTTTACCCGAACGCTATCACTCTGCTAAATAAATAATTCCCTCACCACTGTCAAACCATTCACTAAGGTGGCGTTACTAGTACTATTAGTCTGCTCATTGTTCCTATCACCCATTTCTATTCTATTCTATTCTCATAATAAGCAAACATTTTTAGGGAAACTATTTGATATTTTGAATCATATCAAAACTAATTTTATACTTTTTCATAAAAAAATTCTGAATGAATTTTCCATAACTTGTTTTGTTCATTATTCCAAATCTGAACGGCTATTGCTATTGCTTATACTCAAGTACAGGGTAAGATTTAAATGCATCAAGGATCTTTTATTCCTTAAGCAAAAAGTATGTGCATGGTAATTTGTAGCCTAAAAGTAATTGAAGTCCAAAACTTTTTTCTTATTTCTTATTCCACAATATTTTTTTTTTAAATCTCAGTTCTGATATTTTTATTATATTTTTATAGATTTGCTTTGTTTTTACAGAATTCAAGGCAGCTTATAGGGTGTTTTGAGATAGTGA
Organism: Thamnophis sirtalis; assembly: GCF_051295495.1. Taxonomy (NCBI): domain Eukaryota; kingdom Metazoa; phylum Chordata; class Lepidosauria; order Squamata; family Natricidae; genus Thamnophis; species Thamnophis sirtalis. The sequence goes on from NW_028261385.1 coordinate 58,882,765, forward strand.
CCCACCTAACTCTTGATCATTCCAGATGTCATTTACTTCCCTTATTATATTGTCTTATGATATAAGGGGTTTGTAAGAAGTCATATTACATGGTCTGCCTTTGCAGCTCATGTTGTGCAAAGAAAGAATGCAGCCTTCACTGTTGCAGATGAACATCTGACACCTGTCTAACATTTCCAGAAAGTTCCAAGAACCTGGAGTTACAGCAGCCCTGGAAATAAAGCATTCCCCAGTGTGAAAGGACTATGCAGGGGTTCCAGAACATTTATTTCTTACTTAAGTTGAACAGGACCTTGGATTATACTTAAATTAACTGAGAAATGCACCTTTGGGAAAGTTGTAATTAAGTTTATAGAAAAGCTAGATTAGTTTGCATCCAAAATGCAAGTATTATAGGCCCCAAAATAACTTTATACATTTGATTAGTATTAGTCTAGGGCAGTGTTTAACTTTGGCAACTTCAACTCCCAGATTTCCCCAGGCTTAGTCACCAAGGTTGAGAAATACTGCTCTAGGGAATGTGAAACTGCCTTGATGCCTCCCGACCTCCCTATCCAACATAAATGTTTAACTTAAACGAATACAGAGGAAGCTAGCCTATTGCAAAGTGAAAACTAATGTTTAACCTCCCTTTTTAAATCTCTTTATTTAACAGGAATAATTTTGGTTCTCTCAAAATCAACTGGGATGGTACAAAACATACTAGAAGGTATGTTTTTGCTCAACAATTTGTGGCTGGCCGTGCCTCACCATGGCAGACATTTTTTGAATAAGTAAGTCTGTTTCGGTAGTCATGTTGGAAAAACACCCATTTCTCAAAATTCCAAATATGGAGATGGCTCCAAAGTTACCCACTCTAGACTAGTTTGATATAACCACATGTAATATGTGAACTAGAATTTTATTTGCATATCCAAGTTTAAATTATTACAAATGTTAGCTTTTAGGGTCTGGAATATCAAGTTGTTGCAGAAAATCAAGAGATAGGATTGCGAGATCAAGATAAGCTTTATTTTGGCCAAAAGATCCAGACAAAGATAACAATTTCTAACATCTGGACAAAAACCTATAGAAAAGACAGTTTCTTATATATTTTTCAAAGAGCAACGTACACGGAAATGCTTAACTTCACTTCTTATTGGTTACCTTGAGGAAAAAGCCTTATAAGTAGATAGGGTCTTACTTCTTCTTTTGTCTTGGGTCATAGGTACTGACTATGTGTCTCTAAGCAACCTTTAGCTGAACCTTGTGGTTTTGAGAACTATTGAACTCTGCGGTTAGGCACTCACTTCCTGTTCTTTTGCAAGTTGCAACTCTGCCTATGTGGCCTTTTAATATAGAAGTAAAGGGGTCCTGAGAGGCTGTCCAGCCTGACCCAGTAAGTTCACTCTTAATGTCCAAATCTCACTTTATGTCCTACTTTAAAGTGACAATAGCTGTAAATTCCTATAGAGCTACAGAAATGTATCTGATTGTACATAATTAATTCTGTGAGAAGAAGTTAGCATATGAACCAAGAACATATATTGCCTAGGCACTAATTTTCTCTGCAGATTCCATGTTTGTATCAGAATGAATGGAGAAATAATAGGAAGATTCCAGAACATTTGCTTTCCTGTGTCCATGACCTGGTCTCATTAGAAGCACCACTCCTTCTCTTCTCTTCCCTCCTCTCCTCTCCTCCTATCTCCTCTTTCCTTCCCTCCTCCCTCCTCCCAACTTAACAAATGACCCAGCAAAGCAGCTGAACAGAAGTGTATTATGGAAATAAGAAAAGTATATAAATATGTAGAAGAAGGGAAAAGTGAAACATATTCAGATATACTGTGGATCAAATACAAACTTTTATTTTTTTGGTTCTGTTCGCTTTTCCACAAATCTTGCGGTTTTTGTTCAGACAACTCTTTTGTTTCGACAACTCTTATTCAAGAACTCATTTCTTTTCCTGCTCCTTCCACTCTCCCCCCCAAAACCTATTTTTATAATTCTCAGTTGAGTTTTAATATTTTATTAATAAAATATTTGTTATTGATGATAAGCTATCTCAAAAATGAAGTTGTTGGATGATCTAAAGATGAAGTCAATCAAATCATCATTTATTAGTCCATTATATGGATTACACTGGTGAGGTGTTCCATCTATAGTTTTTAGAGTTGTACAAAGATCAGCATGATAGACCTAGAGACATGCTATAATATTCTTTAAAATACTTGGCCTGAAGAAATGCAAAATCATTCTCTTTGCTCCAGTTTGATTGCATCAAACTACTTTCTTTAAATTTGTTTATTATGCAGCACTAATTGTTACACAAGTTCATAAAAATAGAACCAAAACAACCCAAATATACGAAAGGTAATGGGGTAAAAAATTAATACTATAATCTCTATTCCATTGGGACTTTCTGATTGTCAGACTTTGAACATTATGTTATTTTAGGACATTCTTTACGTATTTTAGAAGAGAATAAATACAGATCTGAGGTACAAAAACTGAGATTCTATAAAATTAGTTTCACATTCACAATAACAACAGCAAGAAGAAGAAAGTTTCACTTATATAAGAATCTAGTGAAAATGCATTCTACATTTTGTTTTTGCCAATTGTTGATGAGGCAGTCAGGAAGATGATAACAGCCTGTTTCATTTCTGGAACAGTAGCATTTGAGACATAATTCTGACATACATTGACTTAATTATCTTTCTCCTTCTGATGATGGTAATGAGTCTGCATGTATTGTTTGAGGTAAAGCTCGACCTCAAAGTGCCATCTGGAAATCACAGGGAATTAAAAATGGAAGCAGATGCCCAAAGAACAACTGTAGTTAAGCAAGATGTTGTCTGACCTTTCAATCGCAAAAGTACAACTTCTGTGGGGGGAAAACAAATCTTTGGGCAGGAGGAAGGACTGGGATTTTTCATGATTAAAATCAGGCAGCTGTTCTCCAAGAGGACCTTCATTGGAAAAATGTGCTAGTTTGTCCCTCATGCTCGGGTTTTGATTGCGTTATTGCTTATGGGAGGAACAGTTTTAGAAGTGAATCTAAATTTCTATCAGTGTTTGGCCTGACTCACTTCTGAATCACCTGGAACAGGGGTGGGCTTCAAAAATTTTAGCAAGCGGTTATCTGCCTGGTTGCTGGCTGGGTGTGGCCATGGTGGCCGTGGCCTAATTGCCCTCCTGCACCATGGCAAGGGGTATGTTTTTGCCTTCCCCAGGCTCCAGAGGGTTTCATTGAGCCTCCAGGAGGGAAAAAAAAATCTCCCCAGGATTTGGAGGCTCTCTGGAAATGGGCCTGTTTCCAGCCTTCCCAAACTTCTGGTAGGCTTGTTTCTCACCCTTCCCAAGCCTCTACACATGCCCTTCACTTACTTGCATCCAAAACGGGCTGCATGGGGACTCCTGGGAGGGATGGGGAGGTGTGGGCCAGAAGTGGGATTTTAGGGATCTCTGAACTGCACAGAATCTTAGCTAGAGATTCTCCCGAATCCCTGCGAACCCCCAGCAGTCCACCCTGCAGCATCTCATGTGATGTATCAAAGATAATAGAGAAAAGTAAACATGACCACTTTGAGATAAATGGGGAGCTGGTAGATAGCAGTTAGTCTTATTTCACAACAGAAAGAGCTTAAGCAAACCTGTCTTGCAAATATTTATCTTAGCTGAGCATATATTTTTTGGCCTAAATTATCACAATTATGCTCGTAGAATTTTTGATCTGAGGCTGGTGTTGCTCTAAAATTTGCAGATGAGATATGCTTTCTTAAAATATCAATGTATTTGAGAAAAACCAAAGAACAATAATGACAAAAGGATGCTTCATATAGAATTTTTCTTGGAAACAAATTCATTTGCATGATGTTGAATTAAATTTGATTGCATCTTCAGGCTGGGTTGCTTTTGTGTAAACTCTCTTTCATGCTTAGGCTTCTTGTCCACATATGCAAAAGCCACAAACAAAAAATATCCAGACCAGGGGTGTCCAACCTTGGCAACTTTTAAAACTTGTGGACTTCAATTCTTAGAATTCCCCAGCCAGCATGGCTGGCTGGCAAATTCTAGGAATTGAAGTCCACACGTCATAAAATTGCCAAGGTTGGGCACCCCTGGTCTAGGCATTGTAGATGAAGAGAATGTCATCACTAGAAAGCAGGGAAACCTAGTTCACATGACTCAGATTTATTTCCAAGGTCTGGATCTGTGGTCCACCACTTAGAGGAACTTACTACTGATCCTAATGTCTGAAGTCCTCCTCCTTTCCTTTGGCTTTGTTTAGAACCTTCTAATGTGTGACATATGGGTCACCTCCTACTGCTTACCATTCATTGGAAGCCCTCCATCTTTTCATCTTCTTTTGCTTCTAATATCCATCCAGCGTCCCAGCTTGATGCATTTAAAAAAGGCGGGGAATCTGGCACTACTAATTAGTTCAATTAGAGCTACTGCTGTTAAAAAGCAATCATGATTACACATGTCAAAAACAAAAACATTATTATCATCAGGTTAATGGAGGGAAAAAAATTCACTAGCAAACATATTACAAAGTACTGTATAGTAGTAGATCTGTTTACATAAGCAGAGAAGACTACTTTCTCAAAAGAAAAAAACCTGCTTTTCTCAATACAAAAAGACTGCTTTCTCAAAATGTAGCCCCTGGAACAGCTTGTATAGCAGGAGAAATGCTTCTTATTGCTCTATAGCAGTGATGGTGAATCTTTTTTGGCTCGCGTGCCATAAGTGGGGGGAATGCAGGGGGGATTGTGTGTGGGCATGCCGCACCCATAACGCAATGTGCGACTCCCTAGTGCGCATGTGCGCACTACAGGTGCTCCCCCATTTTTTGCATACTTTTTTCACCTTCCCCAGGCTCCAGAGGCTTTATAGGAGCCTGGGGAGAGTGAAAAGAGCATCCCCCACCCCCCAAAAGCCCTCCGGAGGCTTCAGGGACCTTCAGGAGGCTTCGCTGAAGCCTCTGGAGCAGTCAAAATGACCCTCTGAGCAAACCGGAAGCCTCCAAAGTAGCCAAAACGACCCTCGAAGCAAACCGGAAGTCTGTTCCTAAACTTCCGGTTTGCCCGAAGGGCCGTTTTTTTGCGCTCCAGAGGCTTCAGGAAAGCTCATGAAGCCTCCGGAGGGCCTCGGGGGTGGGGGTGGGGGAGGCTCTTTTCACCCTCCCCAGGCTCCTATACAGCCTCTAAAATGGCTTTAAAAAAGGGTAAACTCAGCTGGCAAGTGCGCGCATGCATGCTGGCCAGATGACAAGTCAGCATCTTGCATGCCCTGACAAATGGCTCTGTGTGCCCACCCCTGTAATCAGCCACAATTGACGTCCAATTCTGTTGGTTGTTAAGTGGAAAAATCACATGGCTGCAGTGGGCTTACGACCTCACTTCCTCTTCAGTTGTTAAGCAAAACATCATGTGAGAGTGACATGATTTTACTTCTGCTTTTCTATTAACTCTGCTTGTTGCAAGCCAGTTGAGAAGCATGCGATTGGTGTTCACATCTGTGGGATGCTGCAGTACTGCAGGCCACTTCAGCTGAATGTTATCTGCAGTTCAGCGGTTCTAATCTCACCGGCTCAAGGTTGACTCAGCCTTCCATCCTTCCGAGGTGGGTGAAATGAGGACCCAGACTGTGGGGGCGATATGCTGACTCTGTAAACCGCTTAGAGAGGGCTGACTATGCTTACTGTTGCCCTATGAAGCAGTATATAAGTCTAACTAGTGTAGTGTGTAGTGATGATTGAAAATGCAACCATTGGTTGCAAAGGTTTTTTTTACATCATTATAACTTTGAATGGCCACTTAATGAGGCAGTCAGTAAGCGAGGACTACCTGAACTAAATTGCAGACACAAAAGTGACTGGATGGTTTTTCTGTTCTTTTTTTTACAACGGAATAAGAAATGCTCCTATCATATCTCAGTTTCAATCAAGAAATCTGAGAGAGACAGAGACAGAGACAGAGACAGAGAGACAGAGACAGAGACAGAGAGAGGAAAAGAAGACCAAAGGAGCAGCACTGCAGAAAAGAAGTGCATGTGATAAAACACAGAACTTTAACACAAACTCCTAGCCATTTCTTAATGAAATCATTGCAAAAAGTCATAATCTATGAGATGTTCTGAAAATCATCTTCTCCTTTGAAAGAATTACTAAAAATTTTTTGTCCCTCTTCACTTTCATCAAAATGAATTAATATAGCTTGGAAGGGGAGAAATAATATAAGTAACTTGTTCTTAGTACTAGGTCATCCACTGTACGTTGAATTAAGCAATTCTTTTAGAACAGTATAATATTGAAAGGATCAAAGACTGAATTCTTACAAGGGTTTAGGAGCTACTATCCTGTTTGTCTCATGGGATAAGAAACAAATCCTTCTTCTTCCTATTAATGATGGAGCATAGCATTGAGATATCTAAGAATTCCAGCTTTCGTTATAGCTACTTTGAGCTCTTCCTTCAAGAAGCTCAACTGCTTTTCATGCTAAGCCAGTCTCCTCTAAACTGCTACCTTATAAATAATAATCGTAATAAAAATAGTAATAAATTGTAATAAAAATATCCCAAATATACCTGCAACTAAAAATAACAAACCAAACAATAAAAAAGAAACAAAAGTTATAAACAATAAAAGCATATAAAATTCAAATACAACCCTGAGGCCAGATACAAAAAAGATATTGGCTAAAAGATGTGTTTTACACACACAAACACACACACACACACATACACACACACACACAAACTTCCATGTGTGTGTGTGTATATATGTATATGTATATGTATATGTATATGTATATGTATATGTATATGTATATGTATATGTATATGTATATGTATATGTATATGTATATGTATATGTATATGTATATGTATATGTATATGTATATGTATATGTATATGTATATGTATATGTATATGTATATGTATATGTATATGTATATGTATATGTATATGTATATGTATATGTATACTTGAAGAGTATTCGGCGACTTCAGCTGGTCCAGAATGCAGCCGCGCGAGCGATCGTGGGTGCACCTCGTTTCACCCACGTAACACCTATCCTCCGCGAACTGCATTGGCTGCCTGTTGATCTCCGGGTGCGCTTCAAGGTGCTAGTTGTCACCTACAAAGCCCTTCATGGTATTGGATCTGGGTACTTGAGAGACCGCCTACTGCCAATTACCTCCACTAGGCCAATAAGATCCCATAGATTAGGCCTCCTCCGAATTCCATCAGCCGGTCAATGTCGACTGGCAACTACCCGGAGGAGAGCCTTCTCTGGAACGATCTCCCCGTGGAGATTCGTACCCTCACCACCGTCCAGACCTTCCGCGTAGCCCTTAAAACCTGGCTGTCCCGACAGGCCTGGGGCTGAAGACTTCAACCCCACCCGAATAGTATGACTGTTGCATTTTTTAACAATGTATTGTTTTCATGTATGTAATGTGTTTTGTCCTTCCCTCCCCCCGAATTGTGAGCCGCCCTGAGTCCCCTCAGGGAAAAGGGCGGCATACAAATAAAGTATACAATACAATACAATACAATATGTATATGTATATGTATATGTATGTAAGTATTGTGTCACAACCCCTGGTATGCCCAAATATGGGAGGAAGCATACTGCTTCCTCTCTCTGTCTATTGGCTCATCAGAAGAGACCATCACGACAGAAAGCCATTATTTTTACTGTTCCCTTTGTTACATTTGTGCTGATAAATAAATAAAGGGAGACTAGTATAGATCTATTTCAAGCTATTTAGCTCGATGATACATACATACATACATACATACATACATACATACATACATACATACATACATCTATTACAGAAAAACAATAAGCATAATAGTGCCTAAAAATAATGGAGAGAATAAAATACTGTTATAAGAAATTCAATATTATAAAATCACCATAAGTCACTTAGAGTCACCTCGGTGAGATGGATGGCATAGAGCAGGGGTCAGCAACTTTAATCACTCAAAGAGCCATCTGGACCCATTTCCCACAGAAAAGAAAACACTGGGAGCCACAAAGGTCCTAACTGGAAGCCCCAATTCAATTCTGGAGCTGACTGGAAGTCCAGTTCCTCCACCATAGAGTCTCCTCCTAGCGTGGCATCCTTTTCCTTCTACCTGTCTTAACGGAAAGCCCTATCAATTGTGGAGCCAACTGGAAAATCTGCTCCTTCCCCCTAATAGGAAGATCCTCTCAAAATCCTCGCCCAATCGATGACAGGGAGCTGCAATAGAAGGATGAAAGAGGCACATGTGGCTCCAGAGCAGTGGGTTGCTGACCCCTGGCATAGAGGTTTAATAATAAATAAAGAAATAATTAAAATATTCCAATCCTAAACAATGTTCCAATCCTAAATAATGAAGCAGCATATTATACAAATGCTAGCACATGACTTCGTGACTTGAGAAGTTATTTTCAAATCTTTGTATGAGAAAAGCAGCATTAACTAAAAATCACACTCACTACGTGGAAATTTCTTTAAGACAAATGTTAAACATTATATTTAAAACATCTAATTTAAAAAAGGATGAGATTGTATTGTCCTAGCATATAAGGAAATTTAAATCAAGAGAAAAATACTGTATTATTTTTTGATTGGTAGAGAGCATTGCCTTTATAAGCTAGATAAATTACACATCTACTTAAACCAGTCTTTAATATGTTGAATAGTAATTCTTTTTTCCAACTTTTCAAACTAATTATCTCAACAATTACTCACCCTCCCTATAGCCAAATATCAAAATCCCACATATGGCAGGGGAGAGAAAAATATAATCCAATATAACATTAATTTATTTTAACATTATGACATTTCCCCATAAATCTATGTAAATATTGTCCTAAAAAAGGTGCCAATATTGCACAAAAGCAATTCATTCAACTCAAGAATTCTCTTTTTTTTTTACATCACCCAGAAACTATTTTTATTTGCCAGAAATAACATTTCACATTGTAGTGTTCCACATTCCATATTTGGAAATATTTGACTGACATGGTCTGGTTTCTACCAAAACTAAACAGCTGATGGAGATTTGGTGGTTGGGACAACTAATACCAGTTTGGTTTACATAATTTGGTGGCATCCTTCCAGTTCTTTGGTTCCCCAGTTGTATATGGTGTGCCCCTAGTCAAAAGCATTAGAATCTGATAGAACAACTGAATGTTATGAAAGCCACATTTAAATTTATTACCCAGTTAGAAGCCACACGTGTTTCAGAGTGAAAATGAGGGCAGAAAATAATGTTATTTTTGGCACAAAATATGACCTGCTGTTCTATATCTTCATTAATTTTCATGGCTTTTGCCTATTTCAATATAACGATTCAGTGCCTTCTCCTAAATAAAACATGCTGTGGTGACATTTTGAACTTACGATCACTGTAAACATATCATGGAACATATATGGAACAATTTTGGCACCTCAGAGCATTTCACAATAGCAATATAGTTTTGCTACCTTGTCTCAATCTGGTTTTCTGCTGTGTCTACTAGTGTAAGTCACTAGTTATTGTTATCTGGCATTTTGCTTCTCTAAGCTATTTTCTCATCCCTCCCAGCTCTACATCAATTATTTTCTTCATGCAGTCTCTTTATCCAATATAAAGAGTTTATGTTTACTTCCATTTAGTTCCCTTTGCTTCTCTGGCTTCAACTTAGTCCCTTACAATAGCAATAGCAGTTAGACTTATATACCGCTTCATAGGGCTTTCAGCCCTCTCTAAGCGGTTTACAGAGTCAGCATATTGCCCCCAACAACAATCCGGGTCCTCATTTTACCCACCTCAGAAGGATGGAAGGCTGAGTAAACCCTGAGCCGGTGAGATTTGAACAGCCGAACTGCAGAACTGCAGTCAGCTGAAGTAGCCTGCAGTGCTGAATTTAACCACTGCGCCACCTCGGCTCCATCCTTACAATGGATTTAGATACCTTTGAAAAGTCGAAAGACAAAAGAGGTGGAATGTGTTCTCATTGGAAATGGTTCTTGATGTCCATTCCATAACTCTCAGGTGTTAAGGCCACACCTGCAAACAACTGGTATTATAGGTAGTCCTCGACTTACGTCCACAATTCAGCCATAAATTTTCTGTTGTTGAGTGAAACATTTGCTAAGTGAATTTTGCCCCATTATGCACCCTTTCTTGCCACAGTTGTTAAGTGAATCACTGGAATGGATAAGTTAGTAACACAGCTGTTAAGTGAATCTGGCTTCCCCATTGATTTTGCTTGTCAAAAGGTTGCACAAATTGATCCCATGACCTTGGGACACAGGAACAGTCATACGTATGGACCAGTTACCAAGCATCTGAATTTCGATCACATGATCATGGGGCTGCTACAAAGATCATAAGTGTGAAAAACAGTCATGTTACTTTTTTCAGTGCCATTGTAACTTTGAACGGCCACTAAATGAACTGTTGTAAATATTGTGTTGTTAGTTGCAAAGTCGTGTACAATCCATCGCAACCCCATGGACAACGCTGTCCATGGGGTTTTCGCGGCAAAGTTAATGGGGTAGGTTGCCATTTCCTTCTCCAGTGGATCATGTTTTTTCAGAGCTCTCTGCTATGACCTGTCCATCATGGGTGGCCCTTCACGGCATAGTTCATAGCTTCATTGAGCTATGCAAGCCCTTTCTCCATGACAAGGCAGTAATCCATGAAGAGGGTTGTAAATCTACGACTACCTGTATTTTAGATAGAACCATTACTGTTGCAATCCTATACAGAAAGACTTAATTACAAAATTCTCTCTTCATATATATTTAACTGGTGTGATTGTTTCTACTTCAGCAATTGACTGGAGGCTGCTGAGTATACAGATCAATTTCTGCCCACCAGGTGTTTTTTAAAAAATGTTAATATCCAGATCTCCAGATTGAGCAGGGAAAGAGTTTTGCTTGAAACCGAGAGAGTTAGTAGTGCCAGTCATTGTCAATGCAATTACTCAATTTTAAATTAAAATTCCTTTTGAGCATCAGTTTCATTCTGGGAAATTCAGAGGCACTTTGCTGTTTGAAATGAAGTGTAAAAGCCACAATACCTCTCCATTGCCAGCGTTGTGCAGCTAAACCAGATGGACTAGCAATTGAAACTGGATTTCAGCATGAATGGCATGAAATCAGAGGCAAGACATTATCCATCTACATCTGAAGGCAGCATGATATATTAAAGGTAGATCAGATTGCATACAATAGTCTACATAATAATACTTTATAATGCCTTGGTAAGACCACACTTGGAATACTACATCCAGTTTTGATCGCCACGATATAAAAAAGATGTTGAGACTCTAGAAAAAGTGCAAAGAGCAACAAAGATGATTAGGGGACTGGAGGCTAAAACATATAAAGAACGGTTGTTGGAATTTGGTATGTCTAGTTTAATGAATAGCAGGACTAGGGGCAGGGGTGGGTTCCTGCAAGTTCTAACCTATTCTATAGAAGAGGTTCCACAAATCTACAGTTCCATTTAGAATCGGTTCCAGCTCCCTCCCCCCACCTGTCCGAACATCATCAAGATGAAGAGCGAGAGGAGGAATTCTGGGAGTTGAAGTCCACAAGTCTTAAAGCTGTCACGTTTGAACACCCCTTGGTTTTTTTTCTAAAGGGTTAGGGGTGCAAGGGTCTTATAACTTGACAGCTTTAAGACTTGTGTGCTTCAATGCCAGAGTTCCTGAGCCAACATGACTGGAGGAGGAATTCTGGGAGTTGAAGTCCACAAGTCTTAAAGCTGTCACATTTGAACACCCCTGGGGGTTTTTTTCTAAAGGGTTAGGGGCGCAAGGGTCTTGTAACTTGACAGCTTTAAGACTTGCATGCTTCAAATGCCAGAGTTTCTGAGCCAACATTTTGGTTGCTATGCAAGTGAGTTTCACCACATTTTACAAGTTGGCCACCCCACCCAGTCACATGACTGCCAAGCCATTCCCACTCAGTCACATGGCTGGCAAGCCACTCCCACAAAGGAGGCCACAACTACAGAAGAGGTTCTAAAAAAATTTGAAACCCACCATTGACTAGGGGTGACATAATAGCAGGCAGTGTTCCAATATCTCAGGGGTTGCCACAAAGAAGAGGGAGTCAAGCTATTCTCAAAGGCAGGACAAGAAGCAATGGATGAACACTAGTCAAGAAGAGAAGCAACCTAGAACTAAGGAGAACTTTCTTGACAGAATGATTAGTCAGTGGAACAACTTGCCTCCAGAAGTTGTGAATTTTCCAACACTGGAAGTTTTGAAGAAGAAGAAGAAGAAGAAGAAGAAGAAGAAGAAGAAGAAGAAGAAGAAGAAGAAGAAGAAGAAGAAGAAGAAGAGGAGGAGGAGGAGGAGGAGGAGGAGGAGGAGGAGGAGGAGGAGGAGGAGGAGGAGGAGGAGGAGGAGGAGGAGGAGGAGGAGGAGGAGGAGATGATGATGATTGGAAAACTATTAGTCTGAAATGGTATGGGATTTCCTGCGTGAGTGGGGGTTGAACTAGACCCTCCAACATCCCTTCCAACTCTGTTACTCTGTACTCTGTGTCTCACTGCTATGCTTTGCTTAATGGTAGGCCTACCCTTGGCTCAGTGTTAATCAGTCTGTCATCTTCAGCTTTCAGGTGTACGTTCATGTTGTACAAATTATCTTCCTTCCAGAGTAATCTAGATATGGTCACTCATAGTACGAAAGCACATCAAGAAGTATAGACAGTAAAGAATATGGCTTTGACAGAAATATGCAGAAACTGTTTCTTAGGCAGAAAAAAAGGCTGAAATATTTTTTAAAGTCCAGAACAACAAGATTTGGAAGCAGCTCTGATAGATGCTACTTAATTCACTGGAATAAAAGAACGAGGATGAGACATAGCACTATCAGATTTACAAGATTCTATTAGTATAGCAAATCTCAATAAAAGTAGTTGTAGCTGTTCTGTGGAGTTGATTTCCTGTTCTGGTCTACCTAGTGGGACTGAAGGAAGCCAAATAATGTAGTGAGAAGCCCTTTTATGTTCCCAAAACAGTGTGAAAACAGTTGTACTACAAAGGCAACTATGCCAGTAAAAATATGTGTGTTGAGGCATGGACTCAGATGCACTTATGTTTGAGCAAACATGATCTAAATCAGGCCATTGCCCTGTGTACTAAACTGTAGACTAGAGAGGCTTGTGTTCAACAGGGAACTGCAAGCATTTCCAGCCCTTCCAGGTTAGTGGTCACATTTGGAATTTTAGAAAGTGTTGTGGCAGCTCTCACAAGATGACTACCACCATGAAAATGGCCAGTCAGAAAGCACTCATTTCCCCAAAGACAAAGTGTTAAGACTAAAAGGAAGAAGAAGCTGTTTAAAGACATAAATTCAAGACTAGTCTGAGCTTCCAAACACAACACCTCTATTTTGAATGCTCATTTTTCTGTCAGCAGAGAAAAGCATTTGGTTGAGGAACTCAGCCAAAGCCAGAGGTGGTTACTGACTTACAAATGCACCTTCTTGTCTCCTTCCCCTGGCAAGCCATAGAAATGAAAAAGAAGGGCAAGAGGTCTGGCAGATGCCAGACTGGCATGTTATGGACACCTGAGATATCCTGTGAAGTTAGTGCAACGTCTAAGCAAAGTGCACATACACTCTGTGGAGTATAGATCCATTTGCACATCTGCATCAAGGGAAATGGGAAAGTATGTTTTTAGTTCTGATCCTTCAAATCAGTGCAAACAAGTGAAATTCAATTGTTAAACAAGTTTAGTGGAGCAAAATCTTTGCTATTGTTCCATTGGGTTATTTGTCTTTTGGAAATAAGAATTTCTGGGACATGTTATTAGCCTATAGGAGAGATAAAACCCTGCTGTTCTCTTGGCCAATAAATAATTCTATTCTATTCTATTCTATTCTATTCTATTCTATTCTATTCTATTCTATTCTATTCTATTCTATTCTATTCTATTCTATTCTATTCTATTCCATTCCATTCCATTCCATTCCATTCCATTCCACTCCACTCCACTCCACTCCACTCCACTCCACTCCACTCTACTTTACTCTACTCTATTCTATTCTACTCTACTCTAATTCTATTCTATGCAGATAACACACTGTTAAAACATTCATTTATGAAAGGTTACAACTTCTGGTTTATATGAGGAACTATATGTGCCGTATCTTAGAAGGAAATTTAATCTGCTACTGAAGAGAGTAGAACATTACTTACATGGAATTTATTTGAGTTGGCCGAGACTTATTTGAGACATATTGAGAGGCAGAAATATCTGGCATCCATGAAGAAACAAGGTTTGTTGCAAAATGAAAAAACACGGTTTATAAAATCAGTTATCTTGGATTCTCGGTATTAGTTTGCACAGGAAATTGAATATTTAATCCAGAAAAGCAAAACCATTTTTTGTTTAAATTTATTCTTGTTTCCACTCACTAGAATCCTTGATTAGTTGGTTAGTTAGTTGCTTAAAGCAAATCCCCATTAAAGCAGGAGCCATGCCAGAATAATAATGGGAATGTGAGCTGCTGCTGTAGTTTAATTAGGCAGCTACCAAACTAATTCCATCTTTCATTAACAATAAAAAGCTAAAAGCAAGAAATTACTTTTCTGTGTTTCCCTAATTTAATCAGATGCAAAATTTGCTTTCTCAAGTCGGGACAAATACTAATATAGAAGTGCAGCTAAGGGGTTTTTTTTGTATGTGAGCTCTGCATCTTTTTTTTTTTTTAAATGTTCTGTGCATTGATGTTTTTCTAATCGCTAATATATGAAGGATTGCAAAAGTTAATGCAGTAAAGATGATTCTAGAGCACTCAGTTGAGGAAACTGTGTCTTACTTTTTATTCAGAAATTTGGGCTTTTAAAAAAAGCAAATGGCTATGAAAGTCTTCGGTGGCTGGTATGCATACAGAAAGAGTTTTCAGAGCTCAGAGAAAGGCTTTTCCCTCAACAAATAGTTCTTCGAGGTCATAAAAATAGACACAGCAAAGGCTTTCAAGAATGCCATTTTTTGTGGTTGTATCATATAATAGCAGAATCTTGAAAACCTACCAGTTTTCTTTTGCCCCTTTTATGCAAAAAGAACCAAGGCAAGGCAGTCTTAATTTTTTATACTATCCCTTTCCAAGGCCTGGGTTGTTTTGTCTTCACTGATTCTGTATACTCTCCTCAGAGCTCCACCTCACTGTTCCCATATATCACACTGAGACACCCACCCCAGTAAAAAAAATATGCCATATATTTGATCATCCTGAAACCTGGCAGGAATTACTTACCTCATCCCTAAGCCATTTTAATAAGATGGGAATTTTTAATGAATATTTTGTGCAATCACTTTTAAACTGTTAGATGTGTAAAATTATGGCAGAATGATACATTGCCTATGAATAAATGGTGATGAAGAGTAATCATGAGAAAGAATTGGAAAGACTATGTATATCCAATAGAAGAGGATATACTGTAAGTAGCTCAGGGTTGAACTGTAGTGTCCTCAGTGATCTCTGAGTTTTGTTGTTTGCTTGCGGACATTTCATTAACCAAGTAGGTAACATCATCAGTGAGTGTGAGGTTTGCTCCTTGTTTATATACAGCAGCCTGCCTTGCCAGTGTTGGTGGAGGTGTGGTTTTCTCCTTGGTAGTACCTTGACTAGCGTACTGTTTTCTTCTTAATAGTTTGTCTGGTGTTAATTTCTGATTACCACTGTGTTGGTAGCTGGAGAATATGTGTTCTGTTCTTTTGTTTTTTTCTTAGCTTTTTAAATTGTCTCTTCTGAATGGTGTGTAAATGTGGTTTATTTCTATGTGTCTATTGATGTCTGATATGTCTGAGAACCAAGCTTCCAAGTATTCCCTAAGAATTTTTAAACTAGCTTGGTTTAGAATGATCACAGTTTCTCAGTTGAAAACTTGGTTGAGATTGTGCATGTGTTGTAAGATTAAAGAGTTTTCATTGTGTCTTCTGGCTGCTAGTGGGTATTAATGGATGTACTCTGCTAGACTTCTCCTTGTCTGTCCTGCAAAATGACCATTGGAGTTCTTACACTTTATGTTGTAAATGTCTCCTTCTCCTCCTGTTTTTCTTCTTGAGCTATTGGCTCTTTTGATTTACTTAAAGATTTTGGAGAGCTTTAGTTGGCTTGTGTGGTACAGTGAAGTCATATGACTGTGACAGTCTGTTGATACATTTGTGAAGTATGATAGTATTATAATTCCATTGCTTCTGTTGGTTGTGGTGGGTTGAGTGGTCAGGCATATTTTGATAACATTGTTTGGGTAACCATTTTATTGGAAGATTTTGTATAGGCAATCTGTTTCTTTTTTGCATCATTCTAGGTTACTGCAGCAGATTTATACTTGCCCAAATAATGTTCTTACAATTCTGCCTTTGTAGGAAGTTGGGTTGCTACTTTGATAATGAAACACTTGATTAGTATGGGTTGTTTTTCAATAGACGTGTTTCTAATTTGCTGCTGTTTTCTCTGCTAATGAGGATATCCAAGAAAGGTAGTGTGTTGTTGTTTCTTCTTTCTTTCTGAATTTTATTCATTTGAAGATTTTGTTACTTGTTTCATGTGTCTTCTTCTTACATGTTGTTTCTTTTTTATTACAACAAAAGTGTTGTCTGCATACCAAATCCATATTTTTGGTTGTGTGTGTGGGAGTGCTGTAGTTTCCCACAGCACATGGACTTGGGCATTGAATTTGAACCACACAGTAAAATAATTAAAAACCATAAAAAATCCATAAGCAATATTATGCCCCATTAAGATTTCAATATTTTTAATGGATATGCCTAGTCACTCAATGCTATTGACTGAATATGTTTGCAGGAATTTGGAAGAGTTTCACAACATTCACAAGTGGTTATTGCACTGTATTTTCTAATACATAAAATCAACCTACCTAAAGAAATGGTTCCTATTGTTCTTATTGTTCATCATTTAGTTTGTTGCTACAACACTCTGGATTACCAAAGACTTTTCTTGTTGGATGAGTGTTAAAAGTAATGCTGCAAACGAAGAGATCCAGAGAACTCTAAAGGGAAAATGTACTCATAATTAATACCACACTAAATATGCTCTCAAAATTGGCTAATCTTATTAATGGATTTTCATTGACTATACAAATGTTTTGGACAAGGACACTGAATATGGATATTTAAAATGGTTACTTTGACAAAATTACATAAATATTCAAATGTGTCTGTATGCATATACACCATTAATATTCCTTTTTAAAAATTGGTTTTGGTTGGCTTATTCTGCTTTCCACTTTGTAGTCCTATTGTAATTGTGTTCTTAGTTTGGTTTTTTCCATTGTAGAAACGAAAAGGGGGAAAACGAAGTTGCTATCTCTCCCCTTTTGGAAATATTTAAGTCACTATGAGCTGACACCATCCAATTCTACATTTCAAGCCAGCCTAAAATGCCTTAACATGGTTTCTCTAGAGTCAACATCATTCCTTGTTATTTCCCCTCTGTTAAAAAAAATGGACAGGAATGCCATTAAAACAGAGTGTTTAATGCAAAGTAGAGAACCTAGGACTAATCTTTAATAGTTGTCTCCAAAATGGTGAGAAACACTTTATGAGCACCTTTTGAGTGTGATTTCTGAGACCACTATGTAACTACCTAATTGTCATATTACCTATACCACACTTAACTAGCTTATCAATCAGAAAGTAAGGGCATACTTTGTCCAATTCTTTGTTGAAGTCAAACTCTATCTTTAGCATCCTCTAAGTTCCTTAATCAAAAATGTTAGTCTGGAAAAAATGTTAAGTCCATGCTGGCATCTGGCAATGACCACATTATTTCTAAATGCTTACAGATGGATCTCTTTATTACCTGCTCTAAATTCTTCCCAGATGGATGCCAGAGGACTAGTCTACAATTTGCTGGTTATTCCTTCTTAAATGTACTTTCCTTAAATCACCTGGCATTTTACCAGTTCTCTACATTAGTTTCTTCCACTGCTATGCACTGAACAGAAGTTCTCTTTAAAGGGCTAATCTCCCTTTATGGAACCCTAATATGCTGGGATAAATCCACTTCAGTGTATTGCTTTGACATCACCATTTCTGAGATCAATCAATTGATGAAGACATCTTAGTAGACCTCAATAGCTAGCCTTTCATCATGCTAGCTAGGATGGTCATGCCCATACAGACAACTAAAAGCCAGAAATCTCGATTCAAGGAGTGGGAGACCTGTGAGAAATCTCAGTCTGGGATTGTATTTCCTTACTTGCTTGGATTTAGAGCAGGGTTTCCCAAACTGTGAGTTGTACCTTCTTTGAGTAGGTGCAGGTAGAGTCCAGAGAAAGCATGAAGAACATTTAATAAATCTACCTTTCCCCAAGTTTCATTGTACAGATAGTCCTTGACATACAACCACAATTGAGCCCAAAATTTATGTTGCTAAGTGAGAAATTTGTGTCAAAGTGAGTTTTGACACATTTTATGCCCCTTCTTACCACAGTTGTTAAGTGAATCACTGCAGCTCTTAAGTTAGTAACCCTATGGTTAAGTGAATCTGGCTTTCCTATTGACTTTGCTTGTCAGAAGGTTGCAAAAGGCGGATCACATACCTGGGACACTGCAACTGGCATAAATATGAACCAGTTGCCAAAAATCTGAATTTTGATCATGTGACCATGGGGATACTGCAATGATCACAAGTGTGAAAAATAGTCATGTCATTTTTTTTCAGGGCCGTTATAATTTTGATCTCTCATTAAATGAACTATTGTAAGTCGAGGACTACCTGTACTGTTTTCATTGTTCATTTATATTCTTTGTTTTATTCTTATAGGGAGTACTTCCAGATTACACTAAAGGGAGGTATAATGGCAAAAGGTTTAGGTTTCTCTTATATAGACCGACTCCCAAAACTCTAGGAGGCTTACCTGTAAGGAACAATTAAGTGAAAGAAAAGAAAACCACATGCATATCCGAAACAAATAATCCAATACATCAAAAGAAAACTAACAGAGGCATGATAGCCATCATGAACTCAGACTGGGGATTAAAGACAGATTTTCTACAACTTGCAAGGGGAGAACCATACAGATCTTTGGGGAGATGCTCTTCAAAAGGATAAGCACCACAGTGGGTAGGATCTGCTACCCGTTGAGTTATTCCATTTCTAAAAATGACATGTTTCCCCAGAAGATCAGGAACTCCTTTCTCCATCTGTGGAGTTGTGACTGACAACTCCTTTCAAGATTACAGAATGTTTTCTAATGACAGTTATCTTTTAGAAACCGCTCACATTAATAAATCATTTATTTTAGTAATTGGTTTAAGGTTTTAGATGCAGTCATAGATTCAACACACAAGTCTTTCTCTGGCTTTGGTGAACTGTAGAGAAGAAAGAAACAGCTAATTTCTAAAAAAAAATACAGAGCAATTTATTCAATAAATCAAGTTAGTGAATAAGCATAAGCAAATAAGAAAAACTAAGCAAACATCCTTCATTGCCCTACCTCTATCAGGTTTTAATCTCTTTTAATTCCCTTGCTGAGCCCTTTGATAAACCCTTTTACATCATTTTTGCCCTTTTCACCTATTATTTTTTGAGTTTAAAAAAATCATATGAGTAAAGCCTAGAAGCTTTTGTGTATCTTTTGAAGTTTGAACCAATATGCTTCATTTTATTCCAAATGGTTCATTGTGAAGCAATGCCAAGTAGTAATCAATACACAGTGTTCTGTAACACCTCTAATCTATTTTCGGAAAGCATCATCTAACTTTCCTTGTTAGGCATTATCCTCCAGGACTATTCTGGTCCAGATAGCAGGAAAATCTGGTTCTTTCAAACTGGACTCTTCCCAAGTTATCAAGTCAATCCCTGGCTAGGAGATTTGTATCAGCACAAGCAGAAGGTGCTGCTGATGGGCCAAATAATGATAAACCAGCCATTTCTCTGCTATTTCTTGGTCTAAGCCTTACTGTATCTGTCAGATGTTGTTGACTCACCTTTGGAAAACAGGTTTAACAGGTTTAACACTATTCTGGAACAAAAACACAAATCCAGAGCAAATTTTAACAAAGGCTAAATTTACCTGTTTGCTAAAACTCAGCTCCTCTGCATCCTACATTAATGAGGATCATTGATGATTTTTTAAAAATGTTAGCGGTTGACAGTTGATGGAAAAAGAGATAAACAAAGCTGGACAATCCAAAAAACCCTATCCTTAGCATGTCCTGCACAGTGTGAGTAAGAACATAACATGTTTCGTTGGCAGAAGCAGCATCAGCATTGGGTTTAGTTTTCCATTGTGTTTTGGGCTGCCACAATGAAATCAAGATACAATGGCTCATTTTTACCTTTCTTTTAAAATTCTACTTGGTTTGAAACATCCTGACTATTAACTGTACAAGATATATAATATTTATTTTATAAAAGGTTAATGTTTCAGATGTATCCCCCAGGGGGATATGGGATTAACATAGTAATAGAGGAGTGAATGTTATATTCTGTGATTTATTTCGCTAGTTAGTATTATGTATTGATTTGCTTAACTTTGTTTTTGCTGATCATTGCCCAAATAATTATTGATTGATTGAGTGATTGTTTTCCCTTGGTTCCAGAACTGGTGGCTTTTCCTAACTCAGCTATGAAGAAAAGTCTTTTATTCCTCTGGTTTCCACCGTCAGAGATCATTTAACATATATGAAATAGATGAGTAGAGACCATGATCATATTCCATGTGACTGGTGATTTTTCATACTTCAAATGCAAATTATATTATCTTAATACAGAATATTCATTAGAATGATTTGATAGAAGACTATATTGCTTTATTGTGACCCCCTTTAATCATTTTTATACAGATTGATTGATAGCATGGATAATATGCAAATGACAATTGATTAACAATGTAATTCCCTATTTGTATGGTATAATTTGACCTACAAGAAAAGTCTCTAACATAGATATTATGTGATTTGTTCCTTATTGAAAGAGAACTGAGATATTTTGTCTGTCTTTAAAGAAGTTTGAATGTTTATGATATGGTTTATGATTATTCTTATTCAAAGAACAGCCACAGTTTTCTTAACTGGTTTAAAAAGAATAGTACTTTGCTTCTTAAATCCAGAGACTTACAACTTCAATGAAAGCTATATGTTATATGTAATTTTTAAGCAAACAGTGTCCCACGCTGGCATTTGATTCTTGTGATGCTTTATCTCAGTCCCCCAAATGTAATGCAATGAATTTTAAGCAATGCTGGGGATTTCATTTGGCTTGGATTTTGACAGAACTTACTCAATAAATTTGAATATGGAAGATGTGTTCCATCTGAATAGTAGGCATAGAATGCTAAATTATAGGACCTATTGGAAAGGAACATGGCATGTTGTTTTACATAAAGAAATTGCCAGATGCCATGCTTGACAACTTTTCTGAAAAGATCAGAATGGAGCTCAGGAAGAAAAAAGCTAACCACAGAGAAGCAACATTCCCACTGTTATGTAGGCTAGTGTGAGGTCAAGCAAAGAGTGGGCATTTTCAGGAAATGCAGCCCACCAAATTGTGAATGTTTTCATTCATGTTTTTAAGACTAGATTGACCATAAAGTGGTAGGAAGGATTTCTCATAAATGCTGCAATCTAGAGTTATTTGGATTACTGTAGATTAGAACTAGATTTAGAATCAGTTTTGTAATGTACAGGAATTCAAACAAATTCTAGGTGGTATGGAATCCTTTTACAGAATAACAGATTACTGGGATATCAATAGTCCTGAGAGAAATGGAAGACCAAAATGCCTTTTTCAAATTAACCCCCCCTCCCCCAAGATATCTCTTGGCTAAGTGGAAGAAACTATTGTTTGGGGTTATTTTTATTTAACTGCGGGCCTTAAATCATGTTCCAGGGGGTGGAAATCATGTAATGGTTTCTTTAAAAAAAATCCAAGCAGTATGAATAAGAACTCAGAATGGAATTATTATTTTGGGAGGTACTTTTTCAGGTTACAATTGCAGCATTCCTATATAAAAATGTACTTGGTCTAGTTTTATTTTTTAAGGCTAAAGATATTGTTTAAGAAGATTTAGTTGTATATTATAACAGTGCAGTACCACAATTCCTCTTTGTCAGTTGTATTGGAAGTGATATAATTAAGAGAGAATATATTTGGAATACAAGATATAACAAGGAATCAAACTTCTTATAACACTCAAAGGAGTAAATATTTGCTGAAGGCTGTTTGTCTGGATTAATTGTAAGACAGGGGCCAAGACTCCAACCTTTCTGACTTGTCAAACCCCACCAGTACAGCACAATTACTAGGACAGAAGCTAGGAGCTCCCTTTTAAATGTTGCTTTGCAGGTGTCACAATGAATTACTGTGAGATCCATAGACTCTGCCTGGAAATGATTCATAGTGTATTACTCAGAGGAGCAGGGCGGTGTCTGTCTGTCTGTCTGGTGAGTGACTGTTTTGTTAGCTAGGGAAAGTGGTATCCAGGAGTTACAGTGAATTCTCTCTCCACTTCAAGCAATAGAATTTCTAGCTATAGAAAGCTTTAGTCTAGAGGAGGTGCTCACTTCTTCTTTAGCTTATTGGGATTCCTTCTATTCTGATTTGTTTGTGCATTTGTTTTTCCATCTGCACATGGCAGAGATAAAGTGCCTTCTCTTTCCTGCGTGAATATTAATTCCAGAGCTTCTTTTTTTGCCAAGACATGACCCCTCCCCCAAAGTATCAGTTATAGTGCTAAGAAAATAGTGCTGTTGCCAGAATTAGGAGATAAATGTGCTTCTTATTTAAAGATGAAAGTCTCTCTCTCTCTCTCTCTCTCTCTCTCTCTCTCTCTCTCTCTCTCTCTCTCTCTCTCTCTCTCTCTCACACACACACACACACACACACACACACACACACACACATCTTTCTGTTTTAAAAAATGCCCTCAAATGTTTCTGTTACAATACGGTAAAATCTTAATTTAATGCACCATTTGAGCAGAAACAATACCAGTTAACACGGAATCCAAATGTATTCCTTCACATTTTTCTTTCCCTTCCAGAGTTCTTCTTTGGGCAT
Organism: Thamnophis sirtalis; assembly: GCF_051295495.1. Classification (NCBI taxonomy): domain Eukaryota; kingdom Metazoa; phylum Chordata; class Lepidosauria; order Squamata; family Natricidae; genus Thamnophis; species Thamnophis sirtalis. Next base: position 58,905,797 of record NW_028261385.1, read on the forward strand.
TTAAGAGAATAGCCTCCTGATGAACATTAACTTTCTGTTGAAGGACCCTTTTCTCTCTAGATGCTCTGTCAGCAAGGAAGCATGGGTTAAGGCAGTAACAAGAATACAGAATGGATGAGGGGAAGAGGGGAAGAGCCAACATCACGACAATACAATGTGCGGTCTCGACAGTCCGAGATCACCGTTGACACTTTTGCCACTGGACGGTCCAGTTGGACCTAAACTGTCCCGTAGAGACAGTGAACAGGAAGACAAAGCCTTGCTGGTCTCAGGGACATCGCAAAGTCCCTGATTGATCCAAGGGAAGCGCTTCAAGCCGGCGGCAAACAGGCAGCCCTAGGCTGACGAAGTTGGAGATGGTTCCAGAAGAAAGGAAGTGAAAGTGAGTCTCTCTGGTGAGATTTTTTTCTATTCTGAGAAAGATTGCTCAAAGAAACTTTTTAAAAGATAAATTAGTCCTTTAAGTAAAAGAATAAAGCCGTGAATTTAATTTGGACTGCCTTGGAAACTTTTGTTTTTTTCTTTGTAACAATATTTTGTGGATTGAAGTGACCGTAATGTTTCCTGTTTCTCCTCTTAAAGTGAACAGATTGATATTTTTTCCTCTATTCTTTGTCACTATATTTTTTGGCTTGAACTAAAACCTTCTTTTTTATTTTAACAATTCTTCCTACCATTTGTTATTAAATTCTATTAAAGACAATTAAAGACCTTTGTTTTCCATAAGATTGGGACAAGTATGAAAAAGTGAAATCTGCCACTCAGAAGTCAGAGTCTGGAGGTTTTTTTGAAACAATGTATCTTTTGTTCTTTTTTCTTTGATCTCACTGACTTTGTAACTGAAGGGTTTGCAACTTGCTTACAAAATCTGATAAAGAGCCATGAATTGTTTTCGCAGGTGCTTTTGTAAAATATTTTGGCAAGCGAAGGAAAAGGAAAGAAAATGATAGAACCCTTCTTCTTTGAAGAGTACAAAAGAACTTGTGCTTAAGTTAACTTAAATACACACACACACACACACACACACAGAGAGAGAGAAAAGAGGCTTGGAAGGCTAGAGTGGCAGTGGCTATCAGATTCCTTTTTTCTTTTTCTCTCCTTTTTTTGGAAAAATAAATCAATATTCAGATGAGGAAACCTTAAAATTTTGAAAAATCCTGGCTCGAATTCAAAATATATTGGAAGGATTTGGGAGATTTGAGATAGACTATTGTTTCTTACAGCAAAAGATGATGGGGTTGGAACCCCAAAAATTAAAGAAGAGAATGAAAATATAGAAGATAAAGACAAGATAATAAATGAACTTATAAATGGAGCAAATATGGGTGAAAGTGGAAAGAAGGGAAGATGGAAAAGTGAATTTGACAATTTGGAGCTTTATCCCAGATTTCAAGATACAGGAGAAAAAAAAGGGTGATAATGATGGAGTTAAGAAGAGAAACCTTTTCAGAAATAAGTCTGACAACCAAAGACAAGCTAATTTCAATAACAATTCAAGGGCAACAAAATTATCTGAGAGATCTTTCAAGCAATAAAGTGCGGAGAGAAGTTTATAAAAACTTTATACAGGAGTTAAAAAGAGAATTGACACAACAACTGGCAAGAGAGATAAGACTGTTTTGCCACTGGAAAGATACAGGTTGATAATGAAAGTTGATGATAAATAGTTAATTTTTGGTGATTAATAAGTAGGAATTTTAGTATCTTGTAGATTGTATTAGATTGTTATTAAATATTTATTCATTAATATATAATTAACTATGATAACAATAATGAAATAATAACCTTAACTAGTAAAAGTAACTTGGATATAAATTGTAAATTGGGACTTGGGGAAAAGGCCTATAAATTTTATTAATAAATTTTTGTTTTGATCTTGTTATAAAGGTGTAATTTCTTTTGGGTCTGATGAGAGGAGATGTGATATAAATAGTACATAATTTTTAGTTAACTACAACAATAACAAGGAAATGTTAATGGATAATGTTTAATGATATATACATGTGTTGTATTGATAAAAGCAAATTGGATACAAGCTTTAAATAGTGAGTTGGGGGAAAGGGGGGGAAATGCTTAGATATCTTATTAATTGATTTTTTTTCAGAATATGTTATAAAGGTGTAATGTTATTGGAGGTTTATTGAAATTGCGAATAAACGCCAGTAGGTGGTTCATTTAAATACAAATGAATTCAGATAAAAGCATGTTTAAATAATTATAGTTAAATGAGAAGTGTGGTACATTGATAGCAAAATACATAAAGATTTTTGATTTAAAATGTATAATTCAATATGAATAAAGTATAAGTAATGATTGTGGAAGAAACACACGAAATGTATTTGTAACCAATCGACACGCTTTCTACAAGATGTAATGAAGGATGATTCTTTCTTTGTGTTGTTGTTCAATTAAAACAATAAAAAAACTTTTCAAAAAACAGAATGCAGAATGGAGTTGTTTTTACTGTCTGCCTATCCCCCATTCTCTTGATCAGCCTTCCCAACCCTTCCCTCCAAGTCACCATTCCAGTTTCCTGGAGGTGTGTCCTATCTCTTGCCCATTCTTTCCAGTGCTTTCAGACCTCTCTTCCTTGCTTCAGCAGCCATCATTGCTCAACACTCTGCCCTCTTGCCCTCATCCTCCACAGGAAGTCAACCATCTCCCAAGTATTTGCCTTTAGTCACTCAGAACTCAAAGTATGCATGCAAATATATCAATTTTATAGCAGAAGTAGCAAGCATTGTCTGGCTGCTTCCTTATGCAGCAGACAAATCTGTTATTTTAGGATGCTGTCAGGATGTAAATTTTGCTTCTTGTAGCTCAGGTCTGCTGAACTAAGAGTTTAATGTAGATAAAAGTAGATTTATTTTCATATTAAAAAAAACAGTTTCCAAAATGATAAAGCAATGGGATCACCAGAGAAATTTTCTACAATTTCTAAAGACAGTTCAAATGTATGGTGGGAATGTGAAGAACAAGAAGGGACATTTTATCATGTTTGTTGGATGTATAAAAAAGCTAGAAAATTCTGTATTCAAATAAATACATTGATTCAAAGAATTTTAAAGATGAATATAAAATTGAAACCAGACTCTTTGGGGAGGGGTGTGTGGACAGACAGTTGGGAAAAAATAATGAAACTTTATTTTTATACATGCTAACTTCAGCAAGATTCGGCACAAAGATAGAAATGGTTGGTGAAAATGATAGAAGTTGCTGAGATAACTAAATTGATGTCTTCATTTGAAAAAAAGATAATATCTAGATTTATTGCTGACTAGAAATATCTATAAACTTTTTGTATGAAAGAAAAAAATGAGCATATGATTTATGGTTATGATGATTAGGCATGAAGGATTATAGAAAAAATAAATTACGTTTTAACCATAGAAGAGGTAAATTTATAATTGTTCTAAAGCAGATTGAAAGCTTGTAGTACAATACAATACAATACAATTTATTTATTTATTTTTATTTATTTTTATTTATTTTTATTTATTTTTATTTATTTTTATTATTTATTTTTATTTATTTTTATTTATTTTAGACATTTATAGGCCGCCCTTTTCCCTGAGGGGACTCAGGGCGGCTTACAGTCAAAAGGGAAGGGAGTGTCAGACAATACAAAAAGAAATGTGCACAAAGGTAAATTCAATAGTAAAACTCAACATTCACTCAACATTCGGGAGGGGCAAAAGTAAACTTATCCCCAGGCCTGATGGGCTAGCCAGTTCTTGAGGGCTGTGCGGAAGGCCTGGACGGTGGTGAGGGTACGAATCTCCACGGGGAGATTGTTCCATAGTGTCGTAGCCGCAACAGAGAAGGCTCTCCTCCGAGTAGTCGCCAGTCGGCACTGACTGGCGGATGGAATACGGAGGAGGCCAACTCTATGCGATCTGATGGGACGCAGGGAGGTAATTGGCAGAAGGCGGTCTCTCAAATAGCCAGATCCACTACCATGGAGCGCTTTATAGGTGGTGAGTAGAACCTTGAAGTGCACCCGGAGATCGACAGGTAGCCAGTGCAGCTCACGGAGGATCGGTGTTATGTGGGCGAACCGTGGTGCGCCCACAATCACTCGCGCGGCCGCATTCTGGACTAGCTGAAGTCTCCGGATGCTCTTCAAGGGCAGCCCCATGTAGAGCACATTACAGTATTCCAGCCTGGAGATCACAAGGGCTCGAGTGACTGTTGTGAGGGCCTCCCGATTCAGGTAGGGCCGCAACTGGCGCACCAGGCGAACCTGGGCAAATGCCCCCCTGGTCACAGCTGAGAGATGGTGGTCAAAAGTCAGCTGTGGGTCCAGGAGGACTCCCAAGTTGCGGGCCCTTTCTGAGGGGTGTAAGTTTTGTCCCCCCAGCCTGAGTGATGGTATGTTGGTCAAATTTTTGGGAGGAAAACACAACAGCCACTCGGTCTTGTCTGGGTTGAGTATCAGCTTGTTTGCTCTCATCCAGTCTTTAACGGCTTCTAGACCCCGGTTCATCACGTCCACCGCTTCATTGAGTTGGCACGGGGCGGACAGATACAACTGTGTATCGTCCGCATATTGGTGGTATTTTATCCCGTGCCTTTGGATGATCTCGCCCAGCGGTTTCATGTAAATGTTAAATAGTAGGGGGGATAGGACCGATCCCTGCGGCACCCCATAAGTTAGGGGCCTCAGGGACGATCTCTGCCCCCCCACCAACACCGACTGCGACCTGTCCGAGAGATAGGAGGAGAACCACTGCAAAACAGTGCCGCCCACCCCTATCCCCCGCAGTCGTCGCAGAAGGATACCATGGTCGATGGTATCGAAAGCCGCTGAGAGGTCCAGGAGAACTAGGATGGAAGCATGGCCTCCATCCCTAGCTCTCCAGAGATCATCGGTCAATGCGACCAAAGCGGTTTCTGTGCTGTAACCGGGTCTGAAGCCAGACTGGAAGGGGTCAAGATAGTTAGCTTCCTCCAAGGTACGCTGAAGCTGGAGAGCCACCACCTTCTCAACAACCTTCCCTACAAAGGGGAGGTTGGAGACTGGACGATAGTTATTAAGAACAGCTGGATCCAAGGACGGTTTCTTTCAATACAATACAATACAATACAATACAATACAATACAAACAATACAATACAATAGCAGAATTGGAAGGGACCTTGGAGGTCTTCTAATCCAACCTGCTGCCTAGGCAGGAAACCCTATACCGTTTCAGACAAATGGCTATCCAACATCTTCTTAAAGACTTCTAGTGTTGGGGCATTCACAACTTCTGGAGGCAAGCTGTTCCACTGATTAATTGTTCTAACTGTCAGGAAATTTCTCCTCGGTTCTAAGTTGCTTCTCTCCTTGATTAGTCTCCACCCATTGCTTCTTGTTCTAACCTCAGGTGCCTTGGAGAATAGTTTGACTCCCTCTTCTTTGTGGCAACCCCTGAGATATTGGAACACCGCTATCATGTCTCCCCTAGTCCTTCTTTTCATTAAACTAGACATACCCAGTTCCTGCAACCGTTATTCATGTGTTTTAGTCTCCAGTCCCCTAATCATCTTTGTTGCTCTTCTCTGCACTCTTTCTAGAGTCTCCACATCTTTTCTACATCGTGGCAACCAAAACTGAATGCAGTATTCCAAGTGTGGCCTTACCAAGGCATCATAAAGTAGTATTACTACTTCACGTGATCTTGATTCTATCCCTCTGTTTATGTAGCCTAGAACTGTGTTGGGTTTTTTGGCAGCTGCTGCACACTGCTGGCTTATATTTAAATGGTTGTCCACTAGGACTCCAAGATCCCTCTCACAGTTACTACTATTGAGCAAGGTACCATCTATACTGTACTTATGCATTTCATTTTTCTTGCCTAAATGTAGAACCTTACTCTTTTCACTATTGAATTTCATTTTATTAGATAGTGCCCAATGTTCAAGTTTGTCAAGATCCTTCTGTATCTTAAGCCTGTCTTCTAGAGTGTTGGCTATTCCTGCCAGCTTGATGTCATCTGCAAATTTGATGAGTTCCCCCACCAGATCAGCATTTAACAAACAGAGAACTAACAGTCATTCTGGCTCCATCTTATGGCCGCTTGAGGTAACAGCATCCAATCATATTTACAGCAGTACTTAAAGAAACAGTACTACCATCGTGGCTTATATATTGCTAACCCAACTGTTAGCTTACATACCTAACACCCTCATCTAAATCATTGATGAAGATGTTGAAGAGTACTGGCCCCAAAACAGAGCTTTGGGATACTCCACTGTATACTTTCCTCCATGAAGATGCTGTTCCATTGAGGACTACACATTGAGTGCAGTTGGTCAGCTAGTTACAAATCCATCTGTTGGTGATGCTGTCTAGCCCACATTCTTCTACTTTATCTAGTAGTAGGTTATGGTCTAGCTTATCAAATGCCTTACGGAGGTCCAAATAAACTATATCAACAGCATTCCTCTGGTCCACTAATTTTGTCACTTTGTCAAAGAAGGCAATAAGATTAGTCTGGCATGATCTGTTTTTGACAGATCATTTTGTATCTTTTTTCTTTTTCTTTTTTTCTCCTTTTTCAGTTTCTCTTAGATTTCCTTTTCTTTTTCTCACTTTATATTAGTTTGCATTAGTATCTGATCTTTTTTTTAAAGTCTTTAATAAAAATTATAACCCTAACATCCAAGATAGAGCTGTGGGACCTAGTATATCAGTAAGTTCTATTGCAGTCAAACATAATAGCAAGAATAATTAATAATTTTACCTTTCCAACCTAAAGTGTTTAGTGTCAGTATTGCTTGTGATATGCATTTTTTAAGAAGAAGAAAAAAAACTGCAGTATTTTCCATTTTCCCCAAACCTCTTCATTATTTTTTTTCCACAGCTACAAAAATAAAAGGAAATCTCAGTTGTTTAAAAACATTATCGTTATTTGCATTTATCCTAATATTCACTTTATTAGCTATATTCTTCTACCTCTGCTTCCATGCCATTAGTGCAAGTAGGCATTTGTCTCTTTGAAGTGACATTCTTGATACATCATCAGGTCAACTTTCATTTACCCACCAAGTCCCATGTCCCCCAGCTCAAGCTTTGGAACGTGAACACATGGCTGGCATGCATTGCCGTCTAAGAGGCCCCAACTAAGAACATCTCTGCTTCAACAGTTTGCAAAATGGTAATTAAAGCAGCTAATTTTCTAGCTTGCTGATCCGAAACATGTGGCTAGTGTGGGGATCAGTATGTACTAATAGACTACAAGAACTAAATGGTTGCTTCCACAATCAGCGGCCCTTGCAAGATAAAATTATTTCTCAGCCCTTGCTCGACAGTTCAGCTTGGGGTGAGAAGTAACGAGGGTTTAATGGATGTTTAATGTGTTTGAGATCTAGAGTGTAGCATGACAGCAATGAAATGAAAGTACTTAAGCGGTGAGAGCAGGGCAGCTAGTTTTTCTAGACCCTTTAAAAGCATGTTCCCTTCCATGGCTTGCATCTATAATTAGCCAGACCATTTTGATAATTCGTTCCCATTTTAATTCTATGAAATTCAAAATGCTTGCAGTAAAAAAAAGAAAAGGTATAATTCTGATATATACATATACATATATCTGATACACACACACACATATACACACACATATATATACATACATATATACATATACACATATAATGTGTATATAATTATATATATGTGTGTGTGTTTGTGTGTGTATGTGTATATGTATGTATGTGTGTATATATGTGTGTATGTGTGTGTGTGTAGTATTTGTGCTGATAAATAAATAAAGGGAGACTAGTATAGATCTATTTCAAGCTATTTAGCTCTCATCAGCTAGCCATACCCTTATTGGGATTCGAACCTGGGCTGTGTTGCATATTAGGCAGATGCATTAACCACCAAGCCACAGGCTGTCCTCCGTTATCAGCTGAGCCAGGGAGAAAGGTATATAATTAAAGTCACAACCCCTGGTATGCTCCAATTATGGGAGGAAGCTAACTGCTTCCATTCTCTGTCCATCGGCTCGTCACAAGAGACCATCCAGACAGAAAGCCCAATATTTTACTGTTGCCTTTTGTTACATTTGTGTAGTATTTGTGCTGATAAATAAATAAAGGGAGACTAGTATAGATCTATTTCAAGCTCTTGTGATGAGCCGATGGACAGAGAATGGAAGCAGTTAGCTTCTTCCCATAATTGGGGCATACCAGGGGTTGTGACTTTAAATATATATATATATATATGTGTGTGTGTGTGTGTGTGTGTGTGTGTGTATATATATATATATATATATATATATATATATATATATATATATATATATATATATATATATATATATATATATATATATATATATATACACACACACACACACACATACATATATACATACATACATATATACATACATACATACAGGGTTGGTTGCTGCTAGTTTACTACCAGTTTGCAACCCGTGTGTGCCAGATGCCCTGCACGAGTGTGCACTTTTCAATATAAATTGTTTTGTGCACATGCATGTACACACACACACAGACACACACACACACACAAACACACACACTTTCCCCCAAAATAAGACCTCCCCGGATAATAAGCCCAATTGGGCCTTTGAGTGCATGTGCTAAAATAAGCCCTCCCCCAAAAATAAGCCCTCCCCCCAAAAAATATTGCAACACAGCAGCAGCCAAGAGATGACTATGGTCATTGCCTCCTGCACCTCAAAAATAATAAAACCTCCCCAAAAATAAGGCCAAGTGCTTATTTTGGTGGTCAAAAGAAAATAAGACCCTGTCTTATTTTCAGGGGAACATGGTACATACATCAGTTTGCATACAAACCAGACTATCAAAATAAATTGAAAATCAGATTAGTAAAAGGAATTTGATACCTTTATACCACTTACTTTTGCTACTGGTTCGGTAGCAATGTGAGAGTGCGCAGGATGAGCAGAACCTTCTGCGCATGTGCAGAGCATCAAAATAATGTCCAGGCAGGTGGGCAGAGCCTGCTACCGAGTGCAGAAAGTAAAGCGAACAGCAATGGGGTGGGGGGGAAATCTGCTGTGCAACATGATTTAGATTAGCTAGATAACAGGAAATTCTGCTTTCTATCTAATATAAATCACACGGTACAGCTAATCATCGGAACAACCGGTTCACCTGAACTGGTAGCATTTTTTTACTACTGGTTCATGCGAACAGCTGGCATCTTTACTATCAGTTTGGGCTGAACTGGGAGCATTTCATCCGTGCTTTATACCAATTGTGGGATCCTCTCAGTTTAACAACCAGTTTGGTGATCGAGCGATTTGCATGCGCAATTTGAAAAAATCTTCACTTCCAGGTTTCTTCAGATGAGTAACACAGCTGATTCGCATGGCAATCTGCTCTGTTGCGCAAATCAGCTGAGAAGATAAAGATAGTCAAATAACATGGGCTGGCAAGTGGGCCTATCTAATCATTGGGTGAACCAGTTCGCTCCCAGCTGATCGTTGGATCTATCACCTGAACCGATCTGAACTGATAGAATCCCATCCCTGCTTTATACACTCACTTACACACACACAAATATATCCCATTGGACTCAAGGACCACGAAATGTACTATATATTATAATAAATATTGTAAATTTGCTGTATAAGAACATATTATTTAGTATGCAACCCTTCTGGGAGATAAATTTCAATAAAATGTATTTGCTTAACTAAAAAAATATATTTTCTGTTCTCTGAAGTACATTTTCCCGGGAAAAACTTTCTAAAATGGCTAGAACTACTTAGTGGCTGAATGAAAATGCAAAGTAAATTAACAACACAGGTAAGAGATAAGAGATGAATTATTTAAGCAACATAAAAAATTAAAATGCTCGCATATGAATATAGTTACTATATTTAGTATTAAAAGAATCATATAGTAGCTGCCAGGCATGTAGTTTTCTAGAATTGAAGGCATGGGAACAAGTGAAAAGAACAGTTCATTTCCATTATACAGAGTAGCACTCAGGTAGAAGTTCTGAAAAGAATATTAGGATATTTATAGGAATATATGGGAAGACGTATTGCTTCAGATATTCTGTTGCCAAGCTTTGCAGATCTTTATAGATTAACATGAGGACCTTCAACTGGAACTGGAAAAAAGCTAGCATAACATGGACACAATACCATTTCCTATTCCTACATAAGAAATGTTAAACAAGTCCAAATTTGGTAGTCCTCCTGGACCCACAGCTGACTTTAGATCACCATTTGTTGGCTGTGACCAGGGAGGTCTTTGCCCAGGTTCGCCTGGTGCACCAATTGCGACCCTACCTGGACCGGGAGGCACTTCAGATAGTCACTCACGCCCTCGTCACCTCAAGACTGGATTACTGTAACACGCTCTACATGGGGCTGCCCTTGAAAAGTGTGCGAAGACTTCAGCTAGTTCAGAATGCAGCCGCGCGAGCGATTGTGGGTGCACCCAGGTACACCCACATTACACCTATCCTCCGCGAGCTGCACTGGCTACCCATTGGTCTCTGGACACGCTTCAAGGTGCTAGTCATTACTTATAAAGCCCTGCATGGCATCGGACCTGGGTACCTGAGAGACCGCCTCCTGCCAATTACCTCCCAAAGACCGATTCGATCTCACAGGCTTGGCCTTCTCCGGGTTCCATCGGCCAGCCAATGTCGGCTGGCAAACCCCCCGGGGGAGAGCCTTCTCTGTTGCTGCACTCTGGAATGAGCTCCCCGTGGAGATCCGGACCCTTACTACCCTCCCGGCCTTCCATAAAGCTACCAAGTCCTGGCTGTTCCGACAGGCTGGGGGCTGTTGAAATATCCAGCCCCGCCTCAATTGTGAATGTTGTGCATTTTTAAATTCTTTGTATTGTCTTATTTATTTCCCTTTCCCTGTTTATTGTGAGCCGCCCGGAGTCCTTCGGTAGTGGGCAGCATACAAAACTAATAAACAACAAATAATAACAACAACACATTGATACAGTGTTCATGGGAAGTGATCAAGTATTGACTGCTGAAGCCAGACTACATTTGCAGAGGGTACAAGGAATAGCCTTGATGGACAAGAGAAAGAGTTGGTAACAAGGCAACAATCAGCTAAGCATGACTAGAATCTGCTCCAAGAAATGAGTTTGACAAAAAGTCTCAGAGAAGTAATTCACACTAAGATGAAAGGAAGTGGGAGGAAGCACATTCTGTTGCTTCAGCAGTTACAGAAAAAATGATATTGATTTTTTAGTCTAGGGTTGACAATATTTATCCAAGTAAATAGATTGTTAAACTGATAAATGACACTATAGTTGGATGCCATGGCTCAGTGGCTAAGACACTGAGCTTGTTGATCAGAAAGGTTGGAAGTTTGGCGGTTCGAATCCCCAGCACCATGTAACGGAGAGAGCTCCTGTTACTTGTTCCAGCTTCTGCCAACCTAGCAGTTCGAAAGCATGTAAAAATGCAAGTAGAAAAAATAAGAACCACCTTGGTAGGAACATAACAGCATTTTGTGCACCTTTGGCATTTAGTCATACTGGCCACATGACCATGGAGACATCTTCGCTTAAGAGCGCTGGCTCTTTGGCTTTGAAACGGAGATGAGCACCGCCCCCTAGAGTCGGAAATGACTAGCACATATGTGCGAAGGGAAACTTTACCTCTTACTGGACCTTTGATGCCAGATGTGGATCTAGAAATACCTACAGCTTGTTTGTTTTAGAGGGAAACTATTCCTTTCAGAAAAGGTTGAATGCCACTTTTTGAGATAAATTAGCCATTAAGAGAACTTCTGTTGTACCTGAATGAACCTATTGACCATCATCCACTCTATTACAACAGCCAGATACAAATTAAGCATGTCCACTGCCTGTCCTGGATCTGATGAATAGAAGAAACAAAGCTGTGTGTCATTAGCATATTGATGGTATTGTACAGTCATTTAATGATCTCTTTCTTCTATGCACATTTTGAACATGATGATAGAATTGAAATTAACAACAATACTTCACTATAACTTCACCTAGAGCCAAGGTGGCGCAGTGGTTAAATGCAGCACTGCAGGCTACTGCTAGATCAGCAGGTCAGCGGTTCAAATCTCACCAGCTCAGGGTTGACTCAGCCTTCCATCCTTCCAAGGTGGGTAAAATGAGGACCCAGATTGTTGGGGGCAATATGCTGACTCTCTGTAAACCGCTTAGAGAGGCCTGAAAGGCCTATGAAGCGGTATATAAGTCTACTGCTATTGCTATTGCTACTATAAATCCCATGGGTGAATCAGAAATCCCCACAGATCATTTTCTAGGGATGGCTCTTCAATATTATCTCTCACACACCCAGAGGTGGGTTCCTACCAGTTCGCACCTATTCGGTAGAACCAGTTTGTCAAATCTACCGAACCGGTTAGAAGAGGTTCCACCAGTGGACCCGGAAAGCAGGCCGCACCTACAGAAGAGGTTCCAAAGTTTTTTGAAACCCACCACTGGTCCTTGGATATGATTATTCTACACTATCATGCTCATATTTATAAAACTCAGTGCTTCTGTGAAAGGTAAGGATGACTACTGCGTTTGTGGTGCAATCAGAACATTGCGTGTGTTGAAGTTGTTTTAATGCAAACCAAAGATGCCTTTTAAAAAACAAGTTTACATCATATTCTTATGCATGCCAGCGCTATGTGTGAGGTAATTTAGGGTGGTTCTGACAAGTGTCGTCGGCATCTTCATATCCGGTCACATGGGCAGCAAGCTACTTCCATCTGGTCACATGGATGGCAAGCCACTCCCACAAAGGAGGTCACACCCACAGAGTAGGTTCGAACAATTTTTGAAACCCACCACTGCACACACCTAACTCTGGCAGTCTTTCTGGAAGGACACCGAGCTATATTGCTAAACACTGCAAGAGAGAGTCATAGTTTCCACTTCCTCTCATGGCAATGATATTCCAACAAGGCAACCAAAGCAATATCTAGTACCAGTACCAGTTCTAAATCTCAACTAAAAAGTTGATTTAGATTTTATCTAAGACTGTCTGATTGAATCTTCTTATGCACAAGAATGGGATGTTGACCAGCTATATTTTTCTTCAACAGCAATCTCACTTTTATTTCCTTTGATGATGTTGGGAGTCCATCTGCTTCTTTAAAAGGCTTTTATATTCTCCAGCTGAGCATCATTTTCCTTCTACAAACATTCTACCACATATAATTATAATATAAAGCGGGTGGGTGGGTGAGTAGAAATAGATAGTTTGCTGCATTCTGTCAAGATTTTTTTCAGGATAACCTGAACGTTATATTTAAAAATCCATCTAGGCATACAGTGGACACAACTACAGATTAAATTACCCACACTGTTGAATTTAAATCATCATGAACACAATCAATTTTGTCCTCAAAGTGTTTTGCACTCATGTAACCAGGTCACAAAGTCCTATTAAGGATTCTGCTGCCAATCCACGTCACTCGGAAAAGCTCTACTGAAAGAGCTCAACAAGGGAGAAAAATTGCCTTTTCATCTATTTCACCCCATAGAATTAATACAGAGTTTTTATTAGCATTTGATCAGATTTTGGGCAACTTTTCATTCACCTGCATTCCAATCTCACAGTTTTGGTCTTCCTCATTAATAAACATTCATCAGGTTATATCAGTTGAGTTGCAGTGTGCCTAATTTTACTTAGAGTGGTGTTTAGAATTAGAAAGGAGAAACCTTTTTTCAATTATTCATATGCTACCAAGAGCTTTCATTTTATCAGGAAGTAACACGTATGAAAAATATGTGCTGGAAATCTGAAGATGCAGGAATACTGTGTAAATTTAAATGCCAATTTGCAGGGCACTGTATGCTGCAAATTTGTATCTAGTCCTTAAAACAACAGTGCTTGACCCAGACATTGCTGGCATTTCAAATGTTGCAAAGACACTGTAGGCTTCATTTGATTGCCACAACTCATCATTTCCTGCTAATTCTGCTAAAATAGATTTTCCAATCAAGCAGTTTGGAATAATTACACAACCCATATACATACATCTATGTAAGCACTATTAACAAATTAAATAACTTTTCCAAAGATACGCGCGCGCGCACACACACACACACACACACACACACACACACACTTAAATATAAGGTGGCTCAGTGGCTAAAAAGGGCAAGAGTTCAGCGGTTCGAATCCCTTGTGCCGTGTAATGGAGTGAGCTCCAATTACTTGTCCCAGCTTCTGCCAATCTAGCAGTTCAAAAGCACATAAAAATGCAAGTAGAAAAATAGGGAACACTTTGGTGGGAAGGTAACAGTGTTCTGTGTGCCTTTGGCTTTTAGTCATGCCAGCCAAATGACCACAGAGACGTCTTCGGACAGCGCTGCCTCTTCGGCTTTGAAAAGGAGATAAGCACCACCTCCTAGAGTCAGAAACAACTAGCACATATATGCAAGGGGAACCTTTACCTTTACCTTATGTATATTTAATTGGACAGATCCTATTTCATGTTTTATGCACTGTATGACAGTCTTCCCTAGGACTGATCATAACATACAAGAGAAGCCTAATTTATTCTGTTTTTGGTTAACAAAGATAACAAGTATCTTATTTTTCTAGTGAGTTCCCTTGGTCTTCTATGACTGAGTTAAGATTACCACTAATAGTATTTTTTTCTGCTGATGTCCTTGGTCTAATAATGTTATTTATTTGCCCTATGATAGAAGATTATTTAAAGGTGGAATTTCTATCCTATTAAATTAAGAAATTCAGAAGAATTCTAAAGGTATTTCTGCATTTAGTACAATGTACTAAACACATCACAAATGATGAAAAGAAATGGTATCTTTTGTGTTCTCTCTGTGGCAATTATTTTTGAAAGAAGGCCTTGATAATCAGGCAAATATATGACCAGGATGTCTGAGGTGACCATCAGTGAGGTTAGTCCATTCTTGTTAGAGGAAGGTAAGCATAAAATATAGAATAATAATAATTAAAAAAATCTCTGCTAGATTGAAGTCAAAGTTTGTTATGCAGGAATCATTAAACTATTAACATCATTTATGAACTGACCACTTTCACCTAGTAGCAGTCTCACAAATAAGAAAATTATCCTGCTTCAGAACAGTTTTGCAGTCCAATCAAGTAATGGAAGATGAGAATATCAAGCCATTAAAGAAAGAAAAACACATTGGGAACACATTAGTCATAACATATTTACAGGTGCCCTAGACTGATCCATCTGTTCCTTAATTTGTTGTGTAATACATACTCAAAGATGACATTTGATGAAGCATAATAGTATGGGTGATCAGGGCATCTATGTTTCTCTGAGGGTTACCTGAACTCAAGAATAGATGCCAGATTAACAAGCACATGCAATCTATTTGCCACTCAGAAATGAGTCAAGGATCCTAGCCAGCATATGAGGAGACGCTGCTGTAAACTGTTATCAATCATGCATTGTGCATCTTTTACACCTGGCCCTATTTAAAGTGTTGCAGAAGCTAAAGCTGAAGTAGGAAGGCTGAATAGGGTTTGTTGTGCTGCAAGTGAATTGAATCAAACAAGAATAAGTGATTTGTGGAGAAAAAGTAAGTAGAAAGCTGGTGTTTTTAAATTAATAGCTCAGGTAGCAAACTAAGTTATTGTAGGAGTGATGAGAGCAAGCAATATCCTAATCCCCAAATTGACCTGTCTGCTATCTCCAAATGTTACCCTTGAATCAACACTGTAGTTAAATCCATTTGTTCATATACTGTACCTGTTGGCAATAAAACCCAGGCAATAATTTTTGTATATGAAATGATTTGTAGAGTTTGCAAATAATCTTACCATAATTTTCTTAGAATTTATATAAGAGTGTTAGAGGGGATGCTTAGTAGAGAAACCATTATTTCTCCAATCTGTTGCAGGAAAAACAAGAAGAGTTATTGAAGGGCAAAACTAAAGATTTATTATGGGATGCACATTTGTACTCTTGACAGCATTATGGAGAGAGTAAGAAAATACCAGGACCAGCCTGAAATATGTCAATATAGAACTCAAATGAATAGAAAAATAGTAACTGATTCATCATACCAGACACAGATAATAATTTATATGTTAAATTAATCTATCACCAGTATAATGGAATAAATTCATAGTCTTAAATCTAAATTAGGTTGAAATGCATTTATGGATAAATAAGAAAAAACAAGATATAAGCTTATCTTTCAATGTTTTTTTGTTGCTGTTGACATCTTGTAACTTTGATGCCAGCAGTAAAATATTCTGGCAGATTTAAACTTAGAAGTTTTCCATCTCAGCTGGCACTGTCCAAAAAGATGGCAGTGAGTTTATAATTAGAATGAAAAAAAGAGCAAAACAAAATGGCATTGTGAAGAAACTAGCGCTGTGTAGCTGGTAAATTGAACTTGGGAGAGATTTACTGACTGATATGTTGGATTGTGTGTTGTGCTGGCTAAAAAAAATGTGTTTGCTTGTTTGCTGAACACTTGACATGAAGGAGAGAGCCTTACAAGTCATCACATGACCAGCCATTGAATAAAGCAATTCAGTCCTAACCAGGTCTCCTTAGAAAAAAGACAGGCACAAGGAAATTTGTGAGAAGAGAGAGTAACAAGTAAGAAGAAAATGAACAGAACTAGGAAAGTTTTTCGATGCAGTATAGTAAAGGTAAAGGTTTCTCTTGCACATATGTGCTAGTCATTCCCAACTCTAGGAGGCAGTTCTCATCTCCTTTTCAAAGCCTAAGAGCCAGTGCTGTCCAAAGACATCTCCATAGTCATGTGGCCAGCATTACTAAATGCCAAAGGTGCACGGAACGCTGTTACCTTCCCACCAAAGGTGGTTCTTATTTTTTCTACTTGCATTTTTACATGCTTTCAAACTGCTAGGTTGGCAGAAGCTGGGACAAGTAACGGGAGCAAGTTACGCGGCTCTAGGGATTCGAACCTCCAAACTCCCGACCTTTCTGATCGACAAGCTCTATCCCCACATCATCCCTGCAGTTTAGTAGGACAATTAAAAGAGGGGAAGAACAGGTCAGCTCCAGATCCTGCTGAGAGAATAGAATTTAAGGGAGCAATGGCAGAACTTCCAGGTTTCCCAGGCGATGTTTTTCTTACCAGAAGACTATGCTAACTATTATTATGCATGCTTGAGTTATTACTGGAAAGCAAGATAAAAGTACCCGAGGGGAGGCTTTGTTCATTAAGACTTATCAGAGAAGATAGCCAGCATTCAGCCATGGCTTCCTTTGGGCTGTTTATATTGCTGTATGGAAACCCAAATACGAATCTTGTGCTAACTTATAAGAGAAGTTGAGATTGTAGTTTTGTGTATCATTGGAAAATGCTTCCCTAGGAGGAAGAAAGGCTCCCAGGCTGGCTTCAGAGCAGGAGTCTTAAATGACCAGAGGACTCTAGTAAACAAAACCGAGAGAAGACTCAACTGAGATGTTTGCATTTTAGATTAGCATCTAAGATTGATCTAGGTAATAATAATATTTTGGAATATATTTTGGAGGAATGGAATAATAATATGTAAATATACTTGTAAATGTATATATAAGTAGATATACATTTAGAAATAGAGACTCAACTGATGAATATCAGTTCTGAGGATAAATGTAAGAGACCAAAAGTTTTATTTAAAATATTGAAAGAAGGAAAATGCACAGTATTACATCACAGGGAATATATTACACAGCTAATGATCATAATTTTGTTAGGAATTTTAATTTAGGGCAATTTGGCTTGGGAATAATTTGTTGCTCTGTTTATTGTTGCAGAAATTCTTATCTTAAGTAATGAAATCTTTCTCTCTCTCTCTCTCTCTCTCTCTTTGTGTACTTTTAACAATAGTTGCGTATGAAAAGTTACAAAGAAGCTATAATTAGGAATCCTCTATTATTTTGCAAGTGATTAAATGGCAGGAGATATTGAGTTTTCCAATACTTTTTCTTCAAAAAGACAAAAGCATGCCTTTGAATATAAATTTGTTTACAATTTCTTATATATCAATTATTATTTTAATCACTGTGTCTATGTTACACTTTAAAAATCCCAAATGAGAGTATAGATAATTAACTGGCAACCAGAGGCATTAAATGCATTTTAATGGTATCCTTGAACTAACTAACAATTACAGAGGTAATTTACATCAAGTTTACTGGTGAATTAACTATTAAAAATGAATTGTAACAGGGGCTTTATAAAAAAAAGGAACTTAGAATTGTATTGGCAGACAGAATGTGCACTTGTACATTTAGATATGCTGTTATGAGTGTGTTTGTGAGTATAAGACAAAAAGTGAAAGAGAGAGAATGAGATTCAGATAAGCATGATGGAATTAATACGAAGTCCTATTAGAGAAAACAATTATCATATTGCTAGAAAGCCTGCGGAGTCTGTAGCCCCAGCACTAATTTCTGATAAGAAATTTCAACCCTTGTAATAGTTCATTACCTTTAAACTAAATTTGAAAGTCATTGAAAGAGAGTGCCTTAAGTTGAGGAGTCTAGGAGTGTGTCCTAACTTCTCTGTATTTCACCTTCTGCTACCTCCCAAAAGAGATGCTGTGTAAAGCAAGTTCTTCATTTTGTACTTACTAGAAACATTCCTGCTGGTGGATTACACCCTCTGGCAAACAACAAGAGCCCTTATTGCCTGTTAGCAAGAACAGCTAAATTAAGCAAGCTGAATCTAGCAAAATGAAAAGTTCCAACAAATCTGACTGTAAGACAGTTGAGCAAATTGAAAGCCTCAGAACTGATCAGAAGAGGCCACATTCTGCTAAAAATATAGGTGCGGAAAAATGTTGTTCCTACATATATTACCCAGGTCCAGGGGTGGATTCTGGCTGCTGCTATTGCCGGTTTGCTCAGGGACGCAACGCACACATGCTTGGTGCACGCTACATGCACATGCACAGTACTGAAAAAATGTTTCTATGCCTGCGCAGAAGCAAAAACCAAGATGGTACCGCCTACGGCACCGCCGATAAAACCAGTTCAGTGGCGTGGCAAGCCAAGTTACTACCTACTCCTCTGAACTGGTCCAAATCGGTAGAAACCAGTGACGTGCAGTCAGGGGAGGCAGGGCGTCACCACTGTCATCATGAAAAGAAAAAAAATTAAAAGGAAAAAGGCTGAGGTAGTTGCTGCCAGAGTCACAGTGAATGACTCTGCTTAGTGCTTAACTGTTTAAAAAAGCCTCTTAAAAAGTGCCCTCTACAGGAGGAGGCGAGAGAACCACGTGCCTCATTTAGTCTATCTTTATGATCACTTGAGCAGAGTTAAGCAAGGGTTAAAAGCTGAAAAATTCCTTATGTAGATAAGGCACATGGTTCTCTCGCCTCCTCCTGTAGAGGGCACTTTTTTTAGAGGCTTTTTTAAAACAGTTAAGCAGAGTCATCCATTGGAGACTCTGGCAGCAGCTAGCCCAGCCTGACTTCAGCAACTCTTGCCTTTTTCTTTTTACATTTTTACATTTTCATCATGGCAAACAAGAGCAGAGTTGAAATACTCTATCAAACAGCTGGAAAAGGTATGTGGGTCTGAGGGAGGGGGGAGGAATTCAAAATTAATGTAATTTGTAAGTAATTGTATTATTGTAAGTAATTCGTGTGTGTGTGTGTGTGTGTGTGTGTGTGTGTGTGTGTGTGTGTTTTACCCACCTCTGCTGGCGCGCAGGCTGACACTTTATTTTTTATGTGGGACATAGCAGCTGGCAGGGCTTTTGGACATAACAGCAGTCCAGGGCTTTTGGACATAGCCGCAGGTCGGCTTTGCCTCTAGGTCTGGGGCAGCAGGGCGGCTTTGGTTCCATCCAGCATTGATTCTTTGAAGCTATGGCGGACACAGCGCCGGGGCGGCAGGGCGGCTTTTGCCTCTTGAAAGCTGTTGAAATCTCTGCTGCGGGCGAAAGAAAGCGCTTTAATCAGTGGGGTGCCCGGGGGAGAGGACTGCTTCACCAGCCATAAACTTCACCGCACGTCAGTGGTAGGAACCCACCTCTGCCCACGTCTCTTAATATTTGTGCATGTTTATGGATAGCATATATAGGGTGGGAAAATATAAGCAAAGGAGCTGTGCTTAAAAAATATTAGATGAAAACAGTTATAGCTACTGCACAGTTGATGCAACTAGAAGTATCGAAACATAAAAGAGCTTTTAATGTGGTTCATTGCAGTTCTCTCCCTTTACCTCTGCTGGGAGGAATATAGAAGAAAATCCTTTTTCCACCTGTCCTTTTGTAAGGATAGACACATTGAAACCATTCAGCAGATATTTTTCAATTGCTTCGATTACAATGATATTCATAGCATTGTTGTCTGCACTGGCTGAAAACTCTAGTGCTAGAATGGGCAGGTATCACCATCCTGTATTAAGTCCCCATTTACCTTCACCCCTTTTTTTATTCATGTCAGAAGCATCAAATTATAGAAATACAAAATTCAACACTGTGCGAATAAAACATATGCCATAAAAATATCTTGTAAAAAGTATGTAAAATTAAAACTAAATGACATTTGCCCATTTGTATCAGGCCACATATATAGCATTATCTCTCACCAATATGAAGGTAGATCCGTATATATTGAAGGCCCTTCAAAAGTGATCTGAGACCACTTTTCTGTTCCACTTCCAAAGAATACTTTTCCATATTAGGTTGACTTGAACATTCTGGTTAGTTTGGGACTAGGTTCTTCAACTTCAGAGGTTCTTAGGCTATTTTGAAGAAGAAGGCATTCAACTGAGCTGGTGCTTACCACAAGTCTAATAGCTTCTATGTCTCCCCTTACTAGGAAAGTTGAAAGAACATATTGGATATAATGTTTACTTGGCACAAAGAAAGTTGTTGGTTTCAGTCTGGGCAGATTTCCTTTTAAATTAAGGTTTATTTTCCTGCATATCTAGTCTTCTCAAGCTTTCACATTTTGAAAATGTTCAACATTGCACCAGTCACGTGAAACAACTATCAGTAAAAATTAGCCGGGCCTGTAACATCATAATCAATGGTTTTTTTTTAAATACAGTGACATAATTCTTAATGTTATGGCCTGTTATATTTAGCTACTGTTATAACACCATCTTATTATGATTTGAAAGACATAATATTAGAATATATTTTTAATATTAGAATACATAGTAGTACATTTAATCATTAGTTTGGTTTAATATTACATATTATCATCTTAAAGATAAAATTTCTAGTATTACAGTTTTGAGTTCCATAGTAACTTCATGATTTTTATGTTCTAAGTGACTGACTCACGATTTTACAGCTATTCTTGCATAATTTATAGGCATGGGTCATTATTAAATTACAGCTGTTAAGCCTAAATATATTTTTTAGTCCATATGTTGTTTATCTTATGCTGGTCCAAGATTTAAATAAAGCCATTACTTTATTACTAAAAATACAAGGAATGTAATAAAAATAGAGAAATCCTAACTAAACAATTTTTACAGATCTCAGGTTGACATTTGAAAGAAGAAATTACTGACCTTATCAAACTGAATTAGTTACCAGACAAACATAGAGACAATGCCTTATCATAGAATGGAAAGTTTCAAATAAGGCTTTGACTCATATACATATGCAGGTTTTATGTGAATAGTAAATACTGAAGATCCCAGACGGCAAAAAATTTAAAATGGTATTTACACATTATTTTTCCAAATTTATGTCGATTCTTTTATTATTCTGAATGTAATTTGTTGCATTATATTGTGATTGTAAAGGCAATGTTATAATGCTGTTTTTGAAGCATGGCTCTGATCTTTTACATGTTTGTGCATTCTCATCAAATGAAAGGAATGTCAGGAAACATTTGTCTAGTGCAGTGATGGTGAACCTTTTTCTTACGGTGTGCTAAAGTTGCGCACGTGCGCTATCGCGCACACATGCCCAGTCAATCTCCTCACCCACCTGTATCTGCGTGCGTGATCCCCTGTGTACCCACACGCAATCCCTCACCATGCTCCGGAGTCATTTCTGAAGCCTGGGGAGGGCGAAAACAGCTTCCCGCATTCCCCTGGAGGCTCTCTGGAAGCCGGAAACAGATCATTCCCAAACTTCCAGTTGGGCTGTTGGGGCCGTTTTTTACCCTCCCCAGCCTTTGGAGGCTTTCCTCAAGCCTGGGGAGAGCGAAAAACAGCCCCAAATGGACCAACTGAAAGTTCGGAAACTAATTCAGGTTGGCCCATTTTTCATACTCCCTAGCCTCCGGATGCTTTCCTGAAGTTTGGGGAGGGCAAAACGGTCTCCCCTGGCCCTCCGGAAGGGCATAAAATCAGCTGGCACACGTACATGCACCAGAGCTGATGGCTGGCATGCCACTAATTATGGCTCCATGTGCCACCTGTGGCACGCGTGTTATAGGTTCTCCATCACAGGTCTAGTGGTTTCAATAGCTAAGGGACGTGGTGGCTCAGGGGCTAAGACACTGAGCTAAAAGGTAAGCAGTTTGGCAGTTCAAATTCCTAGTGCCATGTAACAGAATGAGCTCCCATTACTTGTCCCAGCTTCTGCCAACCTAGCAGTTTGAAAGCATGTAAAAATGCAAGTAGAAAAATGGAAACCACCTTTGGTGGGAAGGTAACAGCGTTCCATGCGCCTTCGGTGTTTAGTCATGCCAGCCACATGACCACGGAGGCATCTTCAGACAGTGGTAGCTGTTTGACTTTGAAACGGAGATGAGCACTGCCCCCTAGAGTCAGGAATGACTAGAACGTATGTGCAAGGGGAATCTTTACCTTTACCTTCAATAGCTAAACAGGATATGTACAGTACATGTACAGCGCATTATTTGAATACTGAATGGATTAGTCCCAATTATATTTTGACCCAGGTCTCATGTACTGTTTTCTCCAAAATGATCCTTGATTCCCTGTTTGGAACTGAGGCCTAATTGAGACATTTCTTCTTGAGAAGTTCACTTCTTTTTATAAACATTTTTTTTAGATTGTAGTTTAATGTAAATTTTAAACCCTTCACCCCATGTTTTCCTTTTGTTCGAGCATTGAATTATACCCCAAATTCTTTGCCAATTGAATCATGCAAAGCTTCACATATCCATTATCCAAATTCAATTTTTAATAACAATTGATAAACCTTGGTAATAACATATTCGTCATTACCACACAGTACAAATTCATTTTTTATAAAATGATGCACTGCAAAGAAGCAGAAAAGTGGTATAGAGTTTCCTGCCTAAGCAGTGGGTTGGACTAGAAGACCGCCAAGGTCCCTTCCAACTTTGTAATTCTATTCTAAAGTATTTCAAATGTATGTTGGAAATGGAAATGTAAAGGAGGAACTTTTTAACCATCCTTAGTGTATTTATGATAAAGCAAAATAATACTGGGAAAGGATTCATATTTTAATGCAGACAATTCTTAAACTGAATATAAAAATTAAACCAGAGACCTTTATTTTAGGTTTAATATACATGTTGACAGTAGCAAGAATGCACAAAAATGGAAAGATACTCCAATTCCCACAATGGATGAATGGCTGGAAAACTGATGGAGTAGAGATGGCCAAATTAATAGCTCCAATCAAAGAAAAGAATACATACAGCTTTGTTTCTACCTGGCCAGCTCCACCTCCTTTCTTCGATCCTATTTGTTGAAACAGGCACATGGATTTATATCATAGCGTACTGGCTGAAATTATTAATTCCACCCCTCACCCCCGCCACAAAGGTTTGAGTTCTTTGCTTATTGAAGAGTTAAGAATCGATATGGACCAGGATATTGTACAAAAATTCCAATGTCTTGACTTTTCTTGGGAGGTATTTTTTTAATAATGGGTTATGAGCCCCCTTTTAATGTTAAAAGATATTGAAGTTCAATATCAAACTGGTCTGTATTACTCAACAATTTTCAAATCTCCAATTTTCAAACCAGCAAGACTTTTACATCATATAACCATTCCCAAGTTCTGAAAAGAACTAACTTTAGTGTGCTTCAACACTCTCCCCTCATCAGTTTTGGAGGGTAGTTATAAAAATGTCCATTATGAGCAAAAACTATGTCCCTGCAGACACAGAGATCCTGAAACTAGAGCTCACGGCAGGCTATACTGTATGCTTATAAGGATCCTAGGCTTTACCTTACAACTGATAAACTACCTGGTAAAACAGGCAGGACATTCTGGTATATTTTATATAAAGTTATTTTACTCTGTCCTTCCACCAATAAATCCACCATCAATTTGTATTTTTATTCCTATTTTATTTGTAACATGTTTTACTAAAATTCTGGTCTGCTGCAATATTTTTTTTCCCAATTCGGTTTAATCATTTCTGGTTCAATTCAATCATTTCTGATTCTTCGAGATTGCCTGTTTCTAAGATCCTACAGTTTTCTTGGATAATGTTTTTCAGAGATGATTTGCCATTGCCTCCTCCCTAGGGCTGAGAGGAAATGACTGGCTCAAGGTCACCCAGCTGACTGGATACCCAAGGAAACATTAGAACTCATGATCTCCCAGTTTCTAGCCAGATGCCTTAACCATTACATCTATCATCCTGCTTGTTATGTCAATTGTATCTTAAATATAAGAACTAGCTACTGATGATAAAGATGGAGAAGGGATAAGGAAGTAACTTCGAGATGGAATGGCTACTTAGAAGTTAAGAGGTGAAACACATTTCTCAGAGCTATTTTAAAAATGCTTTTCCTGGCAAACAGATTTCACTTAAATCATAGCTCTCAGGCATAACTGTCAGTGCTGATAAAGTAGCCAGTTTATTGATGCCATGAAAACCAGCTCAAGCATTGACAAAGTAAGACTCTAAAACAAATCACTGCAGGAACAGAGACAATAACATTTCAGTGACAGCCTTATCAGTAAAAGGTTCATTTTTCAAACATTCTCAGACTGTCACTAGAAGGTCAACAAGGCTAAATTAAAAACGTTTTCATCTCATGATAATATTTCTTGATTCTGTGCTATTCTCTTTGGCAGACACCGTTGGATTCCATGGATCAAGCTAGATAGTTTTTTAGAATTGCATTATTATGCCACCAATATTTAATTACACTCATCACCAAGTAGCACTTTAAAAGTGGTAGATTAAAAAGTAATTTTATTATTTGAATGCTGGCATGCACGAACCAATTTCCATTCTACACTGAGATTAAATATAATTGCCAAAAATTGACAGAACATATTAATTAGAAAATATCACTTATATAGTTTATTATGATACCTGGGGATCCATTTGCATTTGCAATGGTGGCAAATATGTGTAACTCAGGTGCAGGATGAAGGTGGAGGTTCATTCTCTGAGCTTGTGGTTGATTTTGGAATGTTTCATTACCAGGCTAGGTAACATCTTCAGTGAAGTTTAGAGGATGCCAGTGTTCCTCTGTTTATAAGGGCTTCATGTGATCAGTAGGTCTTGTGATAATGAGGTCACATCAGGTGAGGGTCACATTGGGTCAGAGTCTTTTGATGGCGCAAGTGTGGGTTGTATCAAGTGAAGGTCTTATGATGGGTCAGATGGGGTCACAAGTGAGGGTTTTGTGATGGGCCTTATGATGGGGAGGTCACATCAGTGTCATTGGGAGGTGCTGGTTGGGGAGGGTTGCATTGGTTGGTTGAGGGTTGGTGCTGTATTTGGTTGGCTATATGGTTGAATTGAGTTCTCAGGGGTTCGTAGGCTGCTGGTAGGTTGATGTTTCTGTTAATGGAATTGCTTGGAGTGCAGTCTTTGATAAACTTGTGAGCATGGTGGATAATAGTGTAGTTGATGATTCTTGTATTGCTCCAGTCAAATTGGTGCTATTTGGTATCAGTATAGGTAGAGATTAGGAATTTAGGATCATGGTGATTAATTGCCAGCTGGTGTTCATGGATATGGGTTTTCAGTTGACATGATGGTTGTCCCACATAGAATCAGTTGTAATTATTTCAGTTGATTTTGTAAATTGCAATGTTTCTTTCATCCTTATGTATCTTGACTTTGGTTCTGGACAATTCCTGCTGGAGTGTACCTATGGGTTTGTGGGCTATTGTTATTCCTAGAGGTTGAAGAATTTTGGCTGTCATTTCTGACATCCCTTTTGTGTATGGTAAGATTCATTTTTGTGTGGTGGCTGGCTATGTGGTGGGTTGTGGTTTGGCTGCTGTGTGTCAGAATACAAAGGTTTTTGAATAACCATTGCAGAAAAAGCAGCCATTTCACTTCTGTTTTTCTTAGTGCTGTGGTACTACAGTGTGTCCTGGCTTTTTTGAAGAGGGTCTAGATGCAGTTTCATTTGTTTTCAGTTCTCCATTGTCTAATCTGTTTATGTCAATGTCAAGGAATGGGAGTCTTTTGTATGCTTCTTCATCACATGTAAATTTGATCCTGGGAAATATGTTATTGAGTAGGTGGTGTGTTTCTTCAATTTGGGAGCATTTGATGATGATGAACATGTCATCAATATAGTGTGTCCAAACTTTTGGTTGTATGGTGGGTAGGGCTATGGATTTGAGTCATTACATAATTGCTACTGCTATAAGACCTGATATTGGTGATACCATTGAGGTACCTTGTACTGTACTTGCTTAGCTTATAGATTTTCCCATTGAACTTGAAGTATGTGTTGAGGGATAGATCCAGAAATTTCATGTTTCTCTGGACATGGAATGTTCTGTGGCAGCAGCATCCTTATAGTTATGGTGTTTAATGAGTAGGTGATGTATGGTACTCAATAACATATTCCCTGGGACCCAGTGGTGGGTTGCAAATCCCGGTGCTACCAGTTCGTGCATGTTCGCATGTGTGCACAATGCTTCTGTGCATGCGCAGAAGCATCTCGGCAGATGGGCAGAACCTTCTGCGGCCGCCACTAACAGTTCATCTGATCCGGGCTGAATTGGGAGCAACCCACCTCTGCCAGGATCAAATTCACATACGAAGAAGAAACAGACACGGCTCCCATTCCTTGACATTGTGATCACAACACCCATCACAACACCCTGCCCCTATGTGACTCTCACCTAATGTGACCTCCTGGTAATGAAACATTAGGTAATCAACCCACAAGCTTGGAGAACAAACCTCCACCCTCATCCAATTGTGTCTCACTACTATTTTCTTGATTCATCCCTATGTGGATTTTACTATCTGTATCATAACATTATATATGTACGCACACTTCCATGTACTTCAGGGAAAACTTTGCAGTGCGAGTAATAGTTTCATGGAGGGGATTTTCATTGTAATCTTAGTAAGAAGGAGGGAAAGATTAAACCCTTTCCCTCTTTTTCTTTCTCTGGCCACTTTCCACTCCTCTGCAGGACTGTTGCTTTTTCAACCTTTGTAGAAAACATTTTTAAAGACATATCTAACCATGTCTTTTTCAATGAAGAACCATTTCAATTACCAATATAGAAAGTATTTAATCAACAGATCTTCGTGAAAAATCTGAGTCCACTCATAACACAGAAGACAGTTTTCAGGCCTACTTCCAGGAACTTAACAGTGCTTGATTCACAAATATGCAGGATGATCAATACTGTTTTCAAAGCTGCTAAGATTTTGTAGTGAAAACAATATGATTTACAAAAACCAACTCACTTCAGTGGCAAGCAATACTCAAGCTTTTATAAAGAACGCACGTGCATGTATCTGTCATTCATCCCTGCCATTTTCTGTTAGAGCATTCTGGTGATGGTTTCACATTTTGATAATTTAGTTGTAATCTATTGGATACACTGCCCTTTTTCTTCTTGTCATTGAACAAGGATTTCTTCACATTTCTTCATTTTTCTGTGATGAAATCCAGGAGACCCTGTTGTGTGTATAATTGGGGTTCCTCTTGGATACGAGCCAGAAGGAGTTAGAAGGAGATTTACACCCCACTTGCCTCCTGATGAGACATGGGGTATTGGGTAGAAATGGTAGAAAGAGCTTGGCTCTCACTTCATGGGCTAGCAATAGTTTTCCCACTAGATGGTAAGAAAAGAATATGGTGATTGTACTCCCTGCTTTGAGGTCCACTGAGAGATTTATTTGTACATGTAGGAAAACTTTTGCAACTGTTTCAATAACCTGCTAAAACATATTATTGTTCTGACCTTAAAAAGCAAGAAGCAGAGTCTTGGTCCCGGCAAAACCCCTTTTATTTACATGTTTCTGAATTCCTTTCATTCACAGTCAGCAAGGCTTAGCAAATGGTGTTTCAGAGGAATAGTTATCAACATGAACCTTATCTCATTTGGACAGCTGCCAGATAACTAGTTTTCAAATGCATGGCAAGGCAAAACTTGGCACAAAGTCTCTTATAGTCACAAACTTTCCACTCTTGAAATGACCGAATGAACAAATTATTTCCTGCAAAAGCCTAGTCCCTGTTTGTTCCTCTTTTGTTTCCTATGGGAGGGGCCAGTCACCTCCAAGGTGTGGATTTACTCCTAAGTTGACCCTGGTTTCTTAGTTGTTCTTGTCTTCTGGCAGCTGGGAAACAGGTTCCAGCTGTTCCTGTGCCTCACTGCTGTCTAGCTCCCTCTTTTCCTCCAACACAGAGCCCTCATCTGAGCTTTCCTCATCCCCCAGGACTGGCCCATGTTCCTCCCCAACCTCTCCACTCTCCGACTCTGCTGCCAGCTCTGCTACAACTATTTCCATCTTTGCCGTCACAACCATGTGGTTGTGGTGGATAGAACATCCAACATTAGGAACCTGGCAGGCCATTCTAGGGGGAGAGGGATTATAAACTTAAGGAGTTCCCCCTATTCTGAAGGATTTTAGAAAAAGATTCTTCCTCTTCAATGAATATATCTTGTTTTCTGTAATAGCACATTAATCCAAAGTGAAATAAATAATTTACAATTTCATTGGGGATGATTAAGACAACTTGGCTTATGTAATGGAGATCTGGATAAAGGAAGTAGGATCATATGAGCCAATGTTGTCCCTGTGGAATACTTTTTAATATAGCAAGCCAAGGTAGTGTGCTGCTGAAAGGTAATATGGCTATGATCCATAAGAATATTTTCTCCTTACTAGAATAATAGAGAAATAACTTGTCCATATTGAATAGTTGTATCTCAGTTGCAGGGTGAAGTTTAGACTGGAAACTCAGGTACCATTTTGCTGCTGTCTGGAGTCCCTAACTGAGGAGACAGTCCTTGTTACATATTTTATATGCAACCATCTTGGTTTATAGTGTTGGGGGATTTCAGTATTCACGTTGGGCATGGTTTGTCTTAGGAGTTCATAGTAGCAATGGCAAATATGGATCTACTTCACTTGATCAGAAAGTCAACACTTGATGCAAGTCATATGTTCAACCTGGCTAACTTGCTTGACTAGGGGAAGATTTTCAGAGGAAGAGGATAATTCAAGTTTCCCCACCATTCTAAATCACCACCTGCTTAAGATTGGACTATTAGCTACACATCAACGTGTAGTGTTTGTGTATGTTAGGATGATCCACTCCAAAATGTCCGTAGATGCAACTGCATGCCAAGTTACCTTGTTGTAATTTTGCCAATGACTATGTTGACATTGCTATGACAATTGATATAATTATTCTGTAGCATTTCCAACCTGCCTCAAAGATGGAGCATGGATGAACTGTGAGAGCCAAAGCAGTGAGGGTACATGGTCAAAGCAAAAGTGAAAGAAAGAAAGCATAACACAAAGACCCTTTGAAAAGTCTTTACATGTAGCAAACAACCCCCCCCCCATTTATTACATCCACCAGCACATATGCTGTTGAACTGTTTCAAATTGTGAAATGGCTGATTTGTAATCTCCACCTCCTTTTCTTCCTAGAGTTCTATTACTGAATCCCCTGAGTCTTGTTTCAACACTTTCAGTGAATTCCTTTATAAGAATGAGTTTGCCCTTGTGGTTCAGAAGAAATTGAAACAAGTGGTCATACTACTGATTACTAGTGATTACTATACTGCAATTTCTATAGGGACATATGAAATTGTTAACTTTATGTCTTCTGCGGCAGTATTCAGACTGTACTCTATTAAACTTCTACTTTTTACTGTTTACTCTTTCTAATACTAGCATTAGCAATATCATGGCTAACTGTTGCTGCAGTTACAATGGGACATCAAATATGTGCTCCTCATTGTTATGCTTCCTATTTTTCTATTTTTGTTTTTAATTGGGATCATTGATAGTAATGATCAAGACTGACATTTCCAATAAGCTATTTGTGGATAAAAATCTTTCATTTGGTAGCCAGATTAGATGCTTCCCTAAATGTAAAATCAACCTTAAAAGTATCTAATGACTGCTTTCATATGGTTAGGATAGATCAATTTCACTGTGTGAGATCCAAGGATATGGACAAGCTGCTCAGAGAAGCATTTTCTACCATTTCACCTCTGGAACATTGCCCAGTTTAGCTTCTAGTTTCTAGCTGGGAGGTGATTAGAAACATCTCAATTAGCATCAGAAATACTCTGAAAGAGAGCAAGGTATCAGTCTTCAATCACTGAAAGATTGACAATTATAGGCCAGCTTTCAACTTTCTATGACTGAGAGAGTGATGACTTTTCTATTGTGTGCAAGGGTAAGGGTAGTGGATTATCCTGCCTAGCTTCAGGCTGGGTTGCATAGTTCAGAAGGAATAATGGATGATCTTTGTGAACTTTGTTTAGATATTGATAGAAGAAATGTAGCTCTGGTGGATCTTCACCTTTCAGTGATTTTTAATACTGTTAACCATGGTGTCCTTATGAATTAGTCAATCAATTTAAAAATAAAAGGCACTTTAGCATTGGTTCCATTACTGTCTCTCAGGCAGATTGCAGATTCAATTGGACAAAGTTGCTTCTCAAAACCAAACCTCCATTCTGTCTCCGATACTTTTTAATGCCTATATAAAACTATTGGGAAGATCACTTAGAAACTTGGAACCTAATGTTATCAGTAGGGTGATAATAGCCAAAGATATTGTTCTGGGAGATCTTCAGGTTGGGCTGGAGGAAGAATAATACATTGGAAACATGGTGGGTTCCGGCAGAGACTACTGATGGTTTGCCCAGGTGCGCACTGTGTGCGTGCATGCTTAATATGCTCTGTGTGTGCATGTACAGTACAACTAAACTTGCTCTGCACATGCACAGAAGCAAAAAAACAAGATGGAAGTGCCTACAGTGCCACCGGGAGAATCGGTTCAGGGGCGTGGCAGGTCTCGGTCGCTGCTAGTTCCAGCAACTCAGGCCACCAAGCTACTACTTGTTTGGTTGAACTGGTCCGAACCAGTAGGAAACCACCACTGATTGGCCCTGAACCTTGGCAAGACAAAGGTGCTTGTTGTGGTAGCTGATTGGATTGTGGCAACATGCTTTCCATAGCGCTGCCCTCAAAAATTATCCAGATGCTTCAGTTAGTCCAGAATGAAACAGCACAGTAATTAAGGGAGTATTTCTTTAGGTCTTTCTAATACAGCTACTCTGCAACACTGGCTTCTAATAGACTTCCAGGTGTGATTCAGCATTCTGGAAATCACCTTTAAAGCCCTACATGTCTATGTTACCTGAGGTTCTACCTTCTCTGAGGAACATGTGTATGCCCCACACACTTCCAAAGGGAAGGTATGTGTCAGGTTCTTTTAAATATTTTCATCTTATAGGATTTAGCAAATATACCCTTTTTTGTCCCTCTGGAATGATCTCCCACCTCCCTATTTTTTTTTAAAAAAAAATTCCATGTTCATATTTCTTATGTTCCATGTTCCCACTATAATTCTATCTTTGCAGCTTTGGATTTTCTTTTCCTGCATGGCAACGTCATCAACTAGGTATTTGGAAGGATTTAATCTGCTTTAGACATTAAGCACCATTACTACTAAATTTCCTCAGCTTTTCCTCAGTAGTATGGTCAGTGCTATCCAAACTGAGGGCCCATCATTCAACAGTTGGTCACCAATCTTACACTTCCTATCCATGGTATATTCCTTGGTCAAATACAGTAATTTACTCTTGTTTCTCCCACACAATATGAAATGATCTCCCATCTCCAGCTTCTTCCTATATTGCTGGTGACCAATATAGGTGCCTTGTTGCTATAGTTGGGTGGCTGGGATGACATTTGTGCCTTAGATGACCCTGATGGGATTGTATATTCTTGGGGTACACACACCACCTTCTTTACTCATTCCTCTCAAGAACCTTCCTGCAGCACAGCAGGATTGAGGTATAGAAGGGGAGATATGAAACTGTTCCTACATATCAGGAAAAAAGAACTATACATCTTAATAGCGATAGTAAAAGATTCCTTTGATGTTCACATAACTGCATCCCTATATAAGCAGATGAAAATAAAGTATGTTCTATATGAATGCAAGGATTAGGGATAAATTGGATATTTGCCCCTAATATTCAAACTTAGATTTATTGTACAAACTGGTTATATTAGATCAACACTACAATTTAGGATATCCTTTCATCACGAGCTTCTCATATTTATCTCTCATCAAAACAAAGTTGGTTGGGATAAAAAGATAAATTCAGCAGTCTAAAATGACTTCATATGAAATCACAGTTATCAGGAAAAACCAAAGTTGATTTTATGACAGTGTAGTACATACATACCAGGAGTGGGTTCCTGCCAGTTCTAACCAGTTTGGTAGAAGAGGTTCCAGAAATCTACCATACCAATTAGAACTGGTTCGTCACAGACCACCTGCCCCACCCCCCTCGCTCGCTTCCCCTGCCTGTTCTGTTCCCACTCATGGGTGGTAGCTTGTGTGATGCGGCCAGCCTCCTAGGACCTCCCCAAACTTGCCTAGGAGATGTGGTTGCCAGCAAAGCATGAGGGCCGTTCCAGGGCAGGAAGCAGAGACCCAGGCGGTTTTCTTCACTCCCCTTGCAAGGGAGTAGTAGGCATTGTTTTTGCATTCCTGCTTCTGCTGAACTTTACACTCTTCACGCAAGAGTGTGAAATCTAGTGGATGCAGGAAGGTTCTCAGTGCTCCGGGAAGCTGTGAAAGCGGCTGGGAGAGGTGCGCGGCTTGATTTGGAGCCACGCACCTCTCCCAGCCACTTTTGCAGCTTCCCGCACTCTTCTATGCACTTTCCAGCAAGTGAGTGAGCAAGTGAGGATCAGGTAGCCTGAAGTGGGGAAGCGTGGAGAAGAGCGTGAAGTCCAGCAGAGGCAGGAAGGTTCTCAGCAATCCAGGAAGCCGCAAGGCTTGGTTTGGAGCCACCTGTCTCTCCCAGCCGCTTTTGTATCTTCTCAGAGTGCTGAGAACCTTCTTGCCTCCCCTGGACTTCGCGCTCTTCTCCGCACAAGAACATGAAGTCCAGGGGAGGCAGGAAGGTTCTCGGCACTCCAGGAAGACACAAAAGCAGCTGGAAGAGGTGCGCGGCTTGTTTTGGAGCTCCGGGAAGGAAGAGTGTTTTCTTTGCTCCCCTTGCAAGGGAGTAGTAGGTGTCGTTTTTGCATCCCTGCCTACCCTGGACTTCGACCTGGAGTTTACCAGTTGTCTTAAAGAGAAATGGACAGACTTGTGCGACCCCAAGTGATGTGGCTCTCTCCAGGTAAGCACCCGCTTTCCTTCCTGCTGGTTTTTTTGTTGCTGAGGGGCAGAAGGAGAGTGGGGCGACCTATTTAGCAAAGTTCAACAGTGGGGGGAGGTAAGTAGCCCTCCTGTTCCTCCACCTCATAGTGCCCCCTTCTTTAAAAAAAACTTACCTGGCTAAGAGGTCAGTGCTTCACTTAGGGGAGCTCTGGGGATGATGGTTCTTATGGAGGTGGTAACCAGCTGCCCTCAGGAGGGTGAGAAGAACTGTCTCTTTGCCTTTGCGGTGGTTTGACTGGGAATGGCAAGCCTGGCTGAACTTTTAGGGGAGAAGAGTCTCTGAATAGTTACGCTGGAAAAACATGCATAGAGTTGTATAGTTGTACCTTACTTGAAAAGTACAAGATACAAAGACCTGAAACCAGCTGGGTTTATTCCTAAGTAAGGTTCGGTTTTCTGTGAGTTGTGGAAACTGGGAAGATTTATTCTGAATGCCCCCAAATCTTGAGGCTTGAGTGAGGAAGTAATTATTATTTCTTTAAAGGTTGAGGGGAGGAGGAAAATCTTCACTTGATTGAAAGCAAAGATAAGTTAGCAACCCTTGGAGGAGATGAATGTGAGTATGCTATGTTGATGGAATAATAATTGACCTTACAAAGCATTCCTGTTTTCTTGGGTAAAACAATACACCTTAGCTCTGGAAAGGGCAAGTCAGCTCAACTTTATTTAAGAAAAATAGCTTATTGTTGGACTTCTAAATTTTGAAAGATAGTGCTTGCTCCTTCCTTGCACTTACTGAAAACAAACTTGAGTAGCTATGTGGATTTAATGTGATATTTTGCAAGGACTGGGAAATCTCTCATGCAATCTCTGAAAAAGAAAAACGTATTTGCATGTTAATGAGGGAAACAGGTGGGTTAATTATAATTTTAAACTATTTTTGGCTTATTATACAGATAATTTAGTGCAAAGCCCCGCACAACAATATTAGATTTCTGTGGTTTTATCTTCCTTGGTTGGTTTTGGGGAGAGCTATGGAAAGCTAAAACAAATGCTGTGTAACAAAGAAGCGTGAAACATTCTTTTTGATTTATTGGAGAATTAAAACCAAGCATTATTTCAAAGGAGAGAAGTTTCATATCATGCAACTTTCATCAAAACTTTTCCACGTGCCCTTAAATCTTTGGGGGAGGGAAACAATAGTGAACATCTAGGAAGTAGGGTAGTAGTGGCAAATATCTTAGTATAATATTGTGATTCAACTATTATAAATTGTTCAGCAATAATTTAATTAAAAGAATTGTGCATACTATATATAAATTGTTATTTCTTAACAGGAAGTCCAATATTTTTTTCTTTGCATTTTCACATTTGGCTGAGTTTTTCAGTTTTTTATTGGGGATGTATTTATTGGGTTTCAGTCTCTCATCAGTTAAGAAGATAAGAACTGCAAAGCAGGTGGTTGTGCAAATATTGTAAGTATTTTTGGAATGTATGTGTGATGTTACCATTGTGAATTTCTTGTTAAGAACACTTATCAAGTTTTAATATTATGACTGTCTAACCTATTTAGAGGGCAAGTGCTTGCTTGTTGCAGTAAAGTACAAATGCCATAAGCAAAACACCTGTTTACTCAGAGGTATATATTCCTGCTTAAATTGCCTGATAGCAGTGTGCAGAAACTTTAAATTGTATAGCTCACAGCAGTACAAAAACCTTATATAGCAGTGACTACTCTTGAGGGTCCACATTGGCTGTTTCTGCTTCTAGTCATGCTTTTGAAATCTACTGGAACATATTAGGGATTTCTGCACTGAGAAGCAGAAGGATGGACTCTCGCCTTCATGGTGGGCTTTTGAGACACTGGAAAGCAGTGGGAACTTTTGCTACTTCTAAGTACTTCCAAATCCAATAAGAAATTGATTATCTTTCCTTGAGCCTCTTTATGCAGAGACAGGTGCTGAAAAATCCTTCAAAGAAATGGAAACAGTGAGTGAGTGTGTGTGTTTTTTTTTGGGGGGGGGTTGTTTCTGTTGTGTAGGATTGGAATATAACTTATTGGCCCTGGATTTTGAGGGTGGAGAGAAGTTGCAGAAGCTGAAATGTGGTTGGGATTCCTATGTTTTCTCTCTTTTACATTTTCAGAGATTATATACAGTATAAAGAGTTAACAGTTGCACCAATTTTACTTTATGTTTCTGTACACAAAACAAAGAACATGTAGTTCAGCACATGGCAGCCTGTCAATCTGAAAATAGTCTGAAACAAATAGGTATTGTTCCTGGTGCACATAATTCCAAGCCCGAGATCTTAAGAGGGTGGCCAATTCAAGTAGTTTCCCCTCTACATACACAGTATATTGTATATTATACTCTACAAAGTGGTTTAAACAACAAAGGCAAGTGTGAGAGATCACACTGTTCTGCAAATAATCTTACTAGCCTTTTGTATGGTGCAGTGGTGGGTTTCAAATTTTTTTAGAACCTCTTCTGTAGGTGTGGCCTGCTTTGTGGGAGTGGCTTGCCAGCCATGTGACCAGGTGGGAGTGGCTGGATGGCCATGTGACTGGGTGGGAGTGGCTTGCCAGCCATGTGACTGGGTGGGCATGGCCAGCTTGTAAAATGTGGTGAAACTCACTTTACAATGATCTTAATTAGCAACTAAATTGTTGGCTCAGAAACTCTGGCATTTGACGCACGCAAGTCTTAAAGCTGTCAAGTTACAAGACCCTTGCACCCCTAACCCTTTAGAAAAAAACCGCCAGAGATGTTCAAACATTACATCTTTTAAGACTTGTGGACTTCAACTCCCAGAATTCCTCCTCCAGTCATGTTGGTTCAGGAACTCTGGCATTGAAGTGTGCAAGTCTTAAAGCTGTCAAGTTACAAGACCTTTGCACCCCTAACCCTTTAGAACAAAAATCCCAGGAGTTTTCAAACTTGACAGCTGTAAGACTTGTGGACTTCAACTCCCCGAATTCTTCTTCTCGCTCTTCATCTTGGGTGGGGGGGAGGAAGCTGGAACCGGTTCTAAACGGCACTGTAGATTTGTGGAACCTCTTATATAGAATAGGTTAGAACTGGCAGGAACCCACCCCTGGTATGGTGCTTATGTGTAGTGGTGTTAGTAGTAGCACAAAAGAAATTATACTTACAGACTACATTTTCCTGTAGATTATGGTATGAATGTATTTTTTAAGCAACAGGCCAGAACCTGTTCGTATTAATAAGTAGGAAATCTGTTGGACATCAAACTTATTTTAAAAGTCTCATTATGTAGAACTCTTTTTAGTAGTCTGGATTATGGAAGAATTGTAGGAAAATATTAGTAATGCATATAAGACAGAAACAAGCTAAAATAGGGGTGGTGGTGAATCAACTTCTTGTTTATTGCCCATGTTTTGTTACAAACTACTCTAACTGCTGCCTGTTTTTTTAGCAATAATGATTACACTGAATATGATATTAATATATAAAACATGTGATATGGTTCTAGGATTAGAGCTAGTCTATATTTGAATGGCCTGAAGGTGTGTTAATATTCAAGGAAGCTAAAGTTGCAATCTAGGAAAGGCAGTTCTTGGTCCTCTAAGTACTTGGAAAATAGACCACCTGTGAACCATATGTAAAACCACCCTGATCGCCATATAGAAGAAAGTATGAAATAGGCCTGTATAAATCATTTGGTGGGATTTCAAAGCATTGGAAAGTTGTGGGAGTGCTTTGGAACATCTGCTTCATTGACCAGATCTGGAGGAGTGCTCAGAGTCCTGTAAAATAACTTGCCTAGCTTTAGTACAAATGCTAGGACTGCATGGTACTTTGGATTCTGTTCCAAACAAGACTGTAAATATGGTACCCCATCCACAACTCTTTAAAGTAGATATTTCATGAATCCAGGAAAAAGCTGCCACTGCTTTAAAAAGTATCAAGTAGATGCTGTGGGCTTTACATTCCTATATTCAAAAACAGTGCATAGCCCTAAAAAGCATTATTATTTAATGAATTTAAGTTGTTGCCACTGCTTTTAAGTTAAATTCAGATGTATGGAAGCCTATTTCTTTTCTGTGTAATTTATACCTCTATCTTGACTGGGAATGCTGACATCGTCTTGGCCACTCCCTCCCGGTCATATGACTGTCAAGCCACTTCCTCCCAGTCACATGACTGCCAAGCCACTCCCACTTAGTCACATGGCTGGGAAACTACTCCCACCTGGTCACATGACTGCCAAGACACTCCCACCCAGTCATATAGCCGGCAAGCCACTCCCTCAAAGCAGGCCACACCTACAGAAGAGGTTCTAAAAAAATTTTAAACCCACCACTGATACATACATACATACATACTACAGAAAACTTTTAAGATATCATGAACAGTTATGTATATTCCAAAAGTTATGAGATCATAATTTGGAAATCTGCCTTTATATAGACTACAGAGAACAGATGGCTGAACTTTTCATTTTTTAGGTACGCTTAGTTCCTGGAATTTTTGGCTCTCAGTTTTACCACAAATGGTCAAACCCTCTCCCCTCCCCCCCAACCTGTCAAATGTTACATCATTTCTTCCCTTCTATGCTGTGTGAAATGTATATAGTCTGTAACTGTAAAACTCCTAGTTTTAAGTGCACATAGCATACATCCCAAGAGACAGAGAGGGAGGCTATATGTGAGAAAAAACTTTAAAGTATAAAATCATATTTCAGGCAAGAATATGGTTGTTCACTAAACATTCAAGAAGGATGTACTTTTTTTCACTAAAAACATAGGCAGATTACAGTGCCTTAACCAAGAAGTCGTATAAGAATTGGGAACAAAATGTTTTGATTTCAAGCTTATTATGACAGTTCACAGCAAAGTAGCTCAAGAAGGCAAAGGTCTAATCTTTTATATTTCTATTTTGTTAGTCACCCACTTCTTTCTGTCATCCACTCTTCATAAAAACAATTGCTAGTCATTTTTCCAGGCCTTATTCCAGGAATAAAAGCATGCTATTTATTGACAAACCTGTGTGATATTTATACAAATGAAAAGAATGGAAAAGAAACCTCATATTTGGGGTCCCATCTCTTGTTCATAAAACCCAGAATGATGAGATCTAAAATGAACTAACCAAACTCCTGCAATATTTCTGGCTAATGATTAGTTATTTTATATTCTTTTGGGTTTTCCCAAGACTTTAGTCCTTGGCACATGGATGCCACAAGGATATGTGAAAGGGTAGTGAGTAAGCATGAGGCAGCTTTGGAAGTGTTAGGAACCCTGCTTTGCCTTCAGGTAAATGTGACATATGGAACATAACATGCAACAGGATTGCCTACAGGGATTTCAACAGCCCTTAGAATTAAAACTGACCTTAAAAGCTGACCTTTTAATCTTTTTCACCTGAGCCATTTCCCTGCTACAAGTTACCTGTCCACTCTCTCGCTATTATTAATTGCTCCTGTTTATT
Organism: Thamnophis sirtalis; assembly: GCF_051295495.1. Lineage (NCBI taxonomy): Eukaryota > Metazoa > Chordata > Lepidosauria > Squamata > Natricidae > Thamnophis > Thamnophis sirtalis. The sequence continues at coordinate 58,944,692 of NW_028261385.1, forward strand.
CCCCCCTCTCCAAAGGCCATAACAGCTTCAGGGGCAAGGTTTCATTGCCTCTATTCACTTTTCAGAACACGGTTCATATTTGTTTTGGGTTATTTGCCATTCTACTCAACAAAGACTCTGTCAGGTCTGTAGTTATATTCCTTTTAGGATCTTTGGCCTGCCACACTCTCTATTATTTTACTATGCTGTTTCAATAGTGGAGTAATTGGGAGGGGGAATAATAAGGAGTAGAATTGTAGAATGTGTCATTGTCATAATAAAACATTCCTTTCCAGAAGCCCAAGATCATATTTTGTCTCCGCACCTCTGCACCTGATTGGAACTAGATGGGTAGAAATGCCAGCATGGCAGAGGAACATTGGACCATGTGATGGACTTGTAGATGTGAAGAGAAGGTTTTAAACTTTCAAATGGGTGGAAACCCAGGAAGCTTTCAGATTCGGGTTTCCACAATTTGTACCAACATGTCTGTCTTATTAAATTGGAACTTTGATGAAAGCTATGCCTTGAATTCTGATTTAATTCTGGTTGATATTTGGAATGCTGACAGACTCTCTATTCCGGGCCTGTCAAGCTGGTGGCCTGTGGACCAGATATGTATAGGGTGACCAGATGTCCCGCATCTGGCGGGACAGGCATGCCTTTTCATAATTTTTCTTGTGTCCCGGGCCGTTCTAGAAAAACCCCGCTTTATTTTGGGGCTCGATCGCTCCCCCGCCCATCAGCTGCTGCTAGCTCGCTCATTAGTTCCCCCATCTATTTCTAAAAATCTAAGCCAGCCCAGCCTGCCACTCACTGATTGGCCTGGACTCCTTGTGTTTTCCCTGTGCCTCCCAGGTCGCGCCCGTCCTGTGTGCGAGAAACTCCACAGGGCGCGAAGGAAGCAGCGCGGCAGCGGCGGCACTGGGGAGGTGCTGCCCCCAGAGCCCAAGGGTGGGTGGGCTGGCTGGCGAGTGGGTGCCTTTCCCTGTGTCTCCCAGGTTGCGCCCATCCTGTGTGCGAGAAAGGCACCCGCTCGCCAGCCCACTCATCCTTGGGCTCCGGGGGCAGCACCTTCCCAGCTCCGCCGCTGCCATGCTGTTTCCTTCACGCCCTGCAGAGTTTTCCATGTGTCTCCTAGGTCGCGCCCGTCCTGTGTGCGAGAAACTCTGCAGGGCGCGAAGGAAGCAGCACAGCAGCTGCGGCGCTGGGGAGGTGCTGCCCCCGGAGCCCAAGGGCAGGTGGGCAGACTGGCAAGCGGGCGCCTTTCCCTGTGTCTCCCAGGTTGCGCCCGTCCTGTGTGCAAGAAAGCCGTCTGGGGCAGCTTTCCCAGCCTCCTTTCTGTGCCCCCGCCCCGGTTCCACCTCCTCCGGCTAGCGGCCAACGGAAGGGAAAGGCGGGAGAAAGAGCGAAGGCGACGATGGCGCTGCTCTTCTCTGTCCTCCGCATGGTGTTGGGCCTTTTTTGCCGTCAGCGGGGGATTGCCGGAGACGCCCACCGGCAGATGGTGAGCAGGGCGCCTGCGAGGCGGGAGGGGAAACTAGTCTGGGCACAGAAGTAGGGAAGGGAGGGAGGGCAGCGCTAATGGATGCTCTTTCTCCGTCGTGATCTCCTCTTTTGATCTGTGACCACGAGCCGTTCCTATTGGCCGTTTCCTTTGTGACGTCTGTATCAGGCACCGGGCTTAGTTTCCGTATCTTAAGAGAGACTGGAGATCGCGGGGTTTCTTGTATGCTGCAAGGAGAGGCAGAAGCCAAGAAGAGCTGGGCCTGCCTTCTCGCTACCCCCGTTCCGCCCCGGTCACTGGGGATGGGGACAGCTCTCCGCTAGACTCGCTGCCAAACTGGACGGGGAAAGGAGAAAGCTGTTCCCACCAGGCGAAGTCAGAACCATGCTGTGACCAAAGTTTGGAGAAAAATGGTTTTGTGTGTGTGTTTGATTGAGAGATGGATCCAGTAAGGGAACTGCGCCTATTTAGAAAAGGTAAATTATTGCAAACATGATCAGTCGAAGATAAGTATGGGGACAGGTTGGGTGGTAGAGAGAAAGTGATAAAAGAGTGGGAGAGAGGAAGAAAAAAGAGGGGAGAGAGACAGAAAGAGACAGAGAAGGAGAGAGAAAGTGACAGAAGAGTGGGAAAGAAGGAGAGAGAAAGAAAGAAAAAGAGAAAGAGGGTAAGAGAGAGAGAGAAAGAGACAAAGATGAGAAAGAAGGGAGAAGGAGAAAGTGATAGAAGAATGGAAAAGGATGAGAAAGAGAAGAGAGACAAAGAGAAAGAGGGTGAGAGAGAGAAAGAGACAAAAAGGAGAGAGAAATGAGAAGGAGAGAAAAAGTGACAGAAGAATGGAAAAGAAGGAGAGAGAAAGAGAAGAGAGACAAAGAGAAAGAAGATGAGAGACAGAAAGAGACAAAGAGGAGAGAGAAGGGAGAAAGAAAGAATAAGTGAAGGAAGAATGGAAAAGAAGGAGAAAGAGAAGAGAGACAAAGAGAAAAAGGATGAGAGAGACAGAGAGAGAAGAGAGGAAGAGGAAAGAGTAGAGAGAACATCTCATTTCAACCCTGAGGTGCAAATATTCTCTTTGATTGGTAATTGTATTTGCCCATTTACTATCCAATACTCTCATTTCTCCTTAAGTTCATGAAGAATTCCCTTCTTTTTATTGAATTTATCACAATACCTTGAGAACAACTTTTTCAGCATAGCTTTACAGCTATTTAAAATATATAGTAATTTAGGTCAGGTTTTCAGAACATTAGTCTATTTATAAGTCAATGGTTGCGACCATTTTTCACACTTAGCGACCGTTGCAGCATCCTCATGGTCATGTGATCAAAATTTTGTTTGGCAACAGATTCGTATTTATGCTGGTTTCAGTGTCCTGGGGGGACCTTTTGACAAAATATAAAATTTTTAATCAAGCCCCCCTCCCTCCCCCCCATCAATGGTGTCCCTCTTTACCAATCTGAAAATCTGGTCACCTTAGATATGTCACATGCAGGCCACGGCCACCCCAGCTGTGCCAAGGCAAAAAACATCATGATGTGTCACAATCTGGCCCGTGACACAATCAAGTTTGACATCTGTGCTCTAGTCAAAGAATTCAAAGCAATATGCCATGAACATAAAAAAAAGACAATTATGATAAATCAAATGAATATTCAAACGTTATTAATATAGCATATCAAGAAGTTTCTTAGTTTGTAACAAATTCACACTGAAATCCTATTTTGAATAGCAAAATCACAGAAGCATAGAACTGGTGTTGGAAGGAATCACAAGGATCATGCCATACAACCCTCAGCAATAGGCAGGAAAACCAGTTAAACCATTCATGACAGGTAGGCATTGAAATAAAACCACAGAGGTCCATAAAAGGATTCCTCCTGTGACACAATAAACCAGCTCATAGATCATGCCATGCCAAAAGATGGTTTATTGGGCATTTTATAAGCTCAGGCTTTGTGGCTTGTTAACCATGATTTATGACACTGCAAGAAGTGCAAACCCGATTGTTGTAACTCAGTCAGTACAGTGGTGAAAACAAACCATGGCTTAACAGTGTGTGAGCCAGATTTGGCTCTATTATAGCTCTATTATATTATAGATTGCTCTATTATAACTTATTAGAATGCATGACTATCATAACCTGGTTTGAATTTCATTCATGTTACCGCATATTTAAATCACAGGTTTGCTCAAACATTCCCATTTCCTCAATGGATTTTGTTTGTCATGTTTTTCAAGCTACCATTCTCCATAAGGAAAACAGTCCATAATCTGCTGTGTAAGATGTTGTTGCCAGCACCTGAATGCCGGACCCTGATGCATCAGCGGCCTCAAGAGGAGCTGAGCCAAGTATCCTGAAGCATCATGAACATAATGAGGTCACTAAGCAGGCTGGCAGTAGGACTGGAAACAATGGGATAGGAAAATTTGCACTGATTTGCCTCAAGCACCTCAACTGGGAAGCATATGCTTGAACAAGAATTTTCCGTCAATCTTTTTTTAAAAAAATTCAGTGTAGTGAATGGGTGGATTTAGTCTCAGGCTTCTTTCACCATCCTGTCCCCCTTTTCCTCTTGACTGGAGACTGCTGTCTGCTGGTACACAAGACAGTTATGCTTTCATACAGAGGCTTAAAATAGCTTTTGTGGGCCAGGAGGTCAGATTAAGTGAACAAGCACAGCTGCTGTACAACATACGATTCTGAAATTCTTGTTGCTTCTCTTGTCCTATTAGCAGGCTACCTTCTGCTGTAGATGCATTCAGGCTAATTAGATACCTTCCTTCCTTCTCTACATAGGCTAGTGGGTGTATAAAATTCAACAAACATTATCAAGGTAAATTATAAAGATTTTATTTTTTAAAAAATAGAAGCTTGTTTTTCAGGACAAGAATGCTTCTGAAAAATCATCAAGCACAGTGTTAGGGTGAAAGGGAGAACGTTGTAGAAGCGTTAACACCCTTAGTGCTTAAAACAGCATGAAAGGGAGGAGAAATACTTCAGATTGTACTGCATGCCAATTTAGACAGCTCACCATTCAAAATGATATGTATGACTATTCTGTAAATGTATTTTTACACTAAAAGCAAATATTGTTGTTGAATTCTAATGAATTGACTGATGCTAGTAGTCCCTATTTGCAGACAATTGAAAAGGCATTTACTGAAAGGATCATAATGTTTCAACTATAGTTGAGATGAAACGTCTCCTCCAATTTATGCATGCTCATATATCAATTTGGAAAAGAGCATTTCATGGAGATGGCATTTTACCATGACAATGGTAAAAGAGATTAGTATTAGAGATCCCTTTTGCCCTTTTATTAATTTTTTTTTCAAAACTAACAATTGCAATAGAATCCTTTTTCCAGCAACCGGAATACTTGCGAGTCATAGATGAACATCATAATTTATAATAACAACTATATAACAAAACACAAAAAACAAAAAAGTACCTAAGTATTCTTATGACAATAACAATCAAGGGACGGTGGTGGAGATAGTGGGTGCACTTTAGATCTAGAGAACCCTGAAAGAAGTAGATTATCTAGATCTATTACAGTTGGATTTCAGACTGGAATTCAGTATGGTAGCAGTCTTGACTATGCTTGTCAAGGATCTGTAGAGCATCTGGGATGAGAATGATGTACCCACCTTGATGCTGCTTGATCTTGTAGTGGTATACAGTACCTTCACTTTTTTGAGGCCAACTTCAGAGGCACTATTTTGTGATGTCTCTATACTCCTTTCTATGTGGCCAGATTCAAAGTTGATTACAGAGAGAGGAAGTTATGTTTGTGACTCTCACTTGTGGGATGCTCCATGGCTCAGCTACGTCTTCCTTTTTGTTTTAACATTGACATAAAACTCCTTGGTGAGTTCATCTGCCAGTTTGAGATCAAGTGTTATCGATGTGCTGATGTTACTCAATTATAAATCCTACATTAACCATTGTCAAAGTCCTGGCCCAGTGCTGGTAGTCCTGACTGGACAGAAGCCGATTCAGACCCAATTGTTACAAAACAGAGTGGCATGGTCTGAGCCCTCCCAGTTTTAGGGCAATTCCAGTCTTTAGTAGAGTTGCACTTCCCATGTATGATCCCCATGTGAGATTGATCTGCAATCTACCAGCCTTACAGATCATGTCCAGATAGTTGCACCCATTCTTGACCTGGGAAGGACTTGAAACAGTTCCTCATGTCTTGGTCACCTCATGATGTATGGCACAGTACATGGAACCGCCTTTGGAGACCACTTTGAATGTTAAGTAATGGTTGGTTTTCTGGTCAGATTTATTTTTATCTTTGTTATTTACTATTAAATGCAAGCCATCCAGAATCACTGAAGAGTCAGGTGGCCTCAAAAATCTGATTTCTGTTTTAAATTAATTAATTACACACATGCACAAAACTCAACAGCCCAACATTGTTCCGAGTTTAAGTTTATGAGTTATTTTTAAAAAACCAGAAATAGTTTATATTATTTCAGATGCCATTGTCTGCTCAGTAGTTCTGTAAGCAATTCCTCTCAGAATAATTGTGTAGCACAACATCTCAATATCATCCTTACAGATATGGGGCTATGAGAAGTCATGATTCTTGGATGAATGCAGAACAACAAGCCAGTTCTTGCTTTATATCAGGTTAGTTTGGACAATCTATTCTTATTGGACAATCTCATCAATTCCCTTTCCAAACTCTAATTTTCAACTGTAGAGGTGTCACTAATTAAAACAACTACTGAATCCAACTCAATTTTTATTCTTTATACATGGTCCAGCAGCTTGTTTCTGCATGTCCTCTGCAGGCCTGCTTGTCCTTGTGAATATAAAAAAGGTCTGTTCTTGTGTGATAAACTATCATTCTCCCAAATCTTTCATTCTCCAGGTGACTTGGTGGTAAAGGAAGTACATATTCTATCCTCCAGCACATTACATTTAAATTGTAAAATAAATTAAAGCCACAAGAATCCTTTGTTATTAAGATGCTACATGTGAGAGGTATGAGCGATGAAGGAGGTTTGGTCTGCCTTTACTCATTTTTGTTAAGAAAAAGTCTCCATCTATTTTGATAAGCAAACAACGTAGTTTGAGATTAAATACCTATCCACATTTTTTATTAACCCACAAGAGATGTGCAGCAAATTACTTCTAGCAGACCTTGGTTTAAATCACAGTTCCCTATCATTTTCTAATTATTAGATGGTAAAGCCTATCTTGCAATATTAAAATATTTCATAAAAATTATTTTGTAGACTAGCAAAATTTATTGCACACAAGTGACATTTTTCAGTGTCACTGGCACACATATGCCTGCTTTTAATAAACAGATATGATCAGTCTTTTTTTAAATATAGAGATATTATATGTATCTATCAAATGGGTAGATTTAATCATGCAGGAAAAAAGAATTCACACAAGTCAACAGATTACATGCTGTACAATGGAGATCTGTAGTTAATTTATATTGGCTGTATATAAAAGAAACTTCCACTCAAACTTTAAAAGGAAATGGGTGATAGGAGTTCCCCTTGTGGACTTTTCATAAAAAGTATCCAAGGTTCAAATTATGTCATCTTCACATATTACTGCCAATTAGTATGGAAAATGTAGGACACATTAACTCAAATTATAACTGTAAGGCAACTGTTTATATTTCTTTGCAAACTCAACTAGGATTTGCTATAGATTCTTGGGGATGTTCCCTTCCAGTTGCAATAACTACAATTTTTTCTCATAATTCATTGTGTTGCATTTTTTTAAAATAATCCTTATCTAGAAAATAAGACTTAAGTTTAAAATAAAACTGGACTGCAACTTTACTTTCATTGCATAATTAGGAAATTCCATTTTCATTTATTTTTTTAAAGCATTAAAAAGAAAAGATATTGAACTATTATGAAATATCATGTGGCAGCACTTATCATAATTGCTTTGGCTGATTTTGCAAAAGCTAAGCAAAGGTGAATCTGGACATGTATTGAATGAATCAGGAAAATATGAGGGTGAAGACTAGGCTAGGAAAGGAGAGAGGAGGAGATTTCTGTTCTCTTCTCACATTTCCTGTAATGGAGAAGGATAACTCAAGTTTTTTTTTTTTTTTTTTGCATGTTTTGAAATGATCCTGTTCTTGTATTTTAAACTCTGTTTTGTGAAAGGATGTGTTCCTTCCAGTATCACATTTGGAGAGCAAAGAAACATAGAACAGTAATCAAGTATTTTCAAGATCCACAAACATGAACCGAAATAGGAGGGGCATCACTGGATAAAAAGCAAAGTTGATCGTGTTTGCTCATTATATATTTTGCTGTATTGTATTCCTATGGCCAAGAAATAAGCCTCTGCCGTGATCCCTTGTTGATGGAATCAATTGCAGAGAACTGCTGCAAGAAAATAACTGATTGTGCAAGTTGTATCTCCAATTCATTCTTGCTCTATCTTGTCTTGTTTCTTCGTTGTCTTTATATAGTAAATATTTTTAAAGGCATAATGAATAAAAGATTCTCTTGCTTAATAATAATGGGATGAATGAAGACTTAAGTACACTTAATGATCAAAATTTATGGCTCTTAGGTTAATCATTAATAGTCTTTCACACTCAGTGCTGTGAAACTAATTTATGTGAATCCATGCAAATCTGTTTTTAACTCACCATATAAATACATACCCAGTGAATGACATTAGTGTCTTTGTTCACTATTTCCATCACTGATAAACATAACTGAACACACTAAATAATTGTCTTACTAACCATAATGCTAAATAATAATTCTGGAAAATTACAGTAGATTATATGGCAGCAGGTCAGGTGCTATTTTAAATAGCATTATCCTGCTAACAATTGTATTGTTAATTTATTGGATTAAATAAATGCATTATGTTTTTCAATAAACCTAAATGAAAAAATGTTACTCTTTTGTTGCTGTTCATCATGAGCAATCACACCAGTTTATATAAATGTCCTCTAGAGACAACATTGCCTTTGACCTTACATTTTGATAAACAGTTTGATTAACTGTTGTCCTGAATATCATTTGACACTGGAAGAAACACTTATTATCTCTTCACCCACCTAATTTCCATTATCCTTTATGTCATCTGATGCATAACAGAAAAGTAAATAAATACATCAAGTCATTTGTCTGCTAGCTTAGATATTCTTTCCCTTTCCACTCTTCCCTATTCTCATATTTCTCTCTTTTTATTTAATTGATTATGTTCCACTTTAATGCTTTAGTCTTTAATGACTTTAGAAGAATCTTAACTGAGACATGAATAATCTAATTAAAGGGAAAATTTCACTTTGCTTACATTCGATTCCATTGCTGGATGTGTTTCTTATGAGCACTTGTAACATTTTTGCTGATACATATGAAAGTAAGGGATCTTATAAATAGCACAGAAAATGCAATTTAAAACACACACCACTACTCTCCAAACTGATTAACACTTATCATCTTCCTTTCTTTGTGGCTATTGTTTCAAACAAGATGATATGAATGGAATTAAATATTCACTGTTCAGTTTTCACAATTTGGTCAGAATGAAATGAAAAATACAGATAGCATCCACATTTACATTACATTCCAAGCTATTATGTGATGGTAAGGGATGGGGATCTTGGTAAGGTGTAAATGAAAATTCACCCACTGTGGTTTGCATATCTTCACACATGACTCAAATAAATCTCAGTGTAGATTAATATCATGATCCAAACTAGGATTAGTTTAAAAGTACTTCAGTAATTTGTTTGTCAGCAGCTTTACTGAATAAAACCTAAGTCCATCAAATTTCATATTAAATACTCACAATTCACTCTAAGCATTAAATATTAAGATCATTGAATGTTTGATTTTCCAGAAAATTCTTTAGATGGAAAATCTTATGGCTTCTGTTTTGACCATGTCTCCTTTATAATGTTTTCAACATGAAAAGAACATTCTCCAGAGGTTGCCCTTTTAATAAACCCAGACTAAATTTGGGAAATGTTTATAATACAAGTGAACAGGAATTCCAATAAACATTAGACAAATGCAAGCAACACTAATTTATATCTCTGAAATCTAGATTATTATTCAAATATAAAGAAAGAAAATATATTTTAAAATGTTCTATTCCCTTTGGAAACAGCACATTCCCATCCTTTTAATTCAAGGACAATCACTCTTTTATTCATTCCCTTATATAATTGCACCCATTTTTGTGCCTGATAAGTTACATCTCCTTCCTACATCTTGATGACAGAACTAAGACCTCTGGTGGATTTCTTAGAGATGTGTGGCCTGTTTAAGGCAACCTGTTCATCTTTTACACCTTGAATGAGTGTAATAACAGGTACTTTCATTCAACATGCAATAATTGGAAGATACTTTCTCTCTTCCACGATTAGCCACAATGGGGTCTTGCACTATTGATTTGTTAGACTTTCTGGTGGAGATAAGTTTGCCAAGCTACTAACAATGTCACACTTCCATAAAGGTCTCCATCCACTTCCTCTGTTGTTTATTATTTTTTCCAAGCATAGAACCAACAACAAAGAGAAGGAACTTCCTTACCTTCCTCTCTAATTCTAGGTAATGTTGCAGATTTGACTCAAAGGGTAGAAAAAACAAGTAGAAGCCAATGGGAACAACAAAGAAGTGGGCTCCATCTGAGAGAATAGCTCACTGAAGACATCTTCTTCAAATGAACATGGTTAGTGAAGATTTTCTCAAAGAGGCAAAAAGTAACTTGATATTTGTTTTGAGACAGATTCTGCATCTTTTTATATGTTTACTCCTGAGGAACTCCTGGCAAGAATCAGGCATCAGATAACATATTACAACTGTGGACAATCTGGAGGAATGAATGCCAATATACTGTAATCATGGGAAGCCACAGTCAAGCATCTGCAACAAGATCTAATAGACAGTGGGAATCAAATGTAAGTAAACCATTGCCAGATAAGCAAAAGTGGACAGGGAACATGATCCATGAAACTGGGACTGATACAAGATTGGATCAAAGGTACAGGCTTGGAAACACAGTTCTGGAACGAATCCAGAAAGATAAGATGGCATTTCTTTAGGGAAAAAAACCCTTCAGTCCTGCCTGAAATGTGATGTTCTCCAAATATACAGACTATAATCAAGTAGCATAATTGCTATGATGGCAGGGAACTATGGAAGCCAAAGTACAACACATGTGGAGAGCATAGAAGTGGGCAGGTTTCTGCTGCTGGAGAGGACATTTGAATAAATAATAACAACACATATTGGACTTAATCCCCAACCTTACTGTTTCCCTTCAGGTAAAGTTGGCAACTTTTAAGACTTGTGGACTTGAGTTCCCAGAATTCTCCAGCCATGCTTCGGTTCCTAGAATTCTCCAGCCAGCACTGCTGACTGGAGAATTATGGGAGTTGAAGTCCACAAGTCTTAAAGTGCCAAGTTTGGGAATCCCTGAGGTAAGTAATGATGTGAAAGATCCTCATTCCAAAAGGGAGAAAATGTTTTAATGCTGACTTGCTGACTGTTTAGAATTACTTATAGATGCTTGAAATTGGTACTAACAAGCCAGGGTTTTCAATAGTGCTCAGAAAGCTGACAGCCTCTTTTTATCATTTAAAATGGGTGTTCACTTGAGCGATGAAATAAAGTGAAACTCAAGCACGTTTTAGAACTGACCTTGTCCTTGCCATGGTTTTAAATAAAGTTGTGAACAGTCTGGAATATGGTAACTATACAAAGAATAAGAGAGATGGATCAATGAAAAAGTAATATATTGAAAATGTCATGTTTTTAATTATGATTAATATGGTAGGCCATCATTTTTGGGATGTTTCCCAGCAAAAAAAAGAGTACAAAACCTTCCTCATGTTTCATCTTCTCTTATACAAAAAAATAACATTTTTAAAAATTCTTGGAAACAGCACCCCAGAGCACTACAATTTAGGCATATTTCTACTCAGAAGTCTAGAAGCTGGCATATCAACATCCCATCCCTGAGCCAGCATAATAAAAAGAAACTGAGGGGCACAGCTGACATAAAGTATGCAAATGCCATTGGGCTGTTTGACTAAATCAAATCAGCTTGGAAAGAGAATTACCTTAAGCAGACTTTGAGAAGAGAACAGAATATTTATAGAGATTTACTAGCTGGCTGGGACAGATTTTACACAACTGGCCCTATTCATAATTTGCTTTTAAATTGCAGCTACAAGCATTTAAGGAAAAGTTCTGCCTAGCCTTGATAAACTTTTACAGTATTGTACCCAGTACTGAGTACTGAGTATTCAGAGTACAGTACAGAGGGACGTGGTGGCTCAGTGGCTAAGGCACTGAGCTTGTCGATTAGAAAGGTCGGCAGTTCGAATCCTTAGCACTGTGTAACGGAGTGAGCTTCTGTTACTTGTCCCAGCTTCTGCCAACTTAGCAGTTAGAAAGCATGTAAAAATGCAAGTAGAAAAATAGGAACCACCATTGGTGGGAAGATAACAGCATTCCTTGTGTCTTTGGCATTTAGTCATGCTGGCCAGATGACCATGGAGAGGTCTTCAGACAGCTCTGGCTCGTTGGCTTTGAAACAGAGATGAGGACTGCCCCCTAGAGTTGGAAACAGCTAGCACATATTACCCAGTTTTACTAATCATGCATTGCAGACACTTGTTTTTAATCAGACAAGAAAATCTTCTGTTTTTTTCTTGAACAATCTTGCAGAGAGTATATACAGTAGAAAGGACTAAGGACTATTGAAGGGCATCATTGTATCAGCAGAAGAGAACTAGATTTCAAAGGAAAACCAAGCTGTAACACATAAATACATTGTCATTCTGCCGTTTGATGCCACAGAGAATTTCTATGTTTTTCATACACATGGAATCTACTGGTTGGTACCCCAATAAATAATTGTTTTCTTTCTTTGTTAAAGATAATATAGGTAACAATGAAAATCCAGGAGTCTGCATGCTCTGTAATTTTCCTGGATAACTTTATAACCATATATATGTGATGGTTTTTAAGGTACTAAATAAAAATTACAAAACTCATCTTGGATAAACACTTTTGGCATAAATCCTCTCTTCCTTAGAGCTTTTCAGATATTACATTTATAATTGGTTGTAGCTACTCAAAGGTAAGAAGTGAGATCAATTCACTTCTGTATGGTTGTAGAACTGCAGCTTTAAAAAAAAATATGATTGTTTGAATATATACCACCCAGAAAGAGATCTTGGGTCAAAGACATATTATTAATTTATTCATAAAATAAATTAATTCAGGATATTGATTTTCAAATATAAAAAAAGCTACCTTGTGAGACTGGAGTTGAAATCAAGTTCATATAGAAGATTTAATAGTTATATTCTTGGTACCATCAATAATATCATCTAACAGGCCCTGTGCCACACAGGAATAGCAATAGCACTTAGACTTATATACCGCTTCACAGCGCTTTACAGCTCTCTCTAAGTAGTTTACAGAGTCAGCATATTGCTCACAACAATCTGGGTCCTCATTTTATCCACCTCAGAAGGATGGAAGGCTGAATCAACCTTGAGTTGGTGAGAATCGAACTGCTGAACTGCAGTAGTGCATGCTTGCAGTACTGCATTCTAACCACTGTGCCATTATGGCTCATGAAATATGAACAGCCCCTACCCAATTGCTTTCCACAAATCTACAAAGGCCAGGCTCTTAGACCAAGCATTGGTGCCTAGATGTCAGCATGGAAGCTCTAGTATGGTTTAAGCGTTTCTGTTTTTATTGAGATTCAGTGCAGTTTTAATTGTTTTGTTGTTTTAAAGAAATTTTCTATTGTATTTGTGTAATGAAATTCTCTATTTTATTTGTGCACTGCCTATAGTTTCTTGGAAAGCGGATAAATAAATAAATCTCAACTTTTACAGATGGAGCTGTGATTCAGTATATTGTATGCTTTTCATTTATACAACTTGAACGCAATATAAGGATTTACAATAGGAGTCTTCAAGGTTTTTTGCCTGATGTGTACATTGAGAATGAATGCAAAAGAACTCTCAACTGGTACCTAATCAAGCATAAAAGTACTGATTTTCAAGAATGTCCCCTTTCACTTTATCAGTGGGTCCTCCAGGAGATTCCTCTTCTGATCTCTCTGGGTAGGCAAACATGTTTCCAAATAAAACACTGATATACAGCCATCTTCCCTTTAAAATTTGTTTTAAAAGTTTATGGGTTACTTTGGGCCCAGAGACATTATTAGAAAGGAAGAATATGCATCTTTCCTTTACAGCTTCATATTTTCTAATTAAGTGCTGGGAAATTGGGAAATTGGGCTTACTTGGAGGATGACTGAGATTGGGAGGGAATTTGTGATATTGTCCATTATGTGGAAATAATGGTAAGATGGGGATATCAAAGAAAAGAAAGGAATTGCAGGGATAGCAATAAGCTTTTCCTAATGGTGATCTTCTGGGAAATGATGATTAACTTGCAATTATTACTCTGTCACTGCCAGTTGTGTGCAAAAACACTAGGTCGCATGTTCTCCTGCACTGAAACAAAAAGAAATTTTGGGTCCTGGTGGGGTTCCATATGCCTGATTATGGTATGTGGGAAGTTTAGGGGATCCACTTATTAGGTCTGTGATGGAGAACCTATGACATGCAGAGCCCTCTCTGTGGACATACACTCTGTTGTCCCAGCTCAGCCAGCTGGTTGTTGGGTTTCCAAGGTGTGCATGTGCACCAGTCAGCTGGTTGTTGGGTTTCTGAGCCATGCATCTAGACTGAGGCATGCATCTAGACTCCTTTCAGTCTGGTTTCAGGCCTGGGTACAGCACAGAAACTGCTTTGGTCGCCCTGACCGATGACCTCTGGTGGGCCAGGGATAGAGGATATTCCTCTATCCTGGTGCTTCTTGACCTCTCAGCGGCTTTCAATACCATCGACCATGGTATCCTTCTGCGACACCTGGGGGAGGTGGGAGTGAGAGGCACCATATTACAGTGGTTCTCCTCTTACCTCTCTGACAGGTCGCAGTCGATGTTGGTCGGGGGGCAGAGGTCGACCCCTAGGCCCCTCGAGTGTGGTGTGCCGCAGGGTTCGGTCCTGTCCCCCTTCCTATTTAACATCTACATGAAGCCGCTGGGTGAGATCATGAGACAGCATGGGATAAAGTATCATCAATATGCTGATGATACTCAATTATGTCTTTCTGCCCCTTGCCAGCTCAGTGAAGTGGTGGACGTGATGTGCCGATGTCTGGGGGCTGTTAGGGTCTGGATGGGGGCGAACAAACTTGTGCTCAATCCCGATAAGGCTGAGTGGCTTTGGATGTTGCTCCTGAAGGACTGTTTGGACAGTCCATCCTTAACTCTGGGGGGAGAAAATTTACGCCCCTCAGAGAGGGTTCGCAATTTGGGAGTCCTCCTGGATTCGCAGCTGAAATTGGAACATCATCTGTCAGCTATGACCAGGGGGGCTTTTGCCCAAGTTTGCTTGGTGCACCAATTACGGCCCTATTTGGATCGGGATGCACTTCTAACAGTCACTCATGCCCTTGTCACCTTGAGGCTGGATTATTGTAACACGCTCTATATGGGGCTACCCTTGAAAATCGTTCGGAGACTGCAGTTAGTTCAGAATGCGGCTGCGCGGGTGATAGTGGGTGTGCCGAGGTACACCCACGTTACACTTATCCTCCGTGAGCTGCACTGGCTACCTATTGGTCTCCAGACTCAATTCAAGGTGTTGGTTATCACCTTTAAAGCCCTACATGGCTTAGGGCCAGGATACCTTCGAGACCACCTGCTGACACATACCTCCCAGCGGCCAGTAAGATCCCATAGATTGGGCCTCCTTCGGGTGCCATCAGCCAAGCAATGTCGGAGGTCCTCGGAGGACAGCCTTCTCGGTGGCTATTCTGACTCTTTGGAACCAGCTCCCCCCGTAAATCCGGACCATACCCACTCTGATGGCCTTCAGGAAAGCCGTAAAAACTTGGCTGTTCCGGCAGGCCTGGGGCTGTTGATGTCACTGTTGAGGTCCGGCCCCAACTAGAATGAATTTATGAGGGATGACTGTTGTTTTAAAATTGTATTGTTTTTATGTTTTTTATATTTCTGTTTGTAAGCCGCCCGGAGTGCTTTGGGATTGGGCGGCATATAAAAGCTTTAAATAATAAATAAATAAATAAATAAATAAATAAATAAATAAATAAATAAATAAATAAATAAATAAATAATAATGCATGTGTGCTGGCCACCTGGTCACTGGGTTTCCAGCATTCTGGGTGTCACACATACACCTGCCAGTTTGGGCACTCTGTGCCTAAAAGGTTCACGATCACTGTATTAGATCTATGGTTATATTCTTGGATCTGAAATAGTTCAATGGCCAAAAGCCATTTTGTAGATGAAACTGCAAACGTATATCAACCTGTTCAAAAATGACCGAAATTAAATTTATCAGGATTCAGCCTCAGAAAATTTTGTGCTGGATTGCACTTTAGATTTTATTTCAATTGGGGAATGATCCAAAGAGTTAGGAAAATGTGAGCTAAGTGGAATTTGATGGACAATAGCACTATTTTCAAAGGGTATTCCCAAAGTAAGCATCATAAAGATAAATGAATGTTAAGATGTTGTTTAAGGAAGAAGAAATCTTTTGTGTAAAGTGGGGGTAGTGGTATGTGAATACAATTTGCCTTTGACTCTATTTTGAGCAATTGTATGCAAGCTTCATGTTAGATTAATTATTGAGGGAACCATATCTTCCTTTTTGGCACGCATAATAGTCAATGATGGATATTCCAGAGCTGACCTTGAAACAAAGTTGAAAGCATTCAATAAATGCACAGAGAAAAAAAGTAAAATAGGACAAGGGATTAAAACTTAGAAAGAAAAAGTGCAAAAAGATCATTTAAAATGCCCTTAATGAAAGAGAAGATTCTTTCTGAAAGTCCACCAGTTATGATGGCTGTATATTGTCTCCACCGGCCCTGTAGGAACAAAATACTAGATAGAAAGGCTCTGCTTTGATCAAAGTTCTTTTATGAATAGTTCCACATAATGGAACAATGTTCCTAAGAAGGTAACTGCCAGAACAGTTTTAATTGCAGGGAAATACATACATTGTCTCTTATTTATAGATGTGGTTCAGAGGTGGTATTCAGCAGGTTCTAGCCAGTTCTGGAGAACCAGTAGCAGACATTTTGAGTAGTTCGGAGAACCGTCAAATATCACCTCTGACTGGCTCCGCCCCCATCTATTCTCTGCCTCCCGAGTCCCAGCTGATCAGGAGGGAATGGGGATTTTGCAGTATCCTTCTCTTTTACAGTAGCCTACCAAGCCACACCCACCAAGCCATGCACAAAGAACCGGTAGTAAAAAAAATTGAATCCCACCACTGATGTAACACTGAGTTCTTTGATAGATCTATCTGTTCCCTCAATGTTCCTGCATCAATTCATGCAGCTGTAATGGCAGCAGAAGAGACAAAATGGGCAACTAATAAATTTTACAAATAAGTAGAGAGAAGAATAGCAGGCTGAGAACTGATAGCTCTGATTGTCAAAGTAGGAGAAGGAGGCAGGGAGGAAAGAAGATAAGATGCTCAAATTGACCTGAGATCAAGTGAGCCCCAGGTCATTTAGAAATTGTGAGAAAATAGTCAGGATTTTTTTTTACAGGCAAATAGTGTTGCTTATTGAGAAATTTACAAAAACCTAGTTTTTCAAAGTGGATATGTTGCTGTGATGTCATTGATAGATCTTTAGAAAGAAAATCTTGAAATTATATTATTGATGGTGCATTGATTTCTCATTGCAGCTGCTTGCTTGGAATATACACTTTAAAAATATAAACATAAATATATTTTATTTCAATAAAATAAAAGATAAATTGATGTGAAGGCTACTGTTCTAATGTAAAGAGGAGTGCAAAAGATGAAGCTTCTGTAATATGTTGAAATAGGAGTCAATTATCACATGTAAATAAAAGATGCTTTGAGTCCTTTGGACTATATCCATGCAATTTGCTTGGGAGCACCAGCTTCCTAGTGTAGCCTACAATCCTCAAATCTTTAAAATCTGTCCGATCTAAGAACTAGCAGGGTTGAGGCTGCTTACTTTCCAAGAATAGGCAAAGTTGATTTGATGTTGCCACTTTCTGAATAAAGTAACACAGTGTTTCTCAACCTTGGCAGTTTTAGGACGGGTAGATTTCAATTCCCAGAATTCTTCAGTCAGCCTTGCTGCCAAGGTTGAAAAATAATGGGCAGATTTTGTTTGCCATGGCCAGCATACAAGATGAACCTTTTATTAAAAATAGGTGGGGGTGGAACACATTCTTTCAGTGTTCACTGTTGTTTCTAGCAATTAACCTATAAAATGTAAGAAAACAGGAGCAATAAGAGTACATGCCCAAATAATTCTTTGGGGTAGTTTGAAATTAGATTAGAACTTGCCCATTTACATGATTTTACCAGGGTCAGAGAACTGAGTTGATTTATTCCTTGTCCTGCTGAAATGCATTTAAACCGCAAAACTGTGGATTTTTTTTAAAATTGCTTCAACTGTGCAGTACCTTTATGGCAATCCATTTCCCCTTTGGCAGGGAAATGGCCTCTGATCACCTTGTTGGCAAGAATTGTCCTTTCTCTAATTACAGTGCCTAAACTTTACCTTCCAAAGTTGGTGTCAGTAAAAGTAACAGAGGGAATGGCTCCTGAATGGAAATGCCATCGGCTGAATGCTTTTTTTTCTTTCGGTTTGATGGATTTCCTACTTTTTATGCGGTGAGTTCAAATAATTGCCATGGGATGTTTGTCAGATGATCTGCAGTCAGGGAATCTACATAAGCCTTTGTGTCAAAATCTGCAAGAAGTTGGGTGCAGCATTGCTACTAATGTCCCACCTCTTTGTGTGTATTGCATGCACATACAACATACATATGAAGTATTAGTAGCAACAGCACCAACTTATATACCGCTTCACAGTGCTTTACAGCCCTCTCTAAGCAGTTTACAGAGTAAGCATATTGCTCCCAACAATCTGGGTCCTCATTTTACCAACCTTGGAAGGATGGAAGGCTGAGTCAACCTTCAGCAGTGAGAATCTAACTGCCGAACTGCTGGCAATTGGCAGTCAGCAGAACTAGCTTGCAGTACTGCATTCTAACCACTTCGCCACCACGGCTCTTAGTACTGCTTTATAAAACCTTAGTAAGACCACACCTGGAATACTGCATCCAGTTTCAGTTACCACATTACAAGAAAAGATGTTGAGACTTTGGAAAAAATGCAGAGAACAGCAACTAAGATGATTAAAGGCCTGGAGTCTAAAATATATGAAGAACCTTTGCAGGATTTGAGTTTGGCTAGTCTAGAGAAAAGAAAGGCTAGTGGGGTACATGATAATAGTATTCCAGTATTTGAGGGGCTGCCACAAAGAAGAGAAGATCAATTTATTTTCCAAAGCACCAGAAGGCAAAACAAGAAACTAGGTATGCAAACTAATCAAGGAGAGAAGCAACCTGGAGTTAAGGAAGAATTTCCTAATAGATTACAATCAACTAGTAGAACAGGTTTTTAAGAAAAAACTAGACAGCCACCTATCTGAAATGGTATAGGGCAGTGATGGCAAACCTTTTAGACTCTGAGTGCCCAAACTGCACATGCACACATGCCCAAACTGAAAAGTGCAAAGGCGCATGTGTGGACATGAGCGAACATGCACCTGCACAAACATGTGCATGCACAAACATACATGCCTGGCGGGAGGCAGGATATCCCAACACTGGCAGTGCAGCAAGCGGTAAGATCTTTTTCCTTCACAAGCTTCTGTTTTGTCATTTGCAGGGAAACAGAAGCTCACGAAAGAAACTCTACAGAGATCTGACCTGGGGCAACGGTGTGTGTGCCAGCAGAGAGGGCTCAGTGTGCCACCTCTGGCACATATGCCATAGGTTCACCATCATGGGTATAGGGTCTCCTCTTCAGGACGAGGTCCCTTCCAGCTCTATTCTGAATTGAAAAGGGGTGGAGTTTGGTTGTGTATTCCGTTTTACAGATGTCCTTTTTTGTGGATCTCTCTATCCACAGTTCTGCTTTTCAGCTATCTCCAGATTCCTCCATGACTCACATTTTTATCCTGAGCCTTCCTTCTGTAGCATTTGGCCTTGTAGCGTGATTAATTTCATCTTATATTAATATGCTTACATTTTCAATTGCTAGGAAGAGGGTGTGATATGTCACAATGAGTGAAACCTGCATATATAGCTGACCTTGCACATCTACTAAAGCACTGCCTACCTCACTACTAATAAATACATAATAAATAATGATATTATAGCCAATTGTCATTCTCACATACCGGATACCTCCGGATACCATCAGCTAGCCAATGTCGACTGTCGACGCCCCAGGGGAGGGCCTTTTCTGTGGCTGCTCCGGCCCTCTGGAACGATCTCCCCGTGGAGATTCGGACCCTCACCACCCTTCAGGCTTTCTGCAAAGCTGTTAAGACCTGGCTATTCCGGCAGGCCTAGGGCTGATGAGTTCCCAGCCCCACTTGAATTGCTGATTGTTGTGTAGTTTTTAATTTGTCTTTGTATTCTGTTTTGTCTCATTCGTTTTTGTATTGCCCCCTTCCCCATGTGTTTGTTCCCCATGTGCCGGCCTGAGTCCCTCCGGGAATAGGGCGGCATACAAGTATAATAAATACAAATACAAATACACATATTGACAGGCACTTTTCAAAATATATTCCCAACTTATTTTTTAAATCACCTATCCAACATGTCTTCTAATTCTCATCTGTGAATTGGAAAGTAGTCCTATAGGTAGTTTTCATCTTACCAACCATTCATTTAACCACAGTTAAAAGTTAGGATGGGCTTAGAAAAAGTTACTTCCAACCTGTCCTCATACCACCATTGCACCTCCTTGCAGCCACAATAATCTTAATTGGGGAACTTGGGAACCTGTTCGCATTTACAATCGGTTGCAGCATCCTTTGGTCACAATTCTATTTGTGATCTTCCTAGCTGGTTTCTAACATGCAGCACCAATAGAGGAAGCTGGATTCACTTAAGAGCTGCAGGATTCATTTAACAACCATAGTAAAAATGGCTGCAAAAATCAGGTCCAATCACGTGATGACTCACCTCATAACTGCACCAACATAGGAAGAAAATCCAGTCCCAATTGTAGCCATAAGTCAAAGAGTACCTATAATCAGCTGATGTTATGTTAGCTCAACTTGCATATTATATTTTGGGTGATCTATCCCTATCACAAAGAGTTAATATTTAAAGAGTTAATATTTAAAATCCTGTGGAAAACTTTTAAAAAGGGGGCACTTCCTGTCCTTTGACACAAGGTGCCTGGGTGGAATAAACAGAGTTGTTTGAGATTGTCTTACAAAATCCCCTTTGATCCTTAAATAATTGTAGCCTATTTTCAATAGAGACTAATGGATTTGCCAAAAGAAGTGGCTAAGATGTACTTTTCTGAAGCCCAAAGCAATAATAAAATGAAACAAGACCATTTTCAACAGAAATTAGGCCTATATTGACAGTTACTGGATGCAGTACAGCAATAATCCGCATGTTTATTAACACGGTCAATCACTTGCTTCTTTAGGACCTAAAAGACTGCCATTTGGTTGTTCATACAGAGCAATCTTCTTCAATTAAAGGGACATCTTAGGAACTATAAATTTATAGATTCAATTCCCAATTGCTATGAAGCTATTTCAAAGCTTTTTCTTTGAAAGAAGCCACTGGGGACCCTAGTTTATAACATGAGCTCAATATTCCATCTTGTACTAAAACTCTCCACTGTTTGAATCATTTGTACTCCCTCAGGAGAAAGGGCAAGGAAAGCTGAACAAACAGTACACCGGTGATAATAGTGATTTATTCTTACAATATTTTGTTTGCTTCATGGAGTTTTTCCCCATACCCCCCCTTTTTCCCCCCATTCTCATTTTAAAAGTTGTGGGAAATAGCATGAGAGCCAAAAAAGAGAAGGCAGAAAATAATAGTTATAGCAGATACTGAGATTCTGTAGAGTAACCTAACAACTCTGGTAGTTCAGTAATATCTTTTGGGGCCTTAGTATAATTTAGGTAAGTGTTTTGTCCTTTAATGATAAAAGTTGTGATTGAGAGAGCTGATATGGTTCATCCCACATAGGATTTATCATTTGTCCTGAGAATCAGAGATTTTTAAAAATTAAGTTGTTTATACTATCATAAATACTTGTGACTGGACACAGTTCCTGCCTAGAAACCAAATAAATCCTGATCCATGTTTACTTCCAATCTGCATATTTCCCATGGATGTGAAAAAGAGAAACCAGGTCTGTAGGAAAATATTAGACAAATGTAATAAATAATAAATCCCTGTTAAAACCTATTCTGGGTAAGATTTGAAACGACTGCCACCTTTTTTATTCCTCAAATAAAGATATACATTTGCAGGTTTATAATCAAAGCCTTACTGTATATAGAAATCCAGAAGAAGAATTCCTGGGGCAAACCAAGCAATTTCCAGAGGACCTTGTCAGGATTGGCCATATTTCAGTTTCTCCTGCATCAAGAATGAACCAAGAAATGGAAGAAGTACCGTGTTTCCATGAAAATAAGTCAGGGTCTTATTTTATTTTGATCCCTGAAATAAGCTTGGTCTTATTTTCTGGGTGGTCTTATTATTTTTGAAGTGCAGGCAGCGGCGAGTGTGGTCACCTCATGGCTGCTGCTATGTTGCAATATTTTCAGGGAGGGCTTATTTTAGCGCATACGCTCAAAAGCCCGATTGGGCTTATTATCTGAGGAGATCTTATTTTCAGGGAAACAAGGTAATTCAATTATTTTGACTTCAGTGCAGATTTGAATCTTGCACTTCTAAAATTTCACTGAATTACAACCTTTATTCAATTTGTACAAATCTCAGATGCAATTAGAACGCATGGAATAGTGTTTATTTAATTATTTTGCAAGTATATTTCTCATGCACATATATTCCATACGTTTGAAAATCATCCCATTGCTTTCTCATCCCACAGTTCCCATCACATTACTTTCTCAATTAATCTCCAGGTTTAAAATAAGAAGTATGGGAACAAAACCTGAAACAGAAAAAAAAACTTCTTTCATTGACACACACATGGTAGGGCTACCATATTTGATGATGATGTTTTGTAGCTCAATTCCAGAATCCCTAACACATGGACAATAGAGATTTGAACAACACTGACAGTGGTATGATACTCCTCTTTACTTTTACTGGGCCTTTGGACTACTCTGTCTTTAAACATATAAGGAACTGGACTGGTTTCTCTTTAATTATGAAGGAAAGGAGCTTCCAGTAGGCTTGTCCCAAACATACAAGAGGCAACTGGACTTTCTGGTCCAGTTTCTTCAAGAGGCAACTGGACTTTCTGGTTCTTTTTTGAAGATGTTTCACTTCTCATTCAAGAAGCTCATCTAAGAATGACCTGGATGACTGAGACTTCCAGTAGGCCTGTACATATTTCTGTTGCCACCAGAGCAGCTGTTGCTGCTGCTATTTCAGCAGCCATCAGGGACGAAGCTTAGTAAGCTCATGGGTTGTAATGGGTGGAGTAGGGCAGGTCTGTTATATACAAGTAGTCCTCAACTTACAACAGTTCATTTAATGACCAAAGTTACAACGGCACTGAAAAAAGTGACATGACCATTTGTCATAGTTACAACTTTTGCAGCATCCCCGTAACCATGTGATCAAAATTCTTAGCATGTGAATTTTGGTTCAGATTTATGACCATTGCTGTGTCCCAAGGTTATGTGATCTCCTTTGACTTTTTGACAAGCAAAGTCAATGGGGAAACCAGATTCACTTAATAGCCATGTTACTAACTTAACTGCAGTGATTCACTTAACAACTGTGGCAAGAATAGTCATAAAATAGGGCAAAACTCACTTCACAAATATCTCACATAGCAACAGAAATTTTGGGCTCCATTATGGTCATAAGTCAAAGACTACCTGTACTTGTAAAAAGAAAAAGAAAAGAAACCCTGATGAATCACTAGAGTTTTCTATCTCTCTCTATTACTAGTTTTTAGTCATTGTCCAAATTTTTGCAGATCATATATGGCAGTCCTGGGAGAGAGGTTTGTAGCCCTAAGGGAGGGATGTCCTTAGTTTTAACCTTGGGAGAAGTCACCCATGCTGCGTGCAATGAGAACTGGGTCAAACCTATGGTTGTTCCTTTCAATTCCTGACATGTAGCATCTAGACTTCTAGGTGGCCAAGGCTTAAAAGCAGCATTTGTAAAGTTCCCCACGCCTGTTCTCTTCATCATTCACCGGGCATGTTGATTGTAAAACACCATGAATTATGTTTTGAATGCAGAGTCATTTCTCACTTTCAAGGTTAAGTCAATACGTATTGTTTGGCTCAGTTGTTCTGCCATTAGGAGAACTCAAAAAGATCACATTCCATTTATGGCACTTTATTTCCTGTCTCTGCTGTTCCCTTCTTAATTTACAGCAACTTGAACAGTTTGGCATTTGGGATTGAGCATTGTTGCTTTGAAGGCACCGTTCTGATCGATAAATATCATTTGGCTCTGTAGCACTGAATGGAAGTTGGGAGATACAAATATACCATAGTCTAATTGAAAAAGCATTGGAGTGGAAGAAGAAAAGATGAAATTAATTTACTCTCAGCTGCCACAAAGCAGTAGCCCTTTGTGCTGAAAGAATGCTGTTATTCCACCTCTATATATTTTAATGTATACAGTATATTAAAAAATCTTTGAACCTCTTAACATATTGTTTAATAAAGCTCTCAAAAAAAACCTGATGAAAATTTGAAAAATTAGGTTTTGAATGAATTGAGTAATAATCTTTTGGTTAAATAATCTTGCATCAACGTTTATTTAAACTTCATTACAGTCAGTCCTTTATTACTTCTGACTTGAAGTCTTCCTGCCGTTTCTGGCTTCTAGAGTGATTCAGACATTCCAAAGACTATTTCACTGAAATTCTCTTGGGTCAATTTTCTACCTGAAAAAAGCTAAATTTAGAAACTTTTTAACCACGATCTTTGCTACGTACAGACTCCTATTCTCCTCACCTACCAGCTCCCCTTTTCAGATTTTTTTGGCCAGCTAGGGGAAGCGTGCAAATTGAGTGATAGAGTTACAATTACAAGTTGTGGATTGCTCACATCTGTTTGAATGCTGCTCTAATTTTCCTTTCCAGGTTAGGTGAAAATAATAAGACCTCCCCCAAAATAAGGCCAAGTGCTTATTTCGGGGGTCAAAAGAAAATAAGACCCTGTCTTATTTTTGAGGAAACATAGTAGATTTTTCCTGTTCTATTTACAAGGCAATAAAAAGTACAGGGATCCAGAACAAAGCAATCACAGAAATAATGAGGAAGTCAATCTTGGTTTCTCCTACTTGATGTTAATAGCCTGGTTTTATAATTTTGATTTCAGGCAAATATAAATTGGTCTTAGAAGCTGAGTAGAAAGCATGTACTCTCTTGCCCTCTCTTATCCCTACTATGCTATGGGATAGCTTGCCAGTGAGGGGGAGGTGAAACTTGAAATTATGCCTTTATACCCTGTACACCCATACACTGGACACACAGTAGTTGGTTAATATCACCACAGTTGCCATCACACGAATAATAATTACGTTGAAAATCACTGTACAACAAGTTAAGAACTGTTTCTAGTTATATTTAGAATTGGCATAAAAGCATGAAGACAGACGGTTCATAATGAGACAGAATTAAAAGAAGTTATCAGAGGATTCTTATAATGGCAGCGTGAAAACCTAGGGGTCTTGCCTTGAAAAATAATAAATAAATTAAATGAATAAATATAAATAAATAAATGGCAGTGAATGAGGTTAGAGGAGTTAAAGAGAAACGATTGATAGTTAGACATATTGGAAATTCAGCTATGATAGTTCAGATATTACAGGTAGTCCTTAATGTACTATCACATAAAACTCCAAAATTTCCATTGCTAAGCAAAACAGTTGCCACTATGCCCTATTCTGCCAGCTGTTAAGTGAATCACGGCAATTGTTAAGTTAGTAACACAGTTACGCAGTGGCTTCCCCATTGACTTTGTTTGTCAGAAAGTCACAAAAGATGATCACACGACACCGCAACCATTATAAATATATGCTAGTTGCCTAGCATCTGAATTTTGACCACATCACCATGGAGATGTTGCAATGGTTGTCATAAGTCACTTTTTTCAATGCTGCTGTAACTTCAAATAGACACACACATATGCACACTGAATATATACAGTAGTTAGATAGATAGATAGATAGATAGATAGATAGATAGATAGATAGATAGATAGATAGATGATAGATAGATAGATAGATAGATAGATGATAGATAGATAGATAGATGATAGATAGATAGATAGATAGATAGACAGACAGACAGACAGACAGACAGACAGACAGACAATACAATACAATACAATACAATACAATACAATACAATACAATACAATACAATACAATACAATACACATATACATATACATACTTATAGAGTATGTATGTGTAGCTCAGGATTGAACTGTGGAGTCCTTGGTGCCCTCTGATCTTGCAAACATTTCATTGCTCAACCAGGTGACATCATCCCTTGGAACCAACAGGTGAACCTTGTCAGATCTCAAAAAGGCCAAAAGAATTAATACTTGAATGGAGCATCATTTGGGAATTCCAGGACCTTTGGGAAGGTTAGGAAGACAAAAGGCATCCAAGAAAACGTCAATGCCAAATCCTTTCTATAAGGCTCCTAAGAAAATCTCATTCTGATTGTTCTTGATTCAAGATAATCTTTACTTCTAACAAATAACTGTGTGTTATGGCTATGCTTTTTTTTTTTTTTTTACAAATAACTCTAGTAAGAGATACATTCAAGGTTATTTCTGATCTGAGGGTTTTGAGATTAGCACATCAAACTCTACTGTACTTTAGAAACTTTAGGATAATACTAGATTAAGTAGCTTATAAAAAGGAATGTAAGATCTTATCATTCTCTGAGAATAAGATAGCAGCAGCGTGAATAGGTTGAATTATCTGCTGATCGCTAAGGACCAGGTTTTGTTTTTGTAGAAGGCTCTTAACATCATGAAAAAATTAAGTAGTTGTCCGAGAGGGCAAGATCCTTGCAGGGATCATATCTACATGCACACATACCTACATATATCAAATGGGAAGAGGCAGCTCTCTCGGGATCAGAGTCTGCTACCTGTTTTCCTGACCAGATTGAGAGCCATAGGTGATATCACTAGGAGAGTGGAAACGTCTCTCCAGATGAAACTGGGGCAATTGTCTTTGTTTAATTTTGCAGTCCAGAAGGTTAAGAGTGGAAATAAGAATAGAAAGCTTCTAGGAGCAATTCGCTACTTTTTCCACTTGTAAAAAGAATGCATCAATCCTTCTCATAATTGCTTGACCTTTTACCACCCAAAGAGAAGTAGTTTGTGATTTGGGTTCATCTAAAGATGCTTGGAGAGATCCTTAAACTTTATAATAGGAATGGGTGGCCTCCTAAAGGCTTTCTGCTATCAACCCCATCTTCAGTTTTGAAAGAAAATAGGACTGTGGTGCTGAAAATTAGCCATTTTGCCCCTGAATTTCAACAACTCAATTTTGGATCTAAATAGGGTGTTCAGAGGTTAGTCTGCCCTAAAAGGAAAGAATGTAGAAAACACTATTCAATCCCACTTCCTTCTTTTAGTACTTCTATTCTGCAACACAAGAGGCCATATTTTAGTCTCTCAAAGCCCTAACACTAAGAATTAGGAACTTGTTGAAAGCTATTCCTTAAAAAAAAATAGATAGGTCAACACTTGAATGAAAGAAAGCTCTTTCTGTAGGCACGTATCAGTCTCCAAAGCTATTATATGTCTATAAGCTTTCAGGTTTTCTAGGTCAGTGATGTTGCCTAGATACAGTTCTTAAAATATTTAACAAGAAAAAATATGGCACACAAACCTTGGCACAAGTGCTTCTTATGTGAGAAATCTTTTTTTGCTATATTATTAAGCCCTTCTACTCAGAAGGAAAAAATAACAAACAAATGAAACCCCCACACCTCTACCAAGATGAATTGAAATTGTGTTTGGTTTGTGTTAGCAGCAGTTTTTATTTAAGGTAAAAAATTCTAGAAGAGATAAAAATAACTTTAAACTGTTTTTTTCCACCTGACAGGGGAAACATTTCAGCAAGACAGCATATCGTTTCCTTTCCTTGCCTATATGCTGTCCCAACAGCATGTATTTTAGAAACTTTAGGATGACTTTAGAATTTCTTTAGAAAACTTTAGAATTTCCACATTTCACAATCATCATTCTGCTAATGATGAAGGTTATAGCCTCAAAATGTTTGAAGGACACCAAGTGGGGCAAAAGACGCCTGTTGCAGAAGAAGTCACACACTAGGCAAAGGAAGTTTGTGGGCGGGGCAAGCATAATGTGGACGGGCGGGGCAAGCGGGCAAGCGGCAACTGGGTGGGTGAGAGGAGCAAGCGGGGGGGGCAGGCCAGGGGAGGGAGCATTCTGGTACGGGGCCTCTGGAAGATCAGGTACAGGAAGGCATGCTAAATTTCACCAACCGGTACGCCCATACCAGTGCATACTGGCTTAAATCCACCACGATGCTTAGTTCCTGTAACCGTTCTTCATATGTTTAGTCTAATTGTCAAATGGGACCATTAGATTCTGTAATCAGAAAACAAATTGTGCAAAGTCTTCCAGCAGATATGGTAATTTAGTACTTTGACCTGTGCAGCTTTGGGCAGAAGCTTCATTCACTTTGCAAAGTATTTCTTCAATTAGTTTTTTTGCTAACAATCCTTATAGTTATGCTGTAAAAAGGGGTCCCCAATCCCTTGGCTGCAGCCCACTACCAGGCCATTCAGAACAAGGCCATAGAAGAGGTGGGTAAGTGTGCATGCACACATTTACTCAAACAGTGAGAAAGCAAATGTGTGTATGCTCCATAGGGAACTCTGTTATAATCCATGCCTATTATAGCTAATAGTTAAGAATAAAAAATCTGGCTATTCAGAACATGAATATACTCAAGTATTGGTGGGGAAATAATTAGGTACTCCATGGCTCTAAAGTGGCCTATTTATGGGATTACAAGATTCCAAGAGTCAATCATCCATTTACAGAATAAAAGAATCCACCAAAAGTATCTTCTGCAACCAAGGACAAGTTGTTCCAGAATAAAGGACCTGAAACTTGACAGGGGAGTTAACTTTATCTGTATCAAGAACTGAAATCTCCAAGTCTTCCAGGAAACATCTCTAGGAAAGTATACCAATGATTACCAAAACATCTTAAGGAAGAGCTTCTGTTTGAGGTGGTCAAGGAATGAATGTAGTGGTGAGATTCAATTTTTTTTACTACCAGTTCTGTGGGTGTGGCTTGGTGGGCATGGCAGGAGCAGGATACTGTAAAATCTCCATTCCCTCCCCACTCCAGGGGAAGGATACTGCAAAATCCCCATTCCCTCAATTGGAACTTGGGAGGCAGAGAATAGATGGGGGCGGAGCCAGTCAGAGGTGGTATTTACTGGTTCTCCGAACTAATAAAAATTTCCACTACCCATTCTCCAGAAGTGGTCAGAACCTGCTGAATAGCACATCTGAATGAGTGATATCACTCACCAGAGCTGGAAGTCTCCTGCTTGACAAAATGTATAATGAATAAGGCATTTCATCATTCTAGGAAAAGAAAAGGAGTCAGGCCAATATTTTTAAAAGCATTTATAGATATCTAAGGCTGAATAAACATTTTTTTAAAAGGGAGTTGCTTGGGTTGTTTTGGTGACAGACCAAAAAGGCACACATTCTTAAGTTAGGTCAGTTTCCTGACTGCTCAGATGGACATTCATCTCCTTAAATTGAAGCTATTAACACCAAGTAGGAGAAACCAAGACTAACTTCCTCATTGTTGCTGCTACTGCTTTGTTCTGAATCCCTATTCTTTTTATTGCCTTGTAAGTAGGACAGCAAAAATAAAGAGAACTATAATAAGACCCCATTTTGATATATCTATAAGTATATCCATATCTATATATCACTATTCCTAGAAGTTTATGTAAAGTTTTGGAAGCCTTTTGTTTGTTAAAGTGGGAGATGAAAATGCTCAAAATAAAAATATGTGAAAACTCAAGATCTGCAGCATTTATTTATTACTTACTATTGAATTTTGTATGCTTCCCAATTCATTATACTTTTTAGCTCATAACCCCACTGGAGGAGGGCCAAGAAGGGGCAGCATCTCATCAGACCAAGGGGGAGGCAACAGATCCCTCGCAGGTTGGAGATTTGCCCTCTGAATTGGAATAGGGGCAGCAGCATGGCAACATGGCTGCACAAGAAGCTTGCTTCCAGCCAAAGCAACTGAACAGGAGTGTGAGGATGAGATGAAAGACCGGTAAGAAAATTTATCTAACCAATAGTCATAAATAAAAATTTGGAAAAGGCAAAGAATCTTGAAAGCAAAAATAACATTGATGGACAGATCGGGATTTTTGCAAAAGAAAGAAAGAGAGAGAGAAAGAAAGAAAGAAAGAAAGAAAGAAAGAAAGAAAGAAAGAAAGAAATGGAAAATGGAGGGTTGAAACACTAGCCCCCCTCCCAAAAGCCATTCAGACAGAAAGAGAGAAAGCACAGAAGTGACAAAGCCACTGAAACACTAACTTTAAATTTGGTTTTGGACTTGAAAAGATTGTGTTTTTAAAGGAGTCTAGGAGCGTGAAGATTTGTTTCATCCGAGTGTCTTTTAACTAACATATTTAAAGGAACTCCAATTAATGAGAGGTGGAATGTAACAAGGGAGAAAGATCAAGAAAAAAGCACTATTTCCTTACTGACAACTAAAAACCTAAACTTGCCTGTGTGGGAAATTTTAATTAATCAACTGCCATAAATCAGAACTTGGAAAAGTAGGAGGGAAGTGAAACATACCGAGTTTGGATTTATGCAAGATTGTTCCAATTAATATATTTTAAGCAATTATAACTAACAAGAGATGGAAAATAGCAAAGAAAAAATAATAACAAAATCAAGAACTGGGAAATAAGAAGTCTTTTTTTTCTCTTTTGTCTGCAAAAGATCAAGATGGCTCCAGCTTCTCTTCCACTTTCACAGTACTTGAATTAACTAAATCTAAGGTGAACAGACCTTTGAAATAAAATTGGTATAACTAACTGCAATTTTGGAACTGGATATTAAGGAAGAACAAAAGACCAAGATGGCTCCCGTCGCTCTTCCCCACAGCAGCTGAAGTAGATAAATCTAAGGTGGACCAGAACTCTGAAATAAGAACTGTGTAACTAATTATAACTTTGGGACTGGACATTATGGGAAGGTGAGAATTTGAAGAACTACGTGAAATTATAAACAATATGCATAAATCATTAAAATCAAGCCTAAACATAATTCTGAATTCAGAGAAGCAGGTATTTAAAGAAGAAGGGAAGGAAGAAGGTGAGGAGAGACAAGGAAGGGGAAGAAATAGTGGGAAATAAAAAGCTGTCAAAAAACCTCCATTGGGCTTGGCAGTGGTATAGAGAAAAATGTAAAGGAAGATGTGTCCTAACAAAAGGGAATAAAAAGCAGACAAAAGATGTTTTGGAGATTGACAGTGGCATAAGGAAAATTGAAATAGGAGGTTACGCCCCAACAAATGGAAATATAAAAGATCTTTTTGATAATGGCTTGGGGAAAATTGAAGAGGGTGGACATGTCAAAACAAAGAAAAGGGAGAAGGCAGGAATAGAGAAGTGGGACAAAAGATTTACTAGGAAAAAAAATCAGACAACTAGGAATTGTTATATGAAAAAATATAAAGCTAAGGGATTTATTCCTAGCTATGACAATAAAATGGAGTTGCTAACTGATTGAATATGATAATGGAAAGATAATTAAATAAAGGTTAAAGCATATGGAATATGGACAAATATGAAACTGATATGGGGAGATTGTAAAGCAGAAGTTTGTGATTCACTTTTATACATGATAACTAAACTGAGTTGCTAACTGATTGAATATGACAATAGAAGGACAATTAAGCATGGGTTAAAATATATGAAACATGGACATATATAGAACTTTTAAGATGGTGAACAAAGTGAGATGTGTACCATTTATTATGCTATAGAGTAGATTAAGGGAATTGTAATGAATATTGAATTGTAAAGATTGCCATTTATAGACAATTAAGATTAACCTAATCCAAGATATGGGAAAATGGATAGGGAACATGAAACATACTTACAATGGGAACTATTGAGATTTAAAGACAGAATCACAAAGTGGGGGCATGTAAGGATGTATAAATATAATGATAAGAATAGCTGGGAATTTTAACCAGGTCTACATATTGGCCAAAATTAGGCAGGTGGTTGGTAGTGTTAAAAGCACAATGACCATATATGTATACTTTTTTGTTCTCTCTTTAAAAAAAGGAGGAAGATATATATTAAAATTAAATATGTATATTAAAAAGGAATTATAAATACCATTAAAATAAAATGGAGCTTGCTCAGAAACTGAAATACACCAAGTAAATAAGATGAAGAGTGTGAAGTAGAGGAGAGAGGTAAGGGAAGAAGAGAGGGATAGGAGAAAGGGCAGGGAGGGAGAGGAGGAAAGTAAGGAGGAGTGGAAAAGGGAGAGAGGAGAAGGAGAGAGGAAGGGAAAGTAGAGAAGAAAAGGGTGATAAGAGTGAAGAAAGGAGGTAGCGGGGAGAGAGGGAGAAGAACGTGATGAATAAGGTACAAATATGATGTATGGAGAGCAGAAGAGCTAATTGTTTATGGGAGTTGATGGTAAGATGAATTGATGCAAACATTTAATAATACAATACGATGTTGGCTACGTACTAGTATACATGTGACTATATGTTATAAAAATGAAAAAAATAAAAAAAAACTTTGTGTGTGTGTGTGTGTGTGAGAGAGAGAGAGAGAGAGAGAGAGAAACCTAAACATTATCTCAACCCTTGATAGCCAGCTCCCTTGTCAGTTTATTCCAGTCAAGTACAATATCTCCCCCATTCTAAATTTCATTTGTAAGAACAGTTTTAATGTGCTGACCTTGGAAAGTAGAATGAGAGAGAGATTAACAAAAATTCACTTCATAAAAAAGGAGGGGGATAATACAATAACCTCCTAGCGAGAATGTATTGAATTGGTAAATTCTACCTGGAACAGATGAACTGAAGATATCAAGGTCCCAAGTCATAAAGGGCTTTATTAGTAATTACTACCTTCAACCACTTGCAATCAGTGCAGCTTTCACAAAATTGGTGTTACTCTATATTGGTTCTTCTTGGTCAGCATTCAGCTACTGCTTTGTTAATTTGTTTGATTTATACATTGCCCAGCTCCATCAAGATCTCTTTGCGCCAGTTGTAGCTTCTGAATTACCTTCAAGAGCAATTCCATTTAAAGAAAAGTAGAATAATCCAAGTGAAAGATGATAAGAATGAGTTGTTCCAGGAGGGCTGCAATGAACATGACAGCCCAGGGTGAACAAGGGCATTCTGTCTCCAGTTACTATCTACGGTAACAGGGATTATGACTCCTGGAGGTCTTTTCCAATTATATACCTGTTCTTTTGAAGTATTCAGTTGGGAGTTAGAGATGAGTTATCTTGGAAACAAGAGGCTTCTGCACAAATAACTCCATCTTGTGGGATATGTTGAAAATTTGTTTCAATTCTCATGGCTCCAGATATTGGGTCAAGAATTCTACAGTATTAAAGAACACAGAATAGAGATGATGGTGCCTCATCCCAAAGTGATTGATGGACTCTATCAGATTTTTGTAATGTAGATGGTATTAGTGTAGATGAGGACAAAATGACCCTCTCCTCATGCATAAACACAAATCTACAGACAATATTTTAGCATTCATCTTAATTAGCAAACCATCACTTGCTTCCATCTAAAAGAACACCTTCTCCAGCATTCTACTCCCTCTCTCCAATTCTAAAAAAACCCCAAGATGGCTGAAAATCCAGAAAGATCAAATAGAATGAGCAAGGTAGAAATGTCATCATTTCATGTGAAATGATGTTGTTTTTTAATTTTATTAATTTGTCAATTTTATACAACTGGCCATCTCATAAACAAGTGGTTCTGTGTGGTACCCAACAAGGCTAAAACCAATTAAGAGATGCAGTCTCTTAGAGAACCTAATCAAGATGCCATGTAGAGCTTTAAAAGCCAGAACCAGCACCCTTGAATGGAACATAGAAACAGACTGGTAACCAATGCAGCTCACAAAGCAGAGGTGTAATATGTATTCTACATTTTGCACTAATGGAACCTTCTAGATGCTTTTCAAAGGAAGCCTCGTGTAGAGTGTATTACAGTAGTCCATCGGGAGGTGATTAGGGCCTGAATGCACCTAAGTAGAGCCTCTTGAACAAGTGCAACTGGTGCAACACTCATGCAGAAGCCCTCCTACTCACGACTGCTGCCTGTTCAAAGAACAGGTATCATGAGTCTAATCTGTGCATAGAGTCCGTTTGGGGTCTGTGCATCCAGATTTTCACAGCCTCCAGAGACTGGGATAAGTCGTCCATAGCATTGCTTAGCTTGCAGCGATGTGTAATTGGGTGTAATTGGCAACCTTAGTCCATGATGATAGATGAACTTGCCCAGTGCCCTCATGTAGTTGGTAAAAAGGAGGGGAGAGAGCACTGACCCCTGCAGTACCCCACCCAGTAGGGGCTGAGGATAGTTACCTCTCCTCCCCAATCTCCTAAAAAAGAAGCTGTTGGAAGTGGTTTCTGCATTAACAGAGAAGAGCTCCCCCACTACCCCCCGCCCACTTCTCTGCTCCAAACCCATGGTTTTTTAACTTGTTTTGATTTTAATCTTTTCATATTTATAATTGTAGATATTTGTATATTTTATTACACTGTAAGCTGCTGAGAGTCTCCTCAAGCTGAGAATAATGATAGGTGGATAAAAATAACAAATACCATCTGGTTGACTGTGAGATGAACCAAAATCATAAGAATAATAACACTATTAAACATCCACTCTTCCCATCCCAAATCCTTGGGAAAGACTTGATAGGTGGACAAAAATGCCAAATCCAGGCTGACTGTGCAATGAACAATAATGATCACCAATTAATTAATTGGAATTAATCCTGGAGAAAGAAACTGAAGCAATGCAACATCATGCCACCCGTCCTCAATCCTCTGAGTCAATCCATAAGGTTATTATGTTTGATGATATCAAAAGCCACCAAGAGGTCAAGTAGAGCAACGATAGATATACAACCACCATTTCACCCAACTCACCCACAACAGAAATCATCCAAAAAACAACTAATACTCCAGTCCCATCCCACATCCCATACTCTGGTCTGAAATGAATCCAGATAATCTGCTTCATCCAAGGTCTTCAAATTCTGCTGGGCAACCACCTTCTTCATCACCTTCCCCACCCAAAGGAAAGGTTAGATACTGGATGAAAATTGTCCAGTACTGTGGAGTCTAGTGATGACTTTTGTTTTGATTCAGACTCAAAAATAAACTAACAGCTAAATATATTATATTTTAATAGGATCTGAGAATATGCATCAAAGTAATAAATAGAATGTATTAAGTAAAGCAGAAGAGGATATCCATCTTAAGTAGGAAAGGGAAGGAAACATTCTTAGTCTGGTAAAAAAAAACCTACACAATACAGGAAAGAAAGAGATTGAGGGAATCAGATTACTTCCTAAAAAGTTGATTGAGCAGCTATGTGTCCTAGATATGTCAGTCTTCTACTGTGAATGCATTGTGTTTCAACGACTATCAAGTCAAGTAACATTTAAAGATAAAGAAGAATATACAAAAGGAGATATGGAGATTTTACACTATACAACTGCAATACCTGGAGAGGAAATTGAACAGAAAAGCAGGTTGCCTGACAAAAATCTTCCTCTCCTGGTGACATATAAGGTATTTCTATTTAAACCTGGATTTAAGCCACAGCCATTATTTATAAACACATAACATAAATTACTGGCCGCATCTCTGGGTGTCCTTTTAGGGCATATACTTCTCCTTTTTGCTAAAATCTGGGATATTGTATAATAATATAATAAGCTTATTTTGACAGCAAACAGACTCTCTGACCATAAACAAGGAATATGGGAGGCCCATGAAGTCTGTTTAATTAAGGACATAACAGCAATTAATCTGAAATGCAGAAAGACCATAGCAATCAAAATAGGACTAAAAGTATTGTTTGTCATAACACAGTATTATGGAGAAAATTATACTCGATGCATAATTCTATACAATTTGGAAAAATATTAGAATAAGGCATATATTTTCAATGTAATTGTTTCCTAAACAAAGAAGTCAATTTATTTATAGCTTTCCTAATGAAATGCAACCAGCCCATATTTTTGCTGTTTTCTGTCAGTAATATCTACAAAGATGACAAGGAGACTCACCTGGATTTACAACTGTTGTGCACTCACTTGTATATTTTCTGCAGTATAATTGTCATGCTGTTCAGCTGTCAGGCAAAGTTAAGTTATAAGGCTTCACTCTCTAAATAAGAAGCTTTTGGTCTTAAAGAAGAGCTGCTCAATGCAATAAATATTTGCAACTGACATGTATACCTAAGCATTCACCCAAAACCACACATACACTGTGGATTTGGGATTGTTTTTCAAGCAATGCTCATTTCAGGTAAGGTTCAAAAATGTGATGAACATGCTGAGTTCTCTCTGGGAAAGGTCAGCATGCCTTTTGCTTACATTCTCAAACTTTCTCAGCACTAATTGGAACACTGCAGGAAATGATTCCATGTGTAATCCAGAATTGATATCTGATGAGTGCCCCATGCTGACCAGTGAACATTTGTGTTTTGTTCACATCTCCTGTAATTTCGTGCATAAAAAGATAACCAGCATTATGATGTTTCAAATCTGTAAATGTTGAGAGATGCTTAAAGTACTATTGATGCTGGAACCCAAACTTATATAAATTTTATTTGCCAGTACCTTTTTCTTGAGTTTTCAGGAATATTATTATGCATATTTGGTTATAATGAAATCAAGATTACTTCCATTCATTAAGTTTTCAAGTCAACCTTTAGAATTTCTCACGGTGCAAAGCATCATTATTTCTTGAGTTCCAATCAGCATTTATGTTTCCAAAAATATATGGTTAGTCATTGTTCCTTTATCCCAAGTCTTATGTATAATCTGATAACTGGATGGCTGCATTCTTCATCAGTTAAAATTTCCAAATGGTCTTCAGAACCAGCCCTATATATAGTGAACTGCAGTTGTCCAGATGAGAGGTAACAAAGGCATGAGCAATGATTAACAATGCCATCTATTTTAAAAAAGGACTAGTATACCAGCCAATGCTAGTCAAAAGCCTTCCTGGCCATAGCCTTCATTTTTTTGCTATCTAAAACTATCCCCAGACTGTGAATGTATTATTTCAGGGGACCATGATCCTTGTAAGGGCTACAACTGGAATCTGGAATCAGATGGCTTCTAGTCAGTAGCCACTTCATCTTATTTGGATTGAGCCCAAACCTTTTCCCCCACCATTTAGGCTTTGATGTCCTCTGAGCATCAGGTCAAGACTTCTACAATATTTTCTGTTCAGGTCAGGTCAG
The DNA here is from genome assembly GCF_051295495.1 of Thamnophis sirtalis. Taxonomy (NCBI): domain Eukaryota; kingdom Metazoa; phylum Chordata; class Lepidosauria; order Squamata; family Natricidae; genus Thamnophis; species Thamnophis sirtalis. The sequence goes on from NW_028261385.1 coordinate 58,981,833, forward strand.
ATACACACACACACACACACACACACACACACGCACGCACGCACGCACGCACGCACGCACGTACGTACATACATACATACATACATACATATATATATATATATATATATATATATATATATATATATATATATATACGCACACACACATACACACATACACACCACACACACACACGTGTGTGTATATATATATATATATATACACACACACACACACATACACACACACATACACACACACACATATACATATACATATACATATACATATACATATACATATACATATACATATACATATACATATACATATACATATACATATACATATACATATACATATACATATACATATACATATACATATACATATACATATACATACACATACATACTGTAGCTGGATATAATTTATATTTTATTGATGTCTCTCCAGTTCCAGAAGATGAACAGCTTCTTGTAGCAACTTCACGTAGATGTTAAATCAAGAGCGAGAGAACACAATACAAAGTCCTATAACATCCAATAATGGAGTGCCCACTAAAATGATACCTCTGTTCCAATCTCTCATAAATGATCTAGAGGTTGAGAAGTGCTGTGTTCAACTCCTGCAACAGCAGTCTAAGGATATAACCAATACAGTTTCCGTTACATGCCCATGACTGGACCTTAAACTGGTTCTAAGTAATCTAAATAATCTGCTTAATCCAGGGACCTGCCTTATCACTTTTTCAGCAACATTCCCAAAAAGGAAAAAGGGAAGGCAATAGTTATTTAATACAGCCAGATCCATTCACAGCATCTGAAACAAGGGGTGAACCATTCCTCTTTCAAGACAGATGATATCTTTTCCTCCTACAATGAGGTGTTCTGTTACCAAGTAGACCAAACAATCCATTCCTTCTTTGGCAGCTCGTACTTTGGCAGCTCATGGTGAAAGTAGACTATCCAAAGATTCTCCCTGCATTCCTTGACATCTATATGTCCAAGTAACATTGCCAGATATAACCCTATCATCCTCTCCAATTGTATTACTGTGACATTCAATCAGGACTGATACTGAGGGATTTCTTTTTCAAAGTGCCCTGCTTACTTAACACAGTGGCCTATTATCAGTTCTCTAGTAGAATCCAGGACACTTTAAAAAGTGCAATTGAACGGTGATCTGAGGATACCAGTATTCCACCATCCTTACTGCAGTGGTATAAGCTTGAACCTGAGTTTGTCCCTATGTCCAGTCATATCTGGCTTCTGTTTTTTGAACTATCTTCCCTGATAAATAATTCCAGACAACAAAAAAGCTTATACATTATTTTGTGACACTTTGATTGATTCTAATAAATATATTGCCTGAATGTGCATTTTGGATGAAATTTTGCATAAGCTATTCTGTATGAATTGAATAAACTTGGAGAAGTTTCTGTTACAGTATCTTTACTCATCAAAGATTTATTAAAACATGCAAACCCATCAAGTTATCATTCCGTGACTATTCTATGCTTTTTATGCTTTCAGTTTTAATATTTCATTAAAAGGAGTAGATTTTTTTTCAAAGTTCAAAGGTCAGAGAATTTCTTACTAGCAATTGATATCTAACATCTATGAACGCTTAAGCCAGAGTCTGAATTCATTGATGCTCTATTGCTTGTTTGAGATTAGATTGATACCTGATTTGTAATTGAATCACATAGTTGTTTATTAGGTATTTAGTGGCTAAAGTACTTTTCAAAATTAAAATTGTTTCATTAATTCAGCTTGGAAATGAAACCAGATAAGGTACAGATTATACCAGCTTAAGTAAAACTGTCTTTTCACTGTAAGATTTCTTCTATTTTTTATTTGCCCTCTATCTGCTGCAATTGTTGATAAGATTGCGAAGTTCTGAAAAGCCCTGGGATTCAAAATCATCATTGTCAGCCATGAGCATTCAGGACATACATTAGTTACAACAGTGGCAACAAAACAATGAGGTATATAAAACAGTGTCAATCATTCATAGACTGCAGCCAACCTTAAAGGATGTTTTCAGTGATGCTGAGACTAAACTGCCCAAAATCCCAATTCTAGCACCACCAACATGTCTAGGGGGTACCAGGTTAAACAATGCTGGTACACGATCAGCAATTTTGGAAATGATATTGCAGTGAACTCATCTCTGAATCATCAGGATAATCACAGCCTTTTTCTCTTTGTTCTGAAGGAAGAGAGCATCTTCTACTAATTAGAACTTTCACTGAAAAGCAAGCAGTTTTACAGTTCAATATATTTCAGTTTTAATGAGGCAATGTGAGTGTAAAGAGAATACATTAATTGCAGGCACACATTTGAAGGGGTGTTTTGTGATGTTGAAAAGGTGCTCCTTTGAAGCATTTCAACAAAACAAATTGCCCTTCTATTTCCTACATTAAGGCTTTGCTTGGTTTGCTAAAGAGCATTTCTCCCAAGGAGGACACTTACACAGAGCCCCCATTTATTAAGGTGAGATGGCTGATCAAGGTGGACTAACAAGGTTCCATATCAGGGTGAAGCACCTTGAATTAAGGAGAAACTTTCTGACAGTTAGAACAATTAATCATACATTGGAATGACTTGTCTCCAGAACATGTGGATGCTCCAACACTGAAAGTTTTTAAGAAGAGATTGAGCAACCATTTGTTTGAAATGCTATAGGGTTTTCTGTCTAAACACAGGATTGAACTAGAAGACCCCCCCCCCCAAGGTCACTTCCAACTCTGTTATTCATCAATGAAGTGAATCAGGATTATTTTACATTCCTCTAGAACAGTGTTTCTCATGTTGGCTGGAGATTCTGGGAGTTGAAATCTACACATCCGAAAGTTGCCTAATTTCAGAAACACTGCTTTAGAACACATGATCTCTGCATAACCATCAACCCATCTAGCTGGACGTAGGTTATAAGCCCTCATTGCTCTTCCACATATATGTATATACAGACGTTCACATTTTTCATTGGCCATGTGCCTGGAAATTGTACAAATCACATCAGCTTACAAAGGGAGAGGGCATGCATCATTAGTACCAGAGGTGGGTTGCTGCCAGTTCGGCCCAGTTTGGCCGAATCGGTAGTGGAAATCAGGCAGCGACCCAGCCTGCCATGCCCCTGAATCGGTTCCCTCGCCACCGCCGGGCTGTCACCATTTTGTATTTTAGTAACTGTGTGTGCGTAGTTCACTTTAAATTTACATTGAACAGCACATGCATGGTGCACAGGTTTTAAACTGGTAGTAAAACCGGCAGCAACCCACCTCTACCAGGTATTTGCAGTACGTTCTGCAGCAGAAAGATTAATGGGAAAAATATTAAGGATAAATGACTAACTCTCCTTCCTTTTCCTTCTCACTTCTTCCCTTTCATTCTTGCCTTCTCTGAAGTATTTCTCAAACATATACTCTTAAGTGTTTTACAGTAGGCTTATAGGATATGACCCAACAAATAGTCACCTTGTTAAAAATTGTATCATTGACTATTAAGTGCTCAGCAAAATACTCACAAGTCTCTGTAGTGTAGGTTGGAAAATACATATACATAAACAGCCACATTGGTTTACGCCACAGTATCACAACATACCATTAAATAATTCCTCCTTTGCAACATTCATCTCTAACAAAACTTATAGATACTGAATAAATGCTATTGTTATTTGGTTAGTCTGACGGTATCTGGTGACAGTTGAACTGAAATTTATGATTGTTTGACATGTTTTATGGTCTCTTGCTGTTCTACTAGATCTTTATGGACTTGGCTTTGACTCATAAATTCAATGCCAGTAGTTTACTAGTATGTGAAATAATGTAATAAATCTGTTGTATACAGTGATCCGCTGGATGCCTTACGGGTACTTGTGATTAATATTTGAATTTTATCAATAGCTTTCTTGTTAAGATATCTCTATATCTGCAGTGACCCCAAGAAGAGAACTGGACAGTTTAAATGAAGCAAAGTAAAAATAATTATAAACCTAAGAAGAATTAGCTGATCTGTTTCTAAAGGAGCTGACTTGTTCTTTTTTGTTCTCTCATTATTTAGGTTTGAGTCAATACTTTAATCCCATTTTTTTTAAAGAAAGGATTTACATTTGCTGTGCTAGGAATAAAAAAACCTATTAGGTTTGCTTTGAATAAAATACTGATGAGTGTTACTATACTCACATGATGTCCACTGTCAAAGTGATGGAATTGTGGCTGCTGTGTTGAGAACATGTTCATCCCAGAAGAAAAAGAGAAAAACACAATGCAGGAAACTGCCAATGGCCAATTTTCAGTTATGCTCCCAGTGTGTCTGGAAAGACCGCTATTGCTCAGCCTCTCAATGATTCTAACACAATGGAGACAGGTCCCTCAGGTCTGTTTACATGACCTGCAAGAAGTTGCATTAACTGCTATTGTACATCAAAGACAGTTCCTGCTATAGTCACTCTATAGGCTAGATTTGTATCTCGCACTCCCTTCTCAAAATGTACCCCTTATTTTTTCCTCTCACTTTGTTAGACCTTTACATTCCAGACAAGTTGGAGGGATTATTTTTGTGACTTCCAGAGGCTTCTTGCAATGGTTGCCAAAATTGTACCTATTGACAAGGCAAGCCAAGTGACACTCAACCCTTTCCCTTTCTGTCCTTTTCTTTTCTCCAACCTTGTACAGTATCTGTAATTGACTCAGATTTTTAATTAACACCTAGGAGAGAAGATGCCTATACAAAAAAAAACCTAAATTTTCCTATTTATCTTCGCATGTTGTACGATAACAAAGTTCCTGTTCTAACCCCAATTAGATTATTATTATTTCCCACTTAGGTGCCCAATACCTGCCAGACAATTAGCAATGTAGCTAATCCTCATTAATGTGTAACATTCTCCTCCCGATGCCCAAACTAAACAATTTTGATGGAGGAAGGAGGGGAAAGGTTGAAGGGCTGAGTAACCTGTCCCCCACCAACATATTATCGATTCAGCTGCTTACACTTGTTCAGTTATTTTAAAGTTTGAAAGAATAATAAGAATCTTGTCCCACATTATTACTGCAGCTTTGTTGTATTACATGAAGGAAACAAAAGAATAGAGAAATGAAGAAACCGGCATGCAGTGTGATAGGAAAGTAAATTTAGTAATATTTTTGTTTTGTTCTTTTTCAACTAATCTACTAATCTTTTGTATCCATAAGAGGTTGAGATTGTCTGTAGATTTATGCCTGATTTTAATTTTGCTTGATGCTACAAACACTACATAATATGGATGTGTCACTTTGTCATATGACAGTCTTAATTGTTGAAATATGAGCGATAGTATATTCACTTGTAAAATAGCCTAAACAACTCACTTTGCATAGAAAAGTAATGACATTTTTTAGTAAAACTGGACTTTGGTTGCACTTATAGCATGCTGATTCATATGTGCTACAGCTGATGGTAATATTGTTACCATTAGGAAGCTAATGCACATTACTGAGATGTATTTAACTAAGATGATTAAGGACCTGGAAACAAAAACATATGAATAATGGTTGCAGGAATTGGGTATGGCCAGTCTAGAGAACAGAAGGACTAGGGCTGACATGATAGCAGTAGTCCTGTATTGGGGGGGGCTGCCATAAAGAAAAGGGAGTCAACTTATTTTCCAAGGCATCAGAAGGCAAGATAATAAACAATGGTTGGAAACTAATCAAGGAGAGAAGCAACCTGGAATTAAGGAGAAACTTCCTAACAGCGAGGACAATTAACCAGTGGAACAGCTTGCCTTCAGAAGTTGTACGTGCTTCATCGCTGGAGGTTTTTAAGAAAAGACTGGACAACCACCTATCTGAAATGGTATAGGGTTTCCTGCTTGAGCAGGGGGTTGGACTGGAAGACCTCCAAGGTCCCTTCCAGCTCTATTCTGATTGAAATTGGAGGATTTACTTGCTCCTTCCCATATTTTAAAATATTATGAAAAAGCTTTAGTTGAACAAAGTTGTGATGGGTAAAAGAGATTCATTTCTATGGGTCCAATCTTCATATGGAAGATTGTGACCTGAAATAGAAGTAAATGATAAAAAGTATGAATTATATAACTCAATTTTAAAAAAATAGAAGTGTGTTTGCCCAGGATCTGGGCAAGCGTAAAGGATTGTTTTAAGTATGTAGCTTACGAAAGAATCAAGACTATCTGGGATCAGTTTGATCCAAGATTGAATTTCTTATTTGGTAAAGATCAGAAAAGCAATCTTGCACAGGATCTCATGAGTAAAGGAATGCCATATCTACAGACCCTATACTAATGCTTTCTCCTTACCCATAGATATCTGGATCACCCCTTCCTTCTTATGTTTCTGAAGATCAATGAAAACATGAACTTGGGGATAAGTAAATAACCCACTTGTTAATATACTACAAAACATTCAGAGTTTTTGGAAATGGAACAGCATATAAACAAGTATATTTCTCTATTTCATAGACACAAAAAACAAAAAGGCATTGAAGGTTGCAACAACTGTTGGCGATTATAACCTCTTATCACACCATTTTATCTTTTCCCATTTCTTTCTATGGGCCTTTAAAATTTTTGTTTGAGAGTGTGTATTCTAACTTTCTCTTCAAATTAATTCTCAGCTTAATTTTGTCCTGGATTTCTATTTCTGGCAGTTTTGTACATATTTGAACATATTCTGAGGCAATTTTTGCCTAATATCTGAGAAACTATGTGATGGACACTTAAGTTTGTATGATCTGAGAGGACTGGTAATTATTTGCAATTAGATAAATTGCCTTTTCTTCCCTTCCGTAATTAGCATTTCTTTTATATGTCACTATCAATAGGGAAATAAAATCAGGCAACAGCTTCAGTTTTCCAGTTTGATGGAATTACGGTACTAAGAATTTTGAACAATTAATGGGTATGTCAAGCAATCAAACAATATATCTTAAATGAAATACCTCTTATTCTTTTTAACTCTGAAATAATTTATAACTGAATTCCCAACTTATATTGTTCACTTTTTCACTGGTCAGAAATACTGTCCATTTAGTGTCAATATATGCATGCTTCTATAGCAAAGGGCACTCACCTTGTGGCAAAGGATAATCATGCTGTGAAAATGGGATCTATTTAATGAGGAACGCAGTTGTCTTCAATCAGCACAAAGGACATTCTATCTAAATATAATAGACCTCTCAGAAGCAAAAAAAAAAAAAGACAAGAAAAGAAAAAAGATTCAGAATGCTTTGTGTCTGCTATGAAAGCCTTAGTTGTTCACAAAAGTACAATTTGCAAGCTGATTGTGTGCTGAAAAAGAATGCTTATGTCCAGTTATCAAGGAGGCTGCTAGAAAAATTATTCTCATATATTTGAACCATACCAAGTCTCATCAACTTGTCTATGGCTGCTACTAATTGGAAGTTGGTTAGCTTAGTGTGTTTTGTGTGTATGTATGAGAAAGAGAAGATGCTCAAATGAATGAAGCCAATTACAGTAGGCTTTGAGAACATATTGTGAGCTCATTAGCTTTCATACTTTATGTAATGGCGCTATTCTCGAAGAGTATCTGGAAGTTCAGCTGGTACAGAATCCAGCATTGTGGACAGTTATGGGTCCACCTAGAACAGTGTATGTTACACCTCTATTCCATGAGCTACATTGGTTGCCAGTTTGCTTCTGAGTCCAATTCAAAATGCCGGTTTGGACCTATAAAGGTCTTCTTGTTATAGGACCAAGCTATCTGAGCTACTACCTCTCTCTGGTTGCATCAGCCCACCATGTTAGATCTGCCAGAAACAGCATGCTGTAGTTACCATCAGCTAGATACCTACATTGAGTGGGTCCCAGGAGAAGAACCTTCTCTCCGGGAGCATTCACCTTATGGAATTCCACTTCCCACCTTAAAATTAGAATAACTAAAAATATTAGAAAACAAATTCTTTTGATATTATAGAAGGTCCTGTTTATATTATTGGAGTCGAGGCTCCTAGGAAATGGGGAGATGCTTAGAGAGCTCCATTGTTGAGCTGGCTATTTTTATTCCCCCTTCCCCTAGGGTTTATTTTATTTATTTATTATATTTTTATCTGATTACATTGTGTCTACTTTTATATTAATGTGATTTTTATATTTTTTTATACCTTTGGTTTTTATACGTGGTTTTACTTATCTGTTCTATACTACCCAGAATCACCTTCCATGAGATGGGTGACTATATAAATTTAACAACTAAACAAACCATCAAACATTTCTTCTTGTTACAAATAGAATGGCTGTTGAATAAACTTCTCTAATCTGGCATCCTCCAGATGTGTTGGGTTTAATATACCTAGAGTTCTATCCAGATGTTGACTATGCCCCTGGAAGTTCTGTTGTGACTCTCCAACATATCTGGATGTCAAAAAGTCAAAGAAACACTTATATTTATAAATGGTTTTGAATATAATGCTCAATCTCTGCACAAATCTCTGACTAATATATTATCAGATCAGAAGAATTTCACTATTCTGTAGAAGGACGATATTTCTTAAATTATGATGTTTGGTTCTAACACATCTGGAAGGCCTCAGGATGCTGCAGGCTGAATATTCCAAGATTGCATAATTCTGGATGTCTTTCACTCAAGGTCAAACTGCAATGTTCAGGGCTAAAGAGCTTTATTTCTCAAAAGCAGTATACCTTATCCATGTCTGTTTTTGTTTGAATTAACTGTGCCACCTGAGTCTTAGGATTTCATATGGAATCCTGTTCTGAAAGCTATGCAAGTAATCTTTATTTATTGATCACAATTGAGGCTGGCAACTTGGTTATTCAGTAAAGTGGTTGTCTGTGGAGATTCTCAGTCATCCAGGTCAAGGTTGTCCCCAAAGTGCTTCTCTTCAAAAGGCAACTGGACTCTGTTTTTCCTTGAACAGGTTTCACTTCGCATCCAAGAAGCTTCTTCAGTTCTGACTGAATGGTTTGAATTTATAGGATTTATATTCCTTGCAGTCATCTGGTCATTAGCAATCTTTCCGAGAAACATTGAGGCCACTTGGAGGTTTATCTGTGCCCTCAAGGGTCACTTGAATAGTACAAATGGGTGTGGAACTTTCTTGGGACTGCTGAAAGGACTGGGTTTACAACACAGTTGTGACAGTAAAGTGGTTGCTGTGTGAAACCACGACTTGACTTATGACCTTACTTCAGCTTTTCCTTTCTTTGCAGACCTGTGAAGATCATCAATATGAAGATTGGTTATAAAGGAGTAGTAAAAATCCTCTTTCTAACTGTGTCCTCTCATTAGCAAAAATATTTTTAAGTAGTGATTTTTCTGGCAGTGGATACAGTCTCTGTATCTACTCTATCTCTTATGAGAATCTAACTTTAAAAAAAACTAATTGGTGTTAATCCCTCATTTAATATGTACATTCAAAATTGTTTCACTTGCACTAATATTTTATCATTGCTACATCACAAGCCCGATAAATCCCAGTGGAAATACCACTGTCTAAATACAATCCATCAGTGAGGTTGAGGGGGGAGGTAATTCTACTTAGCTTTCATGCTACCATACCTAGCACACTCAGGCCTGGTGAGAACATAAATCCCTGCATATCTTGCCTTTTCTAATGTACAGCCATCTCAAACTGCAAAATTTAGATAGCCTTTCCACCTGTGATGCATATTAAAAGGAGGGTTTGATTGCATGGTTGAAGCCACTGTCTTGAGTTGTTGTTGTTTTTTAACTTCCTGTGGATACCACAGTACCCACTCCCTGTGGCTTGTAATAGCTAGCAGGAAGACAGCAAAAAGAAATCTAATGATCAACCCAGAATTATGGCAAGTAGGCAGGATTGACTGAGCAATGGATAGAAAGGGGGCAAAGCTAGGCTAGTTGTCATGGTGACAAACAGATAATCACCTCCTTAAAACAGCTGTTAGAGAAGTTTAAAAAAACCACAGACATGTACAGGGAACCAAATTGCTACCAGCTGAACTTTAGTTAATCAAAAAGAAGCTTTCCTTCATTCAGCTGTAATGGAGAAAGAGAACAATAGTTTAGATGCACTATTCTGCTCTATTCTGGTTTTCCTGACCAAACATAAGAAAAAGCTAAAATCCTCCCTTCTCATTCCAAAGATGTAGCATTCAGATCCTACTCTAATGCCTATAATGAGACTGTTTTGCATTTACATGTGATGTATTGCAATATCACAATATAGCAAAGCTTGGAGCATCATAGCTCTCTTCCTATGAGCTTATACTAAACTGGATGTACTGGGAAGTCTTCTCCCACAACGTATGTCTATTTCTATATCCAGAATTTGAATGGGACAACTCGCCATAGCAAACTTGCTACAGCCAACTCACCACAACCAATTCACCATGGCCAACGTGCCACAGGACAACTTGCCATGGCCAACTCACCATGGGACAACTCTTTGCAGGACAATTCAACAATTCACTGTAATTCTTTAAAATAATTTTAAAAATATTTCAATTTTTGTCATTCACACTTCATTCTGTCTGTCCTTTGGCATCCTTTCTTTAATTATTCTATTCCACTATTTCTTTGATACTAATATAACTCTTATCTCATGATGAGTTATCCTGCAGTAAGTTGGCCATGGCAAGTTGACCACAATGAGTTGGCTGCAATGAGTTGGCCAAGGGAAACTGGCTTTGGCAAGTTGGCCATGGTGAGTTAAATATGCCTATTGTACACAGGAAGAACAATATAAATGTATGCATGCTAATATGCAAGATTCAATAGTATTTCATATGTAAGATTTGTGACTTGTACACAGTAGCCAGCATGTTTCTAATTTTAATTTAATTTTATTTATTCCACAACAGGAACTACTTGTCTGGAGCTTCCATGGCTTATTTTTTCTACATACGTAGTTATGTACTTGTAAGATTGTTCTCTTCTAATATGCCAATACAAATTTGCAAATAATCTATTGAATAAGTCTTCAGGCTATTTTTAGTATGCTTCAGCTAATGATAATACATACATATACTTTATGTCTATCTCAAGATGGAACATTATTTAAATCTAAAAGTAATAGATTTAACATATATGGCGTAATGCTTTAAAATGGTGAAGAATAAAAACTTTAATACGCCTAGCTAAACTTTAAGCTCTAAAAGCCTTACATATTTATTATATCTGGCGATTATCGCTATCTCCTTTTCTTAGGCTGCCTTCGCTGCAAAGAAAGCAACTCACTTTGTCAGAAACTGGATGGTACTTTGTAAGACAATATTCAGTTTATTTTCAACATTTCTTATAGCACTGAGTAATAAGAATAAACAAGGATGTCTGTATTTGATATTCCAATGTGTAGTGTCCCATATCTTCTGTTTCATATGCCTCACATATATGGAGTCTGTCTTGCATGAACCTGCCTTGTGGCATCATGTATACCATCTGTTCAAATTGGAGACTAGTAAAGGTATATAGTAATCTTTTTTCATTGTGAAAATAGATACTTTTCTTCTTGAAATTGGGATTTAACTCTTCCTAGATTTTTTTTAGCCTTGAAATCAATAGAACAGCCACAATACCTGTATGTTTATCTGTCTTCTAATATCTAATATTCATTGAAAACATTTATTATGTTGATCCCTGGTATACTGAACTATTCTAACACTATTCTGAATTTCCACTTTTGAAAAATTAGAAAACCAGGACTTGTGAAAGGTTTTAACCATCCGCTCATTAAATCCTAGGAAGTCTATCTTGATTCATTTGAGTTAACCAGACACAGTAATTAAATAGCCTAAAAGGATTATGGCTACTAGTGTGAGTAATCTAAATTCAGCTCTGATGGGATGTGCTGGGGAAACACTTAAGATCAAGGGTAAAACACCAATTCCAGGCACTTTCCAATCCTTTAGTTGTAGCAAACATTCTTATTTTGGGATTAATGGTCAGCAGAAATAGCACATGCACCTTAACAACCTTCAAAACTGGTTTAATGAATCTGGATATTTATAATTCAGCTCCCCATTAAAAATGTGAACACATGTCTTCAGTTTGTCCATCTTTATCTAAAAAATCATGGATCCTGTGGATGAAAATACTGCAACCAAACAAAGAAAAGATCCAAACCTGTTCTATTTTATGGTAATTTAAAAACCACTGATGTTGTTTCCTATTCTTGCCAAAACACATTTCTTTTGATATTATACAATTAATAACTAGCTCATTCTCCAAATAATACATATTAAACTTTTTCAGTTGTCTAACGGTAAAGGTTCCATCTCACACATATGTGCTAGTTGTTCCCGACTCTAGGGGAGATGCTTATCTCCCTTATCTCTAGGGGGCGATGCTTATCTCCCGACTCTAGGGGAGATGCTTATCTCCATTTCCGAAGAGCCAGCACTGTCCAAAGACGTATCTGTGGTCATGTGGCCAGCATGATTAAATGCCAAAAGTGCACGAACACTATTACCTTCCCACCAAAGGTGGTTCCTATTTTTCTACTTGCATTTTTACATGCTTTTGAACTGCTAGGTTGGCAGAAGCTGGGACATGTAATGGGAGCTCACTCCGTTACGCAGCACTAGAGATTCAAACCACTGAACTGCTGACTTTTCTCATCAACAAGCTCAGTGTCTCAGCCACTGAGCCACCACATCACTGTTATCTATGTAACTCCAATTGAGATGTGGCTAACGATATCACGTCATTACCATATGCTAGAATATATACTCTCCAATTCAAAACAGTTGGAATATAAAAATCCTGGTTGTAAACAGTGGGCTCAACTTAATTAACAAAGACATTAAAAAGAAATGGATCTAATATGTGTACCTGATGTTGTCCTTTAACAGTAGGAAACTTGTTTGTTGAGGCGTGATTTATACTTGTTCCCACCATTAAGCTTGTATCTGTTCAAAGGGCTTTAAAAGAAAGTGAAGTCTTCAGTGAACACTATTTTAGTAATTTCTCCCTCCAAAGATTTCTATTTATGGAATCAAATGCAGAAATTAAATCAATAAGTGCAGCATTAAAATACCACCATGACTTGCATGTTTTATTATGAGGTGGGACAGGATAGGATAAAACGTAGATGAATAGACTCTCTTTGCTTAAAACCTGTCTGCTAATGTGGAATTATGCTTTGCCCAGTCCTCCAGTTCTTCTGAAGGAGGAATTTTCCACAATGTTTTTGTTGAATATTTATTAAATTTATGATCCTATAATTTATAGGATCTGCTAAATTGCCTTTCTTAATCAGTGGTGCCACTATACTAAACGTCTTTCCCTGCATTATTTATGTGAGTAAACAAACCAATCACTAAGACAGCCCACCAATCCAAACTATCTTTGAAAAGTTCAGGTAACATAAAATCCACTTGTGGAGCTTTTTTTTAAGTGACTATGTTATGGATTTTAATTCCTATATAATAACAGATGGTCATTTGTGTAAATCAACAATAACTCTGAATTTCAGAGTCTGAAATTGTTTTCCTGATGATAACTATCATATTGTGTTCCATCCCTGAACAACTAAACCATGCAGCAACTGATTCAGGTATCTCAAAATTTCTTGAATCTGTGACTGGTAAAATCATGTAAAATTCTGCCCAGCTTTTTGTAATATAGTTAGTTTTTTTTATTAGAACCATTTTTTTACTTTCTCATCTAAGCATACATTTCAAGGAATGATTGCCTAAAAAATTGCCTACACTTTTCTCATTTTTTTTTTAGAAGCCTGCACAAATTTCTACATTTGGTATCAAAATATAATTTAGGCAGTTAAATCTGTATCTGTATAACTAATACAAATTTAATCTGAAAACAGATTTATATGCATGCAATACAGTGTCAAAATTTGATTCTGTACTTCATTCAGTACTTCCTTGATCTTTTCCTATCTCTGATGTCTGCAATGATTTAAAATTAAAATGTCCACTTGCTATCATTTTAATATTTTGTATACTAAATAAAACATTTTAACACCTGTCTGTTAGCCAAAGACACTGGACTTAAGTCAGATTCAATGAACAATTGTGTAGATATCAGCTGGTAATCATTATAGACGCTAGTCAAAACTAGAAAATAAACAAATGTTTTGCTTAGACATGTATATATAATTCAACTCTGCTGCCTATATTAATAAAATAAATTGTGTAAGGATATAATAAGTTAAGGTCACTAGGCCCAGCATATGCAACTCTAATCTATATAATAATGCCAATGAATTATGCCCAACACTATTCATTTTGTTATCAGTGGAGATCAAATATGGGTTTTTTAAAATCCTTCTGGAAACCCCATTTTTTTTTAGAGATGTGGTCTTATTCTGGAATTAAAATTGCTCAACATAATGATCAGTGCATCAGAATATACAGCATTTACTTCAGTATTTTTCCCGGAAGGAAACAGATATCTATAAAATGATAGAAGAGGGTTTATTAGAAGGATATACTCAGATTACAATTACTCTTAAGGTTTTTAATTTAAGATTTATCTAGTTTGGGGATATGTCAATATTTGACAACAAGTCACCTGGCCATTCTTAGTCTTCCTTAATAAACATTGTTAGACCTAGTGCTCAACCTTCATCCTTCAAAACAGGTTTTGAGCCCTGTGTTATACTCTGGTACAGATTATCTGTTTTAATTATAAATCAAGAGCAAACACAGTAAATCTGGAGAATATTCCAATCAAGAACAAACCTTCCAAGTAGCTGCATTCCAATAGAGGATCTTAACTGACAAAACTGTAGTTTGTGAATGGGAGGCAATTGTATGTTAGAATTATACACTTTATGAGAGGGGAAAGTTAACCCCTGAATCTTGAACTGGAAGTAAGAATTAACTTGCCAATTGGTTTGAATATGGTATCATTCAACTCAAGCATCAAGGAATACAATGTCGCATTTGAGAAGACTCAATACACTAACATTAGACTTCACTGGATAAACAAGGTTTATTTGATGGAACTTTCGCTGATTTTTCTTTTGGCTCTCTTCCCAGTTCCTTTTAATCCAAGTACCTCATTTCAAGTTAGTTTGCAACCGCCATCAAATCCCCTTTTGTGTACTTTGTTGCCTATTCTGGACCAGGTTTTTTTTAATGCAACCTCCCCATACCCTCATCCTTCTCATTACTAATTAAAGTTCCATGTCCAGATTTGCATTTCTCCCAAAACTGTTCCGATTCTATAATTCTCATTTTATCTATACACAATTTATATTCACTTAATCTGACAATGGCATATACTTCGGATCCCAGAGGCATGTCTATTTTTTTAAAATTACACAATTCCAACTGTCCAGTATCTCTGTCTGAACAAGTAATTGGCAGGACTAGAATGTATTCAATAAAGCTTTCTCTTGCATGGTGAAAGACTTCATCCTTTCAACAGGCATTTGTACATGTCCTGAGTAGCAATTGAAGCTTCCCAATTAGACTCTTCAACAGTTAATTGTATGTTAGGTAAGAGTGGATTTTTTGAGTCCAATGTAAATCAGTAAGATTTGAAGGGCATTTCTCTTCCATGTAATTATTATCTTTAGAGGCTACAATTGAAAGCTACAAAGGAGATTGATTTTCAAAAAAACATCTTAAAAATAGCTAAGCCATTTTCTGGATTTCTCCTTACATTTATAAATAGAAGTATACAGGTCTCTTTATATTATTATATCCTCAATGCTGATGCCACCAAAATATAAATATTCTAGAAAAAGAGTATCTTTTTAAACTAATATGGTGGGTATTAAATCATTTAAGATATTTAAAAGACCTATGTACTCACACTGCGCTAAAAAGCATATAGTTTTAGTGGAAATTGAGTATGACTAATTTGTTTGGCATTATCACTGATTTAGAATAGATTCTTTTGTGACTCTGTAGCTGTAATTATCCTTGGTGACTTACAGAACCCAGTCTAATCACAGAGTCATCTACTTCCCTCTTTCTTGAGTAGTATTCAAAACTGTTTCCAATCAATTTGGTATATTTCACCATCAGGAGTCCCGTCTGCTTTATTCTCTAAAATTAAAGATTTTCTTTGTTTATTTGCTGCAGATTCATGCATTTGTTTAGTCCCATTTTTCCTATTTTTGTTACAAACTTAGACTTGTTTTCAGTCCAGTCATTTGAGTAGGTTTTTTAAAGATTCATTTCTAACAATGCAGGGCTTGTTTGAATCCCCTTATCATTTTTGATAGTTAAGTTTTTAATTTTTCTTCTGTCCTTGGCATCCAACTTTTGAGTCTGCTTCATAGCATCTTTAGTCAACCTTACTAATGGAGTTTTGTCCTTTTTGAACTAGATTCCTTTTCAATAGATCATTTTCTTCCAGCATAGGAGATTGCTTTTTACATTCATTAATAACTACACCTCTATTTATTTTATCTGATTAAATGTATAAGGAATTAGATTTGTATTTTAAACAAGAAGATTTATACATACATATTTGTTTGAGATACGTTCATAAAATTGGGGCTGTACAGGATCTTCCATAAGTGGCGTTGTTTATGCTACTTATCATCTCAATATCTCCTCTATGATGCTGCTCCTGATACATTCCCTTTGTAGAGGGCATGGCTTGGCCAGGACCAACTTAGAGATCAAGTCAACTGTGCCTCTTAATTCTTTCAAGATCTTTTAAGACCCACTGACCATCTAGCATGGAATGCATGAAAGACAAAATCATCATTCACTGGTTGTATTGTCCAATGTCATTGTCCTTTCCTTCCCTTGGTTTCAAATACTGAGTAAATTTTTAATATTTTTTCTGGGTTGCTGAAAAATTGCCCTCTGGACTAGGAGTACTCTCAAGATCATTATAACTTCTACTAATATATGCCATATTCTTAGCCGCTATAGCTAATCCTCAATTTACAACAGTTCATTTAGTGTGTGATCAAAGTTACAACGGCACTGAAAAATTGACTTATAACCATTTTCCACACTTGTGACCATTGCAGCACCCCCATGATCACATGATTAAAATTTAGACTGACTCATATTTATGACGATTGCAGTGTCCTGAGATCATGTGATCCCCTTTTGTGACCTTCTGACAAGCAAAGTCAATGGGAGAGCCAGATTCACTTAACAAATGTGTGACTAACTTAACAATTGCACTGATTTATTTAACAACTATGGCAAGAAAGATCATTAAATGGGGCAATACTCACTTAAATGTCTCACTTAGCAACATAAATCTTGGGCCCGTTTATCATCGTAAGTTGAAGACTACCTGTACTTTTCTCCTCTTCAATATCTTCTAAACTACTGTGTTTCCCCAAAAATAAGACAGGGTCTTATTTTCTTTTGACCACCGAAATAAGCAATTGGCCTTATTTTTGGGGAGGTCTTATTATTTTTGAGGTGCAGGAGGCAGCAAACGTGGTCACCTCATGGCTGCTGCTGTATTGCAATATTTTCAGGGAGGGCTTATTTTAACACATGCACTCAGAAGCCCCATTGGGCTTATTATCTGGGGAAGGCTTGTTTTGGGGAAAACAGGGTACTTGCAGTTACTTTTAAAGTACTTTAATTTTAACAGCAGACAAATATTTATGCTTCCTGAGTAAGTACTTTACTAAGACAGAGCAGCTAAAACTAGAGTCTCATCCATCTAGGAAAGAGAGAAAGGGGGGGGAAATGAGAGAGAGAACAAATTAAATATGTAAATTTAGTTGAATTCCAGTTGTCTCTTCAAAATACAAAAATAGATCAATTTTATGACAAATTGACTGATTTAGATAAAATCTTGACAGGTACTGATGAAAAGGTGATTAAAAAACTATACGGATATTTATTAGAGGTTAAACTAGAAGAACAAGTTAAAGAAACAATGATTGCTTGGGGGAAAATTTTGGATATGGGCTTGATTTAGAGAAATGGCAAAAATTGTGGTCTCAAAATTACAAAATGACAATGTCAGCAGCATATAAAGAAAATGTGTATAAGATGTTTTATAGGTGGCACTTACCCCCGATGAGAATTGCAAGAATGTTTAAGAATAAATCCAAAAAATGTTGGAAATGTCATCAGATACCGGGTTCATATTACCATATGTGGTGGACATGTACAGAAGCTAAAAAATACTGAACTAAAATCCACACATAGTTGGAAAAAATGACAGAGAAACATATTGACTTTAAACCATTGGGGATTTTACCGGAAACATATAGTAGAGAATTAAAATATTTGATTGTAAATGTGTTAATAGTGGCTAGAATTGTATTTGCTAAAAACTGGAAAAATGAGAAAATACCAACGCAGGAGGAAGTTATTCATAAAATAATGGAATATGCTGAAATGAGTAAATTGACATTTGAAATTAGAGAACAAGAAGATAAACAATTCTATAAAATATGGGATGTATTTTACCAATGGTTAGACAAAAAATATGGAAATGAAATATCTGAAAATTTTACAATACAAAGACAATGGAATGACAGAATATAATATAAAGATGTACTGTTATTGGATGGATTTAAGAGGAAGTAATGAATTGTTAAAATAGAAATTAATTCAAAATTTATAATATCTCAAAAAAAATGAAGGAATAATAGTCATAGTCAAATAAATGATTAATAATGATAATGTATACATATATATTAGATTGATAATATGAGATTTTATATAAATTGTAAGTGAGGACTATGGAGAGGATGCACAAAAGTTTCGTAACCAACCAACACGCTGGATGTAATTGGAAGATGTTTTTATCTTGTTTGTGTAAGTTTGTTTTTGTTTGTGTAAGTTTGTTTTTGTTTGTGTAAGTTTGTTTTTAAAAAATAAAAATTCTCTTTAAAAAAAAAACAAAAAACAAAAATAGATCCATGAAGAGCAGGAAAACAAACTACAAAGTCAACTTTCTCTTGGGATAGGAGATACCACCATAGACCATACTTGCACCAGTACAGTTTCTACAATCCATTTTTAATTCAACATTTTCTGAAGAAAACTAGCCACAAAGACTCTTACATTTAAAAAGATGCTTTTTATGAAACCAGGGAACTTTTCTCTGTAGGGCAGTGTGTGCTGGAGTGAGACTGTTGTAGCATTCAAGTGTGGTGCCTCCTGCCCTATTTAATGAATGATGATTTCAAAGATGAAAATTCTTCTCCAAAATGGGAATTCCAAGAAGCACTGGTATTTAGCAATAATTATCTGCCACTGGCATTGGCAAAGAATAAAGGAGATACTAAAAAGAAATTAAATGTAAACAAAGCTCAAAGCAGCCAGTTTGTTCTGGCTGTCATTTCCAGCTCTTCTTCTGTAATGAGGACCCAGATTGTTGGGGGCAATATGCTGACTCTCTGTAAACCGCTTAGAGAGGGCTGAAAGCCCTATGAAGCGGTATATAAGTCTACTGCTATTGCTATAATGTAAAAGCAGCCATTGTATTCTACTGAGTTGTAATAAATCTGAAGGAATCTAGATAAATAAATCACTAATTTATGTACTTATTTATGTGCTACAAATACTTTTATAATACCCATTTCACCCAACACCTGGCAGCATGTATCTATGTGAAAGTTTTATCTTCTCCTTATAATGACAAAATAAGTTAAATTATTGGATGCATGCCAGTACAGCTACACTTTAATAACACTTAGAAAATTTAATTCATTTCAAATAATTATTTTGAGAATAAAATGTTTTATTTATTCTACCACAAATTGATGGAATATATATAATCATTAAGTGTTGTACCTTATGATTCTTGACAAATGTATCTTGTCTTTTTATGTACACTGAGAGCATATGCACCAAAGACAAATTCCTTGTGTGTCCAATTACACTTGGCCAATAAAAAATTCTACTCTATTCTATTCTATTCTATTCTATTCTATTCTATAGAACTCTTTATTTTGACATTTGTACTACTCAGCATGCACAAACATCAAAGAGAAGAGCTGATCAAATGCACTCTGGATGGACACATCTGCTATACATATCCATCAACCATTAGTTTTGAGTTTCTCATAGCTTTGCCATGCAATATTGAGGTGACTGTGGAATGCATTTCAGCAGCTAAGCCAGTGGAAACCAAATAAAGTCTCTTTTCTGTGCTTCTTTGCCATATATTTGTTTCAGAAACAGGCTGTGTTCCGTAACAATTGAGGGAGTCTATGCTAATTACACAAATCCAGAAGTAAACTCATTTCTGTGATATAAATCCTGCTCCTTTGTTTCCTCTGAAGATGAATTCACCTTACTTGAGATATAATACTTGTAGTAACTTAACAGACAAGAGTCTCCCAGATATGGTGACATTTCTGGGCCTTCTGCATTCCAGACTCACATGAACAAAGTAGTAAACACTATAATATGCCTTCTATGGTTTGCTTTCTGCCATGTCTCACCAAATTAATAAAGCACATAGGAATGACTCAGTGTAATCAGGAGCTGGGGGTGGGTTTCAAAATAAATTGCAGAGAAACAAATAGGGGATTAGAATTAAACCCCTGCCTTTCCCTACTGAGCAAACCTATTTTGCTATGCATCAAGAGAAGAACTTGGCCATATAACTTTTGTCCTTAATTTGTATATACATTTGCAGTTACATTTCCACTCATCAGAGAATTGGTGTTGAGCAGTTAGGATCAAATGTTTAGGGACAACAAGAGTTTTGGCTTCAGCCATCCCAGCTTTAGCAAGCACCAATCATTGTTCTGGAAGAAATGAAACCAAGAGTAATTAGTGTGTGGTTACTTGCTTGGTTTCTAATTCATCCTTGAAAATGGGAGAAACAGCCTATTCATTTTTAGTCTGACAGGAGTACAGAAGTCTGTTTTGTCTTGCTATTGTGTAAAAAAGGGACTGATTAGATCAGAGACATATCTTGTACATTATTCACATAGCGGCCTTTTAAGACACCTGTACAGAAACTCCATGCACAATCTGTTGTTCCCAGTTACTGGCAGTATCTCTGCAACCAGAAAGCCATCTGTAGTCATTTGTAACTGGAGATTATAATACCCTTAATTTCACTGAATTTGCCCAAGCAATGTTATTGTTGCCTAGGTTGATGGGCATCTCAGCATATTTTAATAGCAATAGTCTAAACATTATGGCTGTCCAGAAACAGAATTGAAAATCAAACTGTGATTTGAAGCATGCATAGGTGTGCCTGTAGCATTTGTGAAGGCCTTAAACCAATACAACTCTTTTCCTGGGTTTGCACATCAGTTGGGATGGAAGACAGCCAGACAAACCCAGGAAGAGACACATTTGTTTTAAGATGTTTCTGGTGGGTGTTACAGTTGGACACATGTGTGATCTTAATCACATTTTCTCTTTGAATCCAGATATTTCTAAAGACTTATTAAATATACACTGTGCAAAAAATGTTTTTATTTGTCCATGATCTCTCAATGTGAAATTCTGTTCAATGATCTCAAGTTCTCTCTTCTATCTTCAATATTATGCATAATTCTGTTCAACTCTTAACGTGCTGTTCTCCCTTTCTAAGCCAGAAAGAAATATCTGTATCATAACCATTCTTTAGAATGCAGTTGCTCTTGTTGTTGTTTTTGATCATTTTGGTTACCTTTTTCAAAGTAACCTTCTCTAAATCTTTCTTCATCTTACAAGCATAATTGAGCCCAACATTTCTGTTGCTAAGAGAGACGATTTTTAAATGAATTTTGCCCCAGTTTACAACCTTTTTGTCATGGTTGTTAGGTGGATCACTGCAGTTGTTAAATTACTAATGTGGTTGTTAAGTGAATCTGGCTTCCGCATTGACTTTGCTTGTCAGATGGTTGCAAAAGGCGATCACATGACCCTGGAACACTGCAACTGTCATAATAATGAGTCAATTGCCAAGCCTCTGAATTTTGATATGTGACCACAGGGATGCTGTAAAACATAGTCATAAATCACTTTTTTCAGTGCCATTGTAACTTCGAATGGTCACTAAATGAGCTTTTGTAAGTTGAGGCTATATACTGCATTCAGGAACCAATTTGGGACACAGACAATACTTCTTGCCTTCATCTGCCCTCCAACTTCTGCTATGTTTGATTTGTTAATTTGACAAATACTTGATTAACTTTTCAATACAATATAGCAAAAGCAACTTAGACTTATATACCGCTTCATAGCCTTCTCTAAGCAGTTTACAGAGTCACCATATTGGCCCCAACAATCTGGGTCCTCATTTTACCAACCTTGGGAGGATGGAATGCTGAATCATCCTTGAGCTGGTGAAAATCAAATTCCTGGCAGTGGGCAGAGTTAGCCTGCAATACTGCATTCTAACCACTGCACCTTCACATCTCTTGACAGACTAGAATGTATTGGGCAGCAATCAATAAAGGGACCATTTACTATTTTAAAATAGTATTTGACTTAGTTAAACTTAGACACGTATTAACATCTTGGGGAAAAGGCAAGTCTCAGAGCAAATATACATATATTATTTACTTAGCACGCAAGCAATTTTGCTTTTAAAGCATTTTACATTTTCTTTCAAGTTTTAGTCTCTGAACTTACATTCTGTATTAGCTCAGTTCATCTTAATAAGTGTGATCTGTTAAGAATTTTTGTTTTATCTTCTTATGACCTCTGTAGGTTGTACCAAACTGTATACGAATCTAGCTTTTCAACAAATCTATATAGGAAATAATACACAAAATAGGAAAGCGGAGTGTTATACCTGTTTTATATACCTTTCAGGTAAATTGTACCACCTTGTAGCTTTTCTAGCTCAAGAGGTATTTTAGTGTAACTGATGCATATTCCAACAACAAGATATAGCTGGAGGGAAAGTGTATGCAAATTAAGTAAATATACTAATAAAATATAGATAGATTATGAAATATAGAAGACTATCTCCTGCTTCTAAGTGTATCGTACTATCAAAAATTTAATAGGTTTTGAAGTGGTACTTGTATGAGTGCACTAGATGCACTCAGCAATGCAGAGCTGTGAAGCTGTATGGAATTGTAGGGGGAAAAGGGAAAACTCCAGGATGTATCCATTGGCAACTCCTTCAAGTAACTGAGTCTTCTTACTATAAAGTCCCAAGGAAAAAAATGTGTTTAACCTTAAGAGGTGTTCTGAATGATCTTCTCCTTTGAATCTAGACTTAGTTCATAAAATTGAAACATTGACAAATGCAATCCTTTGGGGAAAATTCTGAACAGTATTGAATAGTAAAATTGTAAACTTTCCACATAAAGCTTATAGAAGTATTCTCCAACAGAGATCTTGACAACTGCACATATGACATCAGGGCAATTTTCCTTGAAGCATATTTTGGAGCCTGCCAAAATAATTAGTTTATCCATTTATAATTTTTTTTATTACATGATTATTTCATTAAGCAGTTGGTGAATAATTGATAATTGGGACATATTTATAGGCTGCAAAGAGGGAATAGTTGAAAGGAACTATATAGAGTTGTTCGGAGTTGGACAGCATATAAATCTAAATAAATATATGTATTTGAGAGTTATAAGGAAAGCTAAAAGTTTACAGAACTGTGATTATCCCTGCTCTCCTATATGGATATGAGTCCTGGACTCTGTATCAACAGCACATCAACAACTAGAGAAATTTCACATGTGTGTTCTTTGCTACATTCTTCTGGCAATTTTAGACCATATCTCCAATCTGGAGATGTTGTATCCCATGGAATCTACCAGCATTGAGTTCTTGATTATCAGAAGCCAGTTGTGACACATGGGACACATCATTAGAATGGACAACCACTGTATACCTTGCCAATTACTCTATGGTAAACTTGATACTGGAAAGGAACCTTGAGATCATCCATACAAGTGCTACCTAGATGTGAAGGAAATCCTACACTAATCTAAGGTAAAGGTTTCCCTCACATATATATGCTAGTTGTTCTCGACTCTAGGGGGCAGTGCTTGTCACAAAGCTGAAGAGCCAGCACTATCCAAAAACATCTCCTTGGTCATGTGGCCAGTATGACTAAACGCCAAAGGCGCACAGAACGCTGTTAACTTCCCACCAAGGTGGTCCCTATTTTTCTACTTGCATTTTTACATGCTTTTGAACTGCTAGATTGGCAGAAGCTGGGACAACTAACGGGAGCTCACCCAGTTATGCAGCACTAGGGATTCGAACCGCCAACCTTTCTGATCGACAAGCTCAGCATCTTAGCCACTGAGCCACGCATCCCTTCTAATGTGACATCTAGCTAAGGGAAATAGATGCTGTAGCTTCTGACAGACACTGCTGGAGAACCCTGTGCTATGAACTTACTCCAGCTTCTAAGACAGGTGCTACCAAAAACTGATGGAAAATGGATTAGTGCCAGAGGATCATATCCACAACTGTTGTAATAATGGACTTCCAGTGTACCCACTGGAAGATGTTAAACCTCTAGAAGTCTATGCTTCTAGACTGGGATTGCAGAGCCACTTCTATGTTTTCAAATGAATTGCACAACCATGTGTCTTCTTCAAATCCAAAGGACTACTTATTATAATTATTTAAAAACTGCAATTGCTTTTTGCTGTGTGCAGAGAAGCCTTATAATTCTAGCCATAATATCACATCAAATGCCATCCTGTCTGGACTTCTACAAGTGAATTGGTAAATTTTAGCTCTGGGTGAGGACACGAAAGAACACATTTTTTTTACCTAGATGATGTTCTGTTCCAGCTCTGAACAAACCAATTTACATACATTTAAACAAATAGAACTA
The DNA here is from genome assembly GCF_051295495.1 of Thamnophis sirtalis. Lineage (NCBI taxonomy): Eukaryota > Metazoa > Chordata > Lepidosauria > Squamata > Natricidae > Thamnophis > Thamnophis sirtalis. Next base: position 59,006,461 of record NW_028261385.1, read on the forward strand.
ATAGATCCATGATGGCAAACCTATGGCACGTGTGCCACAGGTGGCACATGGAGCCATATCTTAGGGCACACAAGGCGTTGCCCTGTCAGCTCTAGCTGATTTCGGCCTTTATTTTTGGCCATTTTTTGCCTCTGGAGTGCGAAAAACACCCCAACACACAACCTGGAAATCAGAAAATAGGCCATTTCCAGCCGCCGGAGGGCCTGGGGGGGGGAGGCCGTTTTCACCCTTCCTAGGCTTTTAGTGTGCCTTTAGGATGGGTCCACTGTGGGTCCACCATGGGTCCACCATGGGTCCACCATGCCATTGTGTGCCAAAAGCAGGAGGCAGGGCAGGGGGGTCGCACGGGCATGCACGGGGAATTACACACACATGCACCAGGGTCACGCACACATGCGCGGAGGGAGGACACATAGAATTATGGGTGTAGGCACACACGTGCAAGACACACACACCCTGCACTCCCCCCGCTTTTGGCATGTGATAGCAAAAAGGTTAGCCATCCCTGTAATAGATGAAAGGTAGACAATCCTGCCTATAATTCTCCATTAATAAATGCTATTGGAATTCTAGAAGCTTTGGAGTTGGAAGCAGACATTATGCTGTAAAATGTGTGTAAATTCAAGATTAAATCTCAGAGCCATTAGTGTTCCTAAAATAAACTCATCATTTCTTTTAACAATTAGATTGACATTTAGAAGATTATAAAGCAATGATGTCATGGCACACTGCCAAACTGAAAACATTTGAGAATGTAAATGCCTGAATTTAGGAAATCTAAAAAGGACAGCTGTGGATAAACTAAACTATTTATATATATTTTAGGGAGTAAGCATACTTTTTTATGAATGCTGAATTTAACTATGCATAGCAGTGAAAACTCTGCTTGCAAAAGAAAAACATTAGAGGCTGAGATTTATCATGAGAATGTGGGCTATTTTGAGCTATTTTGCATCCTACAATAGCATGGTTTCAAAACAACCCAAGGCAGTGCTGGCCCCCTCTTAAAAATTGCAAGTTTTAAGGTCAAGACTACAAATAATAACACTGGCTGAAATTCAAGGTTGCTTATCTTACATGTGAAGCCATTTTCTTGTTTTCCTCGCTTTTAGCGTGCTGTTCATATTGCCCTGCAGTTTTGCAGGTTGCACACCATCTGTTGGTTACCTTCATATCCGCTGATCCCATAGAGATGATTGAATATTTTCCAGCCTTTATTTTATGCCTAAGATATATTATATTACCTGGGACTTCTCCTGAATGTGGGGATGTGGGATAAATGCAATGAAAATTGAGCTAATTTTGCATTTAAAAAGCAACAGAGAAACTGAAATTTAGTTATTCAAACTCTATGGTTTTCTAATATTACAATAAAAATGTATTTAGGAAAATATCAGCCCAAAAATGCCTGTATTTTTTGAAAATAATGTCCAAACACATAAAATTAGGGAAATAGAAGGAAGGAAGGAAGGAAGGAAGGAAGGAAGGAAGGAAGGAAGGAAGGAAGGAAGGAAGGAAGGAAGGAAGGCAGAAGCCTAATCTAGCCTTAGAAAGGCATAATTATACTGCAAGTGCAAAATAATATTTCAATCAATCATTTTTAATTTGATTTCCTTCAGTCACTCTATATATAGGTGAAACTTGAAAAATTAGAATATTGTGCAAAAGTTCATTTATTTCAGTAATGCAACTTAAAAGGTGAAACTAATATATGAGATAGACTCATTACATGCAAAGCAAGATAGTTCAAGCCATGATTTGTCATAATTGTGATGATTACAGGCTTACAGCTCATAAAAACCCCAAATCCACAATCTCAGAAAATTAGAATACTACATGCAATAAAACAAGGATTGTACATAGAACAATATCAGACCTCTGAAAAGTAAAAGCATGCATATGTATTCAGTACTTGGTTTGGGCCCCTTTTGCAGCAATTACTGCCTCAATGCGGCGTGGCATGGAAGCTATCAGCCAGTGGCATAGCTGAGATGTTATGGAAGACCAGGATGCTTCAATAGCGGCCTTCAGCTCTTCTGCATTGTTCAGTCTCATGTCTCTCATCTTTCTCTTGGCAATGCCCCATAGATTCTCTATGGGTTCCGATGAGGCAATTTTGCTGGCCAATCAAGCACAGTAACCACATGGTTATTGAACCAGGTTTTGGTGCTTTTGGCAGTGTGGGCAGGTGCCAAGTCCTGCTGGAAAGTGAAGTCAGCATCCCCATAAAGCTCATCTGTGGAAGGAAACATGAAGTGCTGGTAGACGGCTGCGTTGACCCTGGACTTAATGAAGCACAGTGGACCAACACCAGCAGATGACATTGCTCCCCAAATCAACACAGACTGTGGAAACTTCACACTGGACTTCAAGTATCTTGCAGTGTGTGCCTCTCCATTCTTTCTCCATACTCTGGTGTTGTGACTCAGCAGATGTCTCCTGTGAGTCTTTTCGGGATGCAAGATTAACAATGCAGCTGGGGCTCGTTAGTGGCATCTTCTGGGGATAAAAGGACGGATGGTGCCACGCCCTGGTTGTAGGAGTCAACGTTCATTCATTCGTTTATTCATTCGTTCATCATTCATCGGCCATGGTTTGTTTGTGAGAGACACTTGGAGAAGTGATTTGCTTTCTGTAACCTTGATTCAAGGAGACACTTGGAGAAGTGAATTGTTTTGTAAGAGTTTTGTTCTGTATTCTGTTATCTTCTTGAAAGAGACTTTATTTCTGTTTATTTTTGGGCTCGCAGCCAGTCTGAGCCGAGAACTGATAAAGTTCTTCCCTTTTACGTTTGTCTGCCTGTCGTCTGTTAACGAGCGGAGAAGGGGGGACAGAACACTCTGGGTCCTTGGTTTCCAAATGAGATGCAAAAGTTGCTCTCATCAGAAAAGAGGACTTTGGACACTGACCAGGTCTGTTTTTCTTTAGCCCAGGTAAGATGCTTCTGACATTGTTTGTTGTTCAGGAGCGGCTTGACAAGAGGAGTACAACATTTGAAGCCCATGTCCAGGATCTGTCTGTGTGTGGTGGGTCTTGATGCACTGACTTCAGCCTCAGTGAAAGTCCCCAACCATTTTGAATGGCCTTTTCCTGACAATCCTCTCCAGGCTGCGGTCATCCCTGCTGCTTGTGCACCTTTTTCTTCCACACTTTTTCCTTGCACATAATTTTCTATTAATGTGCTTGGATACAGCACTTTGGGAACATCCAACTTCTTTTGCAACAGGGACATGCAGTCAGGGGAGGCAGGGGAGACAGGGCCTCACCAGTGTCATGAGGAAAAGAAAAGAATAATTAAAAGGAAAAAGACTAAGGTAGTTGTTGCCAGACTCCAGAGTCACAGTGGATGACTCTGAATCTGCTTAATGCTAACTGCAGGGGGAGGTGAGAGAACTACGGGCCTCCTTTGCATAAGGAATTTTTCACCTTTTACCCTTGCTCAGAGTTAAGCAAGGGTTAAAAGGCGAAAAATTCCTTATGCAAAGGAGGCATGTGGTTCTCTCGCCTCCTGCTCCGGCGGCAGCAACTCTTGCCTAAGTTGCTTTTTTATTTAATTTTTTACATTTTCATCATGGTGGGCGGACAAGAGGAGAGTTGAAATCCACAGCTGTAAAAGGTATGTGGATCGGATGGAGGGAGGGGGGAATTCAAAATTATTGTAATTTAATTTGTAATTTTTTATTGTGAGTAATTTGTGTGTGTCTGTGTGTGAGTGTGTGTTTCTTTCTTCACTCAAACAAGCTCTCTCTCAATTTGAACAGGGACGTTCTCGCTGCTGTGTCCAACAGGCCAGGTGTCTCGTGTTTATGTCCGCCATAAACATGAGACGCCTGGCCTGTTGGACACAGCGGTGGGGTCAGAGGAGGCGGGGGCGAGGCAGCGGAGCACGGCAGCGGCAGGGACATTCTCGCCACTGTGTCCAACAGGCCAGGTGTCTCGCGTTGATGTCCGCCATAAACGCGAGACGCCTAGCCTGTTGGACACAGCAGTGGGGACGTTGCTTCTTGCCCCTGCCACGCTCTTGCCTCACCATAATCCTCACCGCACGTCACTGTTTTGCAATTACCTTTTGAGGCTTTCCCTCCTTATGGAGGGTTTCAATGATGGTTTTCTGCACAACTGCCAGGTCAGCAGTCTGTCCCATGATTGTGTTTCCTACTGAACCAGACTGAGAGACCATTTAAAGGCTCAGGAACCCTTTGCAGGTGTTATGGCTTAATTAGCTGATTAGAGTGGGACACTTTGAGCCTAGAATATTGCACCTTTTCACAATATTGTAATATTCTTAGATTGTGGATTTGGGGTTTTCATGAGCTGTAAGCCATAATCATCACAATTATGACAAATCATGGCTTGAACTATCTAATATATGAGTCTATCTCATATATTAGTTTCACCTTTTAAGTTGCATTACTGAAATAAATGAACTTTTGCACGATATTCTAATTTTTTTAGTTTTACCTGTATATTCCTAGTCAACACTTCAATTAGTTTTTTGGGTTTTTTTGCAAAGGGATAAGGAAGAGAGGACATTCAAACAATTTACAATGAATTGTTTATGAGACCCAATTTTCAGCTTTTTATTCTTTTTTATTCTTTTAATTAATTTAATTGGATTTTACAGTAGATTGCCATCTTCAGTAGATAGGTTGCCATAAAGATTGTTAGCATATTTTTGGTTGGTATAATATAATTAAATTTTAAAAATTATAAAGACACAATTTCCTGTCTTTTTTGGAATGTGCCTAAAGAATATAAGTCTTTGGATTGGCTTTGCATACATAAAATGAGTTATGTGTAAAAGAAATTTGTAGAGATATCTACAAAATTCACACAAAAGAGAGAGAACATCCAAGATAGTGGCAAACTGTCTGCACTCTTCTTCTCACACCTCCCACTGCCCTTTGTATACACTGTTATTTCTAACACACCCACCCAGGAAAAGGTGGCATAATGGTCAAACAGTGGCCATGAGTTTTGATTGGTAAGGAAAAGAGGTGAGAGGCAAGCATTTAGGGAAACTGACGAAGAAACACTTGAGGATAATGCAGGGGCTAAGCGTAAATTAAAATTAAGAATAACAGAATAACAGAGTTGGAAGGGGCATTTTCCTATACCATTTTAGACAAATAGTTGTCTAGGTTCATCTAAAAAAATCTCCAGTGTTGGAACACCCATAACTTTTCGAGAAGAAGAAGTTGGTTTACTATCTCTGAAAAGAGAGAGAATAAGCTGAAGAGCAAAATTAAGTAGACTCCTATAGGAATTAAATCGACAGAAATAGATGAGTGTAGGAATAGGAACACAGAACAGGCATTAGAAATGTTTACATTAGAAACGGAGCATGATAAAAGATTTAAAATAAAAAGGGCACAGCAAATTCAGTAAGAATTCTGGAAATAATAAGAAATCACAACTTTCATTGTTGAAGAATAATGTCATTTCGCATGTTATTTATTTTTGTAATAATGACTTTGTTCAACAACAAAGCAAGTGACCTAGGTCCATTCGAACCAGGGCTGAGACATGCCACAAATATTATCCTGTCCATTGTTGTTGTTGATTTTAATTATCATTTTGATGACAAGTTCCTCAAAACATGCAACAACAATAACAGTAATAATATAATAAACCGCTTGGGTTTCTGTTCAGTCTACATTCACACAAATTCAGTAATTTCATACTTTGCATAATTATGCACATGATGTTTTTACACTAGTTGTGTTAATTTGCATCATTATGTAATTATGCAAATGATATACATTGACATGCATGACCTAAAAGCACCCAGGTCCAACTCAAAGTGCTGGTTGTCACCTTTAAAGCTCTTTGTGACAGCAGCTCAAAGCTGTCTTGCCATCCTGTCATATGGTCTTGGAGACATACACACGGTTGTTATCTGGCAGCATAACCTAGGAAAAGAAGAGAAAACACACTTTGTCAAAGACAGAAACTTTATCATACGAAATGGAAGAGCTGCTACATTGCTGGTGGGGCAAGTTATGGGGAGGAAACAGCTGCAGGCTGAAATATGTAATTTTAGGAAGGACAATACATGGCTGATGAACTTGAGGTAAATTCAGATGTTTTGTGCATTGCTGGAATTTGTTGGGTTTCTGGATTAATTTTGGAGAAACCACTTAAGAATTGCAGGTTCAGCAACTACCCAAAGAGCAGAAACAGAAGGATGGGTGCTGAGGAGTTTTATACCCAATATAATGGCTTTGGTGGGAAGCTGAAGAGAAAGAACATATCTTGCCAGCCCAGGAGAAAATGCTAGCCCACATAATTATTCCCCTTAGTTAATACTAAATAGGAAACTAACATTAACAATGCACTTATTTGGTCAATACTGCATACACATATCCAAAAGAGAAAGTTACCTTTAAAATGCTTTAATAGAGACACATATATCAACTCTGGTTTATTATTTTATTGCCCATTATCAGGAAGCAGGAGAGTGGAAGAAAAATCACCTTGGATGCTATTTTTTAAAAATGTATTTGCCTTGTTTTGTTAATAAAAAGAAGTGGGGGATCACAAAAATGTTCTGTGTATTAGCTTTCAAATCAACACTGGTGAATTCAAAAGCTATTGTGTCACCATTCATACCTTGGCTCCTTGAAACCCACAACCCTGTCTCTCTCATCAAGAACTGAATAGTATGTAAACCATAGAGAGAGAGATGATAGTTAGGTGACAGATAATAGATGAGAAAGAAAGAGAAAGAAAGAGAGAGTGGGGAGAGGGAGAGGGAGAGAGATGATTGGCTAAACTGGTTTGGAAACAATAATTTGCTTGCCTTCAACTGCATAATTTAATTCTTTTCAGCTGCATGGCTGTTAGATCAACTGGAAAAGAAACTTTTTTATTTCTCTTTTACTCTAGAGTACAGCTGCAGAGCACAGCTGTATGCTTTGCCATTTCAAAGACAACTTATAGTGTTCAGTCTCTCTGGAACTAGCACAATATCACCAGAAAATCCTTATTATGTTGGGTTATGCATGACCAGGCAATGCATCCTATCTAATGTAATGGCTCTCCCATTGCAGACATCATCAAGAAGTAAGGATGAAACACTAGCACACATTTTTAATCAAACCATCTACCAAACTAATATAAAGATCAGAACTAAATTATGCTGCAGAAGCTATGCTTCAGGTACTGAAGAAAAATAAATTATTATCGCAGTTGAATAATAAATTTGAGGGGAAATTTCAATGCAATCAGTATATCAACATAACATTTAACAAAGAAGTGTTCTGAGTATAACTGCTAATGCTTAAAATGTACCAATTGACTTGATATAATGTAAATCTCTGAACCGTTAATAAATTGGATACTGGACATTTATTATGAGAAGGGCATGATTCCAATGTCCATATATCAGTCCTTTGCTGCAGCACGTTTGCCTCTGTTCTTCACCTTTTATTCCAAGGACATCTATTTCTGCTCTTCATCCTTCAAGTGTTAAATGGAATTAATGTACCTCATAATTAACCTCTAATGGCTGTTTTCAGACCCAAACTGCCTCAATTGGATAACATGTTCCTAAACAGTTTGCAGATATTAGCGACAGAGCGAACAACTGCGACTTTTTAAAAAAAAATTACATGTGCAATAAACCATTTTTAGAAAATAAATGCCAACTAACAAAAATGTTTAATGTATGCTGGTGTATATCTTAAGTTAAAACAAGAGAAGGTCTGGAATCAGAATGTTATATGTCGTTGGTTTTCTTATGAAGGAAAGATTTAAAGTTGATAAGAAGAACTATAACTTTGAAAATGGTGGGATTGAATTTGGCATGGAATTTGGTGTGGAATTATGTACAAATGATGATCATATTACTGTTAAAGTGTTTAACCTTTATTGAAAATGGAAATGGAAGATGAACAAGTTAAAAACTGTATGAAAAGAGTGGCAAAAATCCTTGGATATAATATAACTTTGAACCTATGGGAGAATATGCAGAAGAAAGGATTGAAATTCACACTGAATTATAACCTTAAAAAGATTTTTTCTAAAATGATGTATTGCTGGTATTTGACACAGGATAAACTGAAAATGAATTTTAAAAAAAGGAATAGAATTTTAAATATTTGTTGAAAATGTATTCAGTCTATTCAACCCTCTTCCAAATGTGGAGAATTTTGAATGAGCCAACCAACATAACATCTAGCAAGCTATCACTTAATGAATGTCTTGCCTGATCTATTGCTAATGTGTTTGATCCTGCCCTCCCATCAGTTCTTTGTCTACACAATCAGTTTTATTCCTGGAGTCTAGATTTCTGCAAACAATGTCCAACCAATGTCTCATGCAAAATAATTGAAAAATCGTATGGAAGATTTATCCACCCTTCCTTCTTCCTTGCCTGTGGTTCTGTTATTCAAAAGAACAGCTCCATATAGACCATGATTATTGGCTCATATAGGCCATAAGAATTTGATGTCACTATTCAAAGGATAAAGGATTCTCTTCTTCTAGATATAAACACACACACACACACACGCACACAAACACATTTTTGGTAAACTGAACCTCAGAAGGGTTTGTAATTTAATTTGTATGAAAGAGGTTTAGGAATATTTAACTCTCTTTGATTGTCATGATGAAAAGCTTGATTATATAGTGAGGTCCTTAGAATTGGATAATACCTCATTGCTCTTTCAAAGATATATGAATCACATTTTAATGATATTCTGGGACAGGTTTTTGATTGTGGATGCAGATGATTTTCAGTTTTATTCTGTGGATGCTGTCCCCCCACACTAATCAAGTAAGAGCAATTACTGAATGCCATTGTGAATTATCTAAGTTAGAAACCTGCCTGTTTTGTACTCAGGAATTTATGTGGCTCTAATTAAAATACAATCGCTCTGTTGTGGAAGCACCTTGATTTGCAACATCATGCACTATGAAGTATATAGTAAAAGTGGGGATCATGGACCAAGGATCACATCATGTATTTTTAGGAAACATTTCTTGAAAGCTACAATTAGAAAAAAACAGGTTCCTGCAAATAAGGTATTGTGCAATCATGTGGAAGGCAGTCGTCAGACCTGATCTCTTCTGAAACATACATCATCATGATCATGTGGTCAACAATGGATAAAATATGTCTCTCCCTCCATGAGGACTAAAGTTTTACAATCATTATTGACTCAAAGGTCGGTGTTCATATCCAATTTTCAGCTGAGGGAGCCTTTGTTGTCTGAGAGAAGTATCTCTCAGACATCAAAGGCTCCCTCAGCTGAAAATTGAACTCAGGGGCCAGCATGAAAATATAGAACGTGGTAACTTGTTTGGCTGGCAGGCTCCAGGACAAGAACCTTCTCTGCCTGGCTCCTGCCCTCTGGAACATCTTACCCCTGAGGTGAGGTTGGTTCCCACCCTCCTGGCATTTTGAAAGAGCCTCATGACCTGGCTCTGCCAGATGGCTTGGAGACCCAACAGGAGAGCTTCATCTTGGGGTGGTTGACTAAAATTTAATCTTACCTCTCCGCACACACCCCGTGTGTTGGACTCCTTCTTTTCCCATCTGATGTTAATGATTTGCACTTGTAAATGATTTTTATCCAACATATTCTATGATTGTTGTTATGAATGTTTTTAATGTCTTCATTTTTTATGCTGTAAACTGCCCAGAATCATTGGATATGAGATGGATGGCAAACAAATTTCCTAAATCAATCAATCCCACAGAAGTGGTACCTCTTTATCTACTTGCTTGTGCATGCTTTCAACATGCTAGTTTGGCAGGAGCTGGGGCGAGTCATGGGAGCTCATGCTATTACGTGTGTTTGGGTTATAAATCTGGGTTGTTGGCTTTCCAGCTGACAAGCTCCAGCATCTTAACTGCTGAACCATTGCACCATCCCCATGAGGACTAGATCCTTGCAAAACATGCTAAATTAGCTACTACACAGAAAAAAATGCATGCCAATATATTTTAAATTTAAACTGTATCCCTTGATAAATTAGATTAGCAGGTGATCCAGATTAGATTTATAAACAATAAAATAGATTAGCGCAAAGAATTGGAAAATGGAACTTTACATGTGCTTGTATAAGCCAAAGAAAATATTCCTCAAGAGCTGCCAGATGTTTCAGAAAGACCATTGCAGCTGCTCTGAAGACTTTCCCAGGCAATTCCTGGGTGGGTGGCCGTGGCCCCTTTGCTTTGCTTGGAGTCCTAGCAGATGTTTGGAATTATTCTTCAAAGCAGCCATGCAGGATGACTGAGACCAGGATGCAGCTTCTTTCATTCTTTGGGAATAGGTTTTGCTGATGGCCATTGCTTCGTATAGCTCTGTTGCCTAGGCAGTTTATCGATGCCAGCAGAATTTTGCCTGATCTCATTGTACTTTATTTAATGGAAGGAAAGCATAACTTGAAAATAAGCAATAAGGGTTCTTTTTCTTTTTCTTGTCATGAAGAAAAAGGGATTTATTGAGAAACTTCAAAATATGTCTCCTACTTGACAGAAGTCCTTTGGGGCATTTGCTCTCAGCTTAATCTACATTGCAAATGTTGCTGCTTGACACACCTCCAATATGTAGGTGACCTTGACTTTGAAATTCAGGATGGCCAAAAAGGCTGTTTTGAACAGAGCTAAGACACTAATCACAGAAGGATAAAGACAGCAGCACTCTCTGCCCAGTTCTTGTTTTTTATTTATATCTTCATTACTGAAGGAATATTTAAAAGCAGCTTTACTAAACCAACTATACCTGCATGATGATCCAAGCAGTGTAAATAATGTCCAGTTGTATTCCTTTTGGAAAGGCTTTGAAGCTTTGGAAGTAACAAGGCAATTTGAAATGTCAGAATAGGCATGGTTGGATGCTATTTTTCTACAAAAACTTGACATTCAGTTCTACCCCCGCTTTTCTTCAGAATTCGACGATAGAAATTCTGAAATTTAATCTGAGGAAGCAGCTGCTCTCAGTTTGTTTAAATGCTCCGCTTAACAATCATAATGTATAGTAATAAAACACACAGATGTTCTTGCAGATAGGATTCCATTTATTCTTTAGTATCACATTTAATAGTTTCCCAACAGTGACATGAAACTCTGGTTGTATCTACTCTGCTTAGTTGCCCCATCACCAGAATAGGTACGGCACTGTTTTCAGAGGACAGAAATGAATGTTGCCCTTGATTTAAACCTCATTTACTGTCAACATATTTTTCTGCTTGGTTTCTGAAGTATGCTTCTCCATAATGTCGCCTGGAGCCTCCTGACCATTTCGGAAAGTACATTTCCATTTGCTGCAGGTAAGCCCCAGCAATTCATTAGCTGCTTTGCAGAGGAAGGATTGTCCCATCAACTGAGATATTGCTTGCCAAGATGTCTAATACCTTTAAAGCTGCTTGTTATGATGAATGATATAATATCACAGTCCATTATAAACTGAAGCTCCTGGTTCTAAAGCTAGTAGATAGGTGTGTTCTTTATCAATTACTTTTTAACATTTTCTTGAGTTTCACCATGCTTTTAAAAAACATCCAGTGGTGCACAATCCCCATCATATTAAAGTTCTATAACTTAACAATCATTTTCATCTCTATTTCCCTTTTAGAAGAAGAAGCACCTTCTCTTTGAAGAAAGTGGGGAAGTTCATCTTCTATTAGTGATTATTAGTGGACTCAAAACAGACTTTTCCCCCTCAAACTGAAGGAAGATCTAGAATTTGGGGGGGAGGAAATGTACACATGCATGACCTTAATTGTTGAATTTCTTGCTGCCTCTTGTAGCTGCTACTCCTCTTTGCCTTCTATTTCATTTAACTATTGCTTCAGAAATAGATTGTTGGCTGTGACCATGCAGCAGGATTCTTCAGAGCCAGATGCTCCTGGAATGATGCTACATTATGAGGTAACATTGTCCTCAGCTCTTACTTCAAATTATATCGTGCCACTGTTTGATGGCACCCAGCAGGGTCTTCCAAGAGGCCATTGTTAACATGGGAGGATTATCAGTGACCCATTAGTAATTAGTAATTTAATAAATTTGTATGCTGCCCAATCCCGTAGGACTCTGGGCGGCTTACAGAAACAAGATAAAAGTTAAAAGTTAAAAATAAAAAAGATACAATTTTAAAAACAACACACCATACATTCCGTCTAGATGGGGCTGGACCTTGTTCAACAGCCCCAGGCCTGCCGGAACAGCCAGGTTTTAGTGGCTTTTCTGAAGGCCGAGAGAGTGGAAAGGGTCCGGATCTCTACGGGTAGATTGTTCCACAGGCCCAGAGCAGCTACAGAGAAGGCCTTCCCCCGAGGGGCCACCAGCCGGCATTGTCCGGCCGACGGCACCCGGAGGAGGCCCAACCTGTGAGATCTTATTGGTCATTGGGAGGTGTGTGGCAGGAGGCAGTCTCTCAGATAGCCAGGTCCTAAGCCATGTAGGGCTTTAAAAGTAATGACTAGCACCTTGAAGCGTGTTCGGAGACCAATAGAAAGCTAGTGCAGCTCGCGAAGGTTGGGTGTAACATGGGTGTATCTGGGTACACCCGATATTGCTCGCGTGGCTGCATTCTGAACCAACTGTAGTCTCCGAACACTTTTCAGGGGCAGCCCCATGTAGAGCGCATTACAGTAATAGAGCCTTGAGGTGACGAGGGCATGAGTGACTATTCCAAGTGCCTCAACTGGTGCACCAGGCAAACCTGGGCAAAAGCCCCCCTGGTCACAGCCGACAGGTGATGTTCTAACATCAGCTGCGAATCCAGGAGGACACGCAAGTTGCGGAACCTCTCTGAGGGTTGTAAGATTTCACCCCCTAGGCTAAGAGATGGAATGTCTGGACTATCCTTGGGAGGCAACATCAATAGCCACTCGGTCTTGTCTGGATTGAGTGCAAGCTTGTTCGCTCCCATCCAGACCCTGACAGCCTCCAGGCACTGGCACATCACTTCCACCGCTTCGCTGAGTTGGCACACGGCAGACAGATACAGTTGAGTATCGTCCACATATTGATGATATTTTATCCCGTGCCGGCGTATGATCTCAGCCAGTGGCTTCATGTAGATATTAAATAGGAGGGGGGACAGGACCGAGCCCTGCAGCACCCCATATTTGAGGGGCCTAGGGGTCGACCTCTGTCCTCCAACCAACACCGACTGTGACCTGTCCGAGAGGTAGGAGAAGAACCATCATAAAACGATGCCTCCCACTCCCACCTCCTGTAACCGTCGCAGAAGGATACCATGGTTGATGGTATTGAAGGCCGCTGAGAGGTCAAGAAGCACCAGGATAGAGGAATGTCCTCTATCCCTGGCCCGCTAGAGATCATCGGTCAGCGCGACCAAAGCAGTTTCGGTGTAGTAACCAGGCCTGAAACCCGACTGAAAGGGATCCAGATAGTCTGCTTCATCCAAGGTCCGTCGGAGTTGAAAGGCCACCACCTTCTCAACAACCTTCCCTGCAAAAGGGAGGTTGGGGACTGGACGGTAGTTATTAAGGATAGCTGGGTGCAGGGAGGGCTTCTTAAGGAGGGGTCTTACCACCGCATCCTTTAGAGGGTGCGGGAAAGATCCCTCCTGAAGAGAGGTGTTAACAATCCTCTGGAGCCAGCCTCGTGTCACCTCCCTGCTGGTCGAGACCAGCCAGGAGGGACACGGATCCCGTAAGCAGGTGGAGGCACTCACCGCTTCCATGGCCTTGTCCACTTCCTCGGGACCGACAAGCTGGAACTCGCTCCAAGTAATCCGATCAAGGCCCTCCCCCGGCATCTCGGCTGGTACTGTCCAAGTGGAGTCCAGGTCCATCCGAATCCGAGTGACTATATCCGACAGAAACTGAACAAATTCCTCAGCTCTTCCCTGTAAGGGCTCTCCCGCACTCCTCCCTTTCAGGAGGGAGCGGGTTATCCTAAACAGGGCGGCTGGGCGAGATTCTGCAGACGCAATAAGAGCGGAAAAATGAGCACATTTTTCCACCCGTATTGCCACTAAATAAGTCCTAATAAAGGCTCTTAATTGTGTTCGGTCAGATTCAGAGTTACTAGCCCTCCAACGTCATTCTAGGCGTCTCTTTTGGTGCTTCATCTCCCGGAGTTCCTCGGTAAACCAAGGGGCCCTCCTGGATCCACTGCCGCGGAGAGGCCACAAAGGCGCGATCCGGTCCAGAGCTTCAGCCGCCACTGTATTCCAAGCAGTGACCAAGGCCTCTGCTGGATTGTGGGCAAGGGAGTCAGGTATCTCTCCAAGCGCCGTCTGAAATCCCAAAGGGTCCATCAGGCGCCTGGGGCAGAACCACCTAATCGGTTCCCCCTCCCTGCAGTGGGGGAGTAGTTTCCGAAAGTCAAGCCTCAGTAGGACGTGATCTGACCATGACAAGGGTGAGATCTCAATGCCCTTCAATTCCAGATCATGTCTCCACTGTCCCAAGAGAAACACAAGGTCGAGCGTGTGACCTGCTGTATGAGTCGGACCCTGAATTACCTGGGTCAAGTCCATGGTTGTCATGGAAGCCATGAACTCCTGCACTCCATCCAAGCGTTCGCCAAGAGATGGCAGGTTGAAATCCCCCAGTACTATCAGCCTGGGGAACTCAACTGCCAGTCCGGCTACTGACATTAGGTTATAAATTGTAACACAGTGGCCAGGAGGATAGTAAGACAACCAAGGGGGGGGGGGGACAAGGAACAATCTCCTTAGAGAGACTTGGTCTTATCTGTAAATGTAAAGAAACTAAGGCAACTACCCCAGCTGCTCAGTACTCTATTAAGAATGCAGCTGGGGGAAAAAATCCAGTTGTTACAAAGTTCATGCATTGCTATCTGTTGTTGTTCCGTAGGGCTTAGTAGGTATGTTAGACTAGTAAGACTTCCCTTTCTTAGTATCAAATGAGAGAGTACATTCAATATGCAACATGTTGTGCCCAATACTTTTTGATTCTCATTTTCCACTGGTGTAAAAATAATCTATGACTTGATCTGCATCCAACCTATCAAATACTGGAGGAACAAAGTTAATGCTTATCTTCAACCAGTGTGGCATAGTAGTTATGATGTCAAAAAAGAATAAGTGAGGACTGGATTCAAGTCCACCTTTTAATCATGGAAGCTCACTGGATGGATTTGAATTACTCTCTGTCGATGCTACTTCACAGGGACTTTTTAAGGTGATAAATTGGAGTACAGACCATTCTGGATGCTCAAGCATCCACTTTCAGCTTCTGCATCAAATAAAGTAATAAATATTTCTTGGTCTGCCTATAATTAGCAATAGCAGTAGCACTTAGACTTATATACCGCTTCATAGTGTTTTTCAATCTTCTCTAAGCGGTTTACAGAGTCAGCCTATTGCCCCCAACAATCTGGGTCCTCATTTTACCAACCACAGAAGGATGGAAGGCTGAGTCAACCTTGAGCCTGGTGAAATTTGATCTGCCAAACTGCTGGCAGCTGGCAGTCAGCAGAAGTAACCTGCAATAGTGCACTCTAACCACTGTGCCAAAGCGGCTTTTAATTAACTTTAAAACAACTACTGGCACTAGATTACATTTATTTATTAGATTTGTATCTGCCTTTATTATTTTTACATATATTTCAAGGTGGCTAACATATCCAACATACATTCTCCTATTGTCCCTACAACAACCCTGTGAGTGGGTTGGGCTAAGAGAGAGTGATTGTTTTATTTTCTATCTTCTAATAATTTACAGTGTGACATTTTAAATGAATTCATGGTCTCTGATTATGAAAAGGGATATCATGTCCTCTTGAAATCTTTTATTCCCCAGGCTAAACATGTCTAATCATTCCTCATAAATTTATCCTTCCACGTTTTTCTCTCTACCATCCCCCAGTATTGTTTACTCCCTTTTATAACTGGTTCTATTGGCTCAACTTATATTCATACAGTGGGAGTTGGTAAAATACACATAGATACAACCCTGAGCCAGGCCTCGCAGATAGCCAAGGAACACAAAGGCAGCTTTATATCTTCATGAAGGCCTCGGGGAAAGACAGGAAGTTCACATCTATCTACAATATGTTCCTTTCCCAACCCCACCCCAGAAAAACTGGACAAGTATATTTATGTTAAAATCAGAAAACGTCACCCAAAAGTAGCACTTGAAATAAGTGCAGGCTTATATAAGAAGTGCCAAGCATGAAAACCAGGCCTGTCATTACACATATCTCTGTATTTTATTGCATTCTACAGATCTGTTTTGAAACTGATGAAAGAATAGCATCCTCATCTAAGCACCAGAACACTGCATTTCAGAGTTTTATTGGCCAGGTATCACAATTCATCATTCTTTATTTCATCAAGCTGTTTTACATAGGTATTGATTAGGAAATCTATCATCCCCATTGATCAGGAAATCGATCATATCTAATAATATGCTCAGAAACAGTTTGCAGATGTCCAGAATTTTCTGCAGCTTGTTCTAATGAAAAGAAACAGTGGAGTTGAGATTCCATGATCAGTGATCTGACGTACATTTCGATGAGCTGTCAAACTTTCACACTTTAGTCATTTCCCCAGTATCTATTTAAAGCACATTCTGCAGTGATCCAATCATTGTTGAACCAAAATAGCAATAAATAGGATGAAAAATCTGATCAAAGCATATCATTGTATCAAACTATTCTTTTTAAAAAAATCAGAAGTAAAATAAAAGAAACATGTTTAAGATGGTTTAAGTTCTCTGTAATCACTTTTCTTTAGACCAAATAATATTATACTATTATTATGAAATACAGACTGTCTTTAGTTGTGCCCACTAAATTCAATAACATGCCTCTGGTTATCTCAATGAGCTTTTCAGCCAGTGCTGATGGCAAGAGTAAACTCTGAGCAGACAAGAACTGTTTACCTTTGACTGCAGAATGTTTCGTCTGGAGTACAGCCCTGAGCTCCTTCGTCACTTGCTCTTCCATCTTTTGCTAAACGTCTTGTAAACTGAAACTCATTCTTCTATCATTACAGCCAAGATTTACAAAGCAACTTTGTGGAATATTTGGATTTGGCATTTTTATGGTTTTTAAATCCTGCCTTGAGCCTTTCTTATTTGATAGCTTTATAAATATAATGTCTGTTTTGTTGTTATGACTACCCAAAAGGAGTGAACTGTACCAAAAATACACATGGTTTTAAAAGTAGGTTCACAAGAAATATATTATCTATATTACTCCACATGTGTTGTGCTATCCAACGATGTTTAGATTGCAAGAAGAATCTTTCATATATTTCCAGATGTTTGGATTGCTCAAACTGAGTACTGAAAAGCGTATTGAGAAATGTGGCGATGAATGAATTCATTCATTAAACTGGGAGATAAGTTACTGTACTTTGACACCCTCTGTAAAGCTGAAAAATGTTAGCCTTGTACACACTCTATCTATCAGAAGATAACTGCAAATCAGAAGAACTGAAAACCTAGCCTAAGCTAGAAATTGCATATCTGAGTACAGTCTCTTCCATTAAAGCACATCACTAAATCTTTGCCAATACAAACAACTTTCACAAAGAACTTGGTGTTAAATACCTCATTCTGACTTGTTGAGTCTGGAGGGAATTTTACAGCAATACTTTAGATGTGGAAAGTCAAAAGACCCCTTGGTACATTTAAACATCATTTAAAAAGCAGTCTAAGTAGCAGTTGAAAGAGACTTCAGAAGTCTTAGTAAAAGAAGTTATGGAAGGGGGGAAAGTGTTATCATCTTCTCTTCCACTTAGTACTCCATAAAGCACACATAATGCAATGCATGTGTGACACCACCCCGTGCGCCCCGCCTCCCTGTGCATGTCCGTGCGACACCCACAGATAGGTCTCTGTGTGCCACTTGTGGCACGCATGCCATAGGTTCGCCATCCTGGCTTTATGTCAAGGGTTCCCAAACTTTTCACCATGTGCCTTATTCTGACTTTTAAGAAAACCTCTTACTTCCCCACATCTCACTGAAGCCAAACCCACCCCCCACCCCCAAAAAATATTCAACTCATAATTAAAAGTAAAAACACAAACACTTGATATACATTTGTATTTTTAATGACAAATTCATGAGCAAGTAACAATGTAATTTGTCATAAAAACAGCAGAAATCAAATAAATTTTATATGAAGGATGATACTGCACTTTCCTCAGGGGTTGGGGAAACCCATGTTTGATACATGGAAGTACACAACACATTTTTCACTTATAGTTGATTCTTTTCATTCTTATCAAGAGTAAAAAGTTGGAAAGAGTTTTCTTGTAGTGGTTAAATACATATGGTTACAAACCAGGAGAGTGTGAGTTCTAGTCCTGCCTTGGACTCAGAGCTAGTTGATCAATCACTCTCTCTTAGTCCTAAGAAAAAGGCAAGGGCAAACTACTTCTGGAAACCTTGCCAATCAAACTGCAAGGACTTCTCCAGGCAATCACCAAGAATCAGGATTAAGGGACACATGTCTACAATAAGTTGGGGAAAAAATTTTCACAGAGATATGTGGAAGAAAATGAAAGAACAGTACATAGTGTGCTTCTCCAAATTTTGGGTAAATTGAAAAATATGTTATCCAAAATTTATCCAAGCTTGAATTTTGAATTTATCTTTTGCATTTGAATCCTATTTTATATCTAATGTTTGATTTTGCAATACCTCTAGCAGTAAAGCAACATTAACACTGGATGGATAGTGTAGTAATTTATGAATGGAATTGTCAGAAAAGTTGTCTGCTTGCATCAACAGAGGCACAATGTTGAGATCAGAAAAAGTAATATTATTGTTCTGTGCTGCACCTGGGAACTCCTTCCATAAAGTTTTGTAAAACCAGTGCTATTGTCATGGCCAAGGGTATTCTACCATTAACACTGTAGAGTTTCTTTCTTCTGAACAAAGTCAGAGTTACTGTCCACCCAATTTCACTGCCCACAGATTAAGTGGGGAACTTTGAAGGGCCATTTATATATAGTTTGGTCAGCTATGTAACTAGTAAAAAGTGTTTTAATCCAAGAATGTTGTCTGCAATGTGGACTCCCATGTGCCTAATGAACAGATGGTGGACAAAGTCCCTGCTGAAAGAGCTGTTCTCCCCAGGATGACTAGTATTGACAAATCTGATATAATCTGTTATTCATTTATTTGAAATGAGCATTTGTACTCCAAATAACAATGCAGATAAACAGCCCCAGAACACAAATTCAAGAATGGAAGTGTTTAGTGTAGTTCTTTTACTGAACTTGAAAAGTTAAGCCCATTTCTACTTAGATAGGTAAGTACCAGGAAGTCTTATGACTATAAGCTAGTAAGAACACATTCTGGAAGAGAAAAGGACCACTTTCATATTGTTCATGGCTTTGTCCATGAAGTCACAGGGAATTGAGCTCAATTTGAATGACACTTTACTTTTTAAGTAATTAGATGTCTTGAATTAGATTCAGCTCCTACTGACTACGTGAACAAATGCTTTCTATCTTGACCTATTTTTAGTAATAATTTTAAAAGGAGATTCAATCCAGGACATCTATTTCTATTCATATATTATGTTTATTTGAAAAGGAAAAATACCCTGGAGATTATATAAGACACTGTCTTCTAGTATGTTTGGTGAATGGTTCATTTAGCTAAATATTCCTTGGTAAATAACACTCATGTACTATCTCACAAAGAGGACTCTATCAATTTACAACACAGAATAGAATAGAATAGAATAGAATAGAATAGAATAGAATAGAATAGAATAGAATAGAATAGATAGTAAATAGTAAGGATACAAGCAAAAAAGTTACAGTCATACAGCCATAAGTGGGAGGAGATGGATGATAGGAACGATGAGAAGATTAATAGTAATAGTAATGCAGACTTAGTAAATAGTTTGACAGTGTTGAAGGGATTATTTATTTAGAAGAGTGATGGTGTTTGGGAAAAAACTGTTCTTGTGTCTAGTTGTTCTGATGTGCAGTGCTCTATAGCAGTGATAGCTAACCTTTTTTTCCTCATATGCCAAAAGCGCACACGTGCACGTGACAGCGTGCACGCGCATGCCCATAATACAATGGGTGTGTGACACCCCCCCACATGACCCCCCCTCGTGCATGTGCACGCTGTTACAGGTATTATGTCTGCCTTGTATGCAGCTTTATTTTTCTCTAGCATTCATCTACATTGTTCATTGATGCATTTCCTGCCTCTCTAGAATTTACCTCTATCTACTCCGGTGAGGCACTTCCTCTTCCTGTTGGATGTATATAGTTATAGTCTTGATGGCTTCTATAGTGTTTTAACTGCATTTTGATTAAACAACATGTGCTGCAGAGACCCAAAAATGTGCCTGTGTATGTGTGGTAGAGCTCAGCTGGGGCAATGGCTCGCGTGCCGGCCACCTATGGAACGTGTGCCATAGGTTCGCCATCATGGCTCTATAGCATTGTTTTGAGAGTAGGAGTTGAAACAATTTATAAATAATTCTGTTCTATTCTATACTATACTATTCTATTCTATTCCTATTTCTATTCTATAGAAGAGAACCAATCTAGAAATAAAGAGAAATTTCCTGACAGTTAATTGGTGGAATGGCTTGCCATTTTTAAGTGGAAATTGGACAACCATTTACTTGAAATGGGATAGGTCTTCTCCTTGAGCAGGGGTTTAGACTAGAAGACTTCCAAGGTCCTTTCAAACTCTGTTACTCTGTTATTCTATTCAGTTGAAGTCCACCCATCTTACATTTACAAGGTTGAAAAACATTGATCTTAAACAACCTGTGTTCCTCTCATCCAGGAACTGTTCTTCCAAGCAAATCCTTCAAGTTTATTATATTCAGTTTCTGCCACAAAAATTTTCATAACATCTTCACACAGATTTTCAAATAAATCCATGACTTTACATTTTATCTATTGGAAAACTGTCAGTATGTTGTTATTAACCTACCAGAATTACCGCTGAAAGCATTTGACTTTGATTTCCTAAATCTTTACAGATTTGTTATGGAACACAATTTTTATACAAAGTCCCTACTATAGTTATCTAGTCATTTGGGTAGGGGATTAAATCAGATTTGCAAAGCTTGTCTATTCCACATTTGCTCTTAGATTGAGGAACTTGGCAAGTATTATAAAGTCAAATGGGGCATGTTTTCTTAAAACTGAATTATGTTAAAATATTAATGCATCTATCTTTCCTGCTGCTACATAAAATGAATGAGGTATGTTTGAAGCTACAGACTCAGAATAATATTAATTTAAAAATATGGGGGAAATAGTACAACTGAGACAACATGCAGCAAAAGAGGTTTTTAAGGTTATACTTTTCTTAAGTGTAATAAATGCTTTAGAGTCTTTTCAGAGAAAATGTCTCAGTTGTTTGAATAAGATGCAAACAAGTACATATATTTTAAAATGAGACAAGTACAGCATTATATTCTTAGAGAGAGACACACAATCTGTTTAAGCATCTTTTTAAGCACTTGTGTAAATTTTCAGAAAGAAAAAAAGATTTCTCAAAATTAATTAATAACGTCTCCTAAAACAAACAGATAAAACAACTGTCAAACTGAATATTTAAAACCCACCAAGATGAACTTCCACTTAATTCAAATTTATAATAGCTGATCTTCAAATATAATAAAATGAGAAAGGTAGTAGGTCAAAATTGCTGTCTAAGCCCGAGGGATCCTTCTGCTGATGGAAACTAGATGGAATTTATTTATGGACATAAAGAACTCTAAAAGAACAATGGATGGGTGCTAGTTGTAGATTTCATCATGAGAGGAGAGGAGAGGGGGAGAGAGAGAGGTGGGGGGAGATTGAGATTCCAACAATTGTATGGGATAATCAAATAAACAAGGGGGAAATAAAACCTTCTCTTACACAGTTCAATTCTTAAAAGCTTGTGGAATAGAATAGAATAGAATAGAATAGAATAGAATTCTTCATTGGTCAAGTGTGATTGGACACACAAGGAATTTGTCTGTGGTGCATACGCTCTCAGTGTACATAAGGAGAATAAAATACATTCATCAAGTATAAAGGATACAACACTTAGTGATAGTCAAGGTTACTAATAAGCTATCAAATTATACTAGGAAACAAATAAAAACAATATAAATTGAAAGATACAGTATAAGTAATATGGTTATAGTCATTTTGTGAAGGGATAGATACTAGGAAGGAAGAGAATAATAGTAGAGTTTGACAGTGTTGTGGGAATTAGTTGTTAAGCAGAGTGATGGCATTCGGGGCAGGGGAAGAAACTGTCTTTGTGTCTAGTTGTTCTGATGTGCAGTGCCCTATAGCATCGTTTTGAGGGTAGAAATTGAAACAATTGATATCCAGGATGTGAGGGATCTGTAGATATTTTCACAGCCTTCTTTTTGACTCATGCAGTATACAGGTCCTCAGTGGAAGGCAGGTTGGTAACAATTGTTTTTTCTGCAGTTCTAATCATCCGTTGAAGTCTGTGTCTGTCTTGTTTGGTTGCAGAGCCAAATACTATAATTCCATGATTTGTAGTGTGCTGTAGTATAGTGTAGCCAAATAATATAATTCAATGACAGAACATCAAAGTTCTCTAAAAACATTCAAGCCTGGAAACAATCAGCTCGGTGGAGGAGTCTCTCTGAGTGCAGATTAGTAATTTAGAAGGGAGAAAATTAGAGGCACCACCACATGCGATGAATACATGTACCTACAGAGGAGATATCAAGGAGAGTCTCATTTCTCCTCCTGGGGTTATGATGCAAAGTGAGGAGGCTTGTCTTTTTTGGAGAAAGAAGTGTATCCTGCACCTGCAAATTGCTTTGGAAGCAGCTGCTAGCCTCTTTATCACTGTGTGAACAGCTCTCACCAAAAGATTGAACAAACAACAGTTTAATAGGCCAGAATGTGAATATTCCTACTTGTAAAGATAAAGGTTCCCCTTGTGCATATGTGCTAGTCGTTTCCGACTCTAGGGTGCAGTGCTCATCTCCGTTTCAAAGCCAAAGAACCAGCGCTGTCCAAAGACGTCTCCGTGGTCATGTGGCCGGCATGCTAAATGCCGAAGGCACACAGAACACTTTTACTTTCAGATCTCAAAGGTGGTTCCTATTTTTCTAGTTGTATTTTTACATGCTTTTGAACTGCTAGGTTGGCAGAAGCTGGGACAAGTAACAGGAGCTCACTCCATTATGCGGCGCTAGGGATTCAAACCACCAAACTGAAACCTTTCTGATCGACAAGCATCTTAGCCACTGAGCACCGTGTCCCTTCTTCCTACTTGTAGAACCCCACCCCCAATAGACAAAAACAAATTTTACCTGTGAATTATGCAACTCTGTCCACTTTGAAAGGGAATTGTCTAAAGAATATCCTTCAGTTGCTCAATATTTTACAATATCTTAAGGTAATATTTAAACATCACTGTTTTTCACTTGTTACACTATCTAAAATTAGCAGTTACTGCTCCCAGTAGTAGTTGTCAATCTTGCTCTGAGGCTCCTTCATTCTCTCATAGTTTAAAAAGCAGAATAATCTTTAGAGGAACTTGCCTTAATTTAATGCCTTCTAGAACATAAAACTTGTAGAACTTCAGTTGGGAAGTCTACTTTAGAATAATTGAGGCTATGGAACTTTGAAAGACAACTTTTCCAAAACCAGAATTTCAAAAGTTTTGCCTTCCTCAGTATGCAAAGAATGTAACAGATTCCACAGTATAATCTGCAGAAGTTCTGGCCTCCTGAGATTTGAAACTGAACAGATTCCTTATTTTAATGGCAATAAGCTTTCCTCAGCAAATGCAACATTTAAGTACACAATATTCTTTTTTGAAAAATGGCTGATACCTGCATTTACATGTTGAACAATTCTGAAAACAAAGAAGTGGAGACTTCAAACATTATACTCTCAAATACTTATTTTTGGATACACATTTTCAGATCTCCAAAATTATTTCCAGAACCAATATTTTAAATACCAAAAACCCAACAGGTTTTTTTTTCATTTACAATGAATAGTAATTAGAAAATTAAAAGCAATTCCATGGTAAATCCGATAATATGTTTTACTGGATTTGTGGCATTACACTATTTAACCATTTTGCAAATGATGGATTCGGCCCCCATTCTTCATTGGGAACAGATGTATCTCAGCCTTGTGATTCATGTGAGACATTATTGGTTTTGTGATGGTCTACTAAACTAGATCAGATGAGTTTATATAGTTGCAGACTCAGCCAAAGAAACATATAATAATTTCAGTGCTGCTGAGCTGCAAAATATTCCTCACAGGAGTTTCATTTTTCCAAGTAGTTATATTACACAAAGATCACTGAATGCAAAACTCTTCAAGCTGCCACAAAATCATGATTTCTTCCTCACCATCTATTTTACTTAAAGTAAAATGTGGACAAATACAAATTCCACATTTTACTCCTTGCTCAGAATTGCTGGTTTTAAAAAAGCTTTTGGATCTTTAATGCCTCAAAGAATCTTTGTCAATTACAGTTTTCCAACCTGCATTTTTCCTAAATCTACCCTTTCACTAATACCTTCGCCCTTAACCCTGAGCTACCTGAAACAGACAATCCAGAGATACAATAAGAACTGAGTTGGGAGTGTTCCTCTGAATGTGAAACACACAGAAGGGAAAAGAGTCCACAAACATCTATTCACACTTAACCCTCTTGATTTCCAAAAGGTAGTGTTAAAAATACTTACTGGAGAGGTGGACTCTCATACCAGTATTCTACTCCATTTTGAAAAAGCCCCTGGCTGAAGGAGATAAATTCACCATGACTCATATTATAACCCCCACAAACTGTGTAAGCCTAATTTATTGTATAGTGCTGGGGACAGACCACAAGGATACAAATAATCTTTATGCAGGAATACATTAAATGCTGACCAGTAATAATATCAAATGCCAATCATAACATGGGTTAGATTTCCTGCTTAAAATGCGATAAGCAGAATACTAAAGTAGAGGCTGGCAATAGTCACTTTTTGTAGTTGATTAATTTATAGTGCCTGTTAAAAAAATTACAAGCAAAGTTTTAAAATAACTTGTGAGTTGGCAGTTGCAAATGCCTAAGTAACCCATTAAGGAGGCTTATTTTAGTTCAGGACCTTTGTTAGTTTGATTGTTTTGATTTACCGTAGGTATTCACGCAGTGGTGGGTTTCAAAAAATTTTGGAACCTGCTTTGTGGGAGTGGCTTGCTGCCCATGTGACTGGGTAGGAGTGGCTTGCCGGCCATGTAACTTGGTGGGAGTGACCAAGACAATGTCACTGAATTCTTTAGTTACTTCCGGGCCCACCGGTCAAACTTCTCACCGTATCAGTAAATTTCACCAACCGGTTCTCCCAAGCCGGTGCGAACTGGCAGAACCCCACCACTGTATTCATGGGTATTCACAACATTTCAAGTAATACCAGTAGTAGAGGTACAGTAGATGAGATGGGAAGGACAGATTGCAACAATTCTTACAGAAGTAGGAATAGTTAGCATCAAACCATATATTCTTTCATTTTTAACAAATATAATGTATAAGCCCATGATGGCGAACCTGTGGCCTCTCTGCCAGCCCACGAGCCCCAGCTAAGCTCCACTAAGCATGCACCACTGTCCAGCTGATTTTCGGATCTCTGAAAAAGACTATACAAGCCAACGATATACATCCAACAGGAACAGGAAGTGCCTCACAGCAGCAGATAGAGGTAAATCCTAGAGAGGCAGGAAATGCATCACTGAACAATGAAGATGAATGCTAGAGAGGAATAAAACTGCATACAAGACCGACATAACTCTTGTAACAGCGTAGGCATGTGAGGCCGGGAGGAGCGGGGGGCGGTGCATTTTTGGTCCCAGGAAGCTTCAGGGGGGCCTGCTAGGCCCAAAATGGGGTGTGTGGGAGGTCGCACATGCATGCAGATGAGAGGGTGCAGGGGGCCACACGCGCATTGTATTATGGATGTGGGCACGTGCACATGCACTTGTGCTTTCAGCACGCGAGGACAAAAAAGTTAGCCATCCCTTGTATAGGCTTTTTTTTAAGTCTATATATTGTATTTGTTCAAATTTGAAGGATATATTGTTTCATGCCAGTTCCAGAATTAATCCAGATTTTAAAATATTGTTTTTTTTCCTATTTAATAACATGAATGTCATTTACGTAGAAACTCTATATTGAATATGAACTTTGTGAATACAGCTAACCAAATACAGAGTTATTAAAACCTCATTTTAGTTTTTCACTAAAACAAAAGAATAGGGAAGAAAAGGACTAAATATAGGTATTAATGAAAACTGAAGCAACATTCATTTGCATTCAGAAAGGATTTCAACTGGAACATAATTTTAACATAGGGGGTTTCTTTTGCAACACCTTTCTATTCAAACAAGCAGGACATAAAAAGGAAATGTGCAGCTTTGAACAAAACAGAATGATTTGGTTCATTAAGTAAATCTATGTTTAGAACAAGGTTAACTTCCAAAGTAAATGCAGTAATTTTATCTTATGGGGAAAATCAGTTGTTCATTATTTAAGTTATTTTAGTGCACTTTTATCAGGCTGACTGAAGTTAACTGAAACAGATGTGTCAGTTAACTTTGACACATCTGTTTCAGTCTCTTGGTTGATGTCTTTCTGTGTCTCATCAAAAATGTACCATAGCTAAAAATTACCTTCGCCTGACAACTTACAAGCACATCTATAACAGTGATGCTATTAATATTAGACATCATATAGGAGCTCAGTATTCAATTATGTATATATGCCCTCAAGCTTTAATTCATTGTAAAAAAATTAACTGGTGTGGATTAAATCAGTCAGCAAACAGAAATGTATTCTTCCCATTAATAAAGAATTGAAACAGCACTATGAATTTTTAATATATATTTCAATGCTCTGGGTCTGGAATTGGTACTATAAAGAAAACAAGTTATAACTCAATAACATTTCCACTGTTTTCAAGAAAAGATACAGTCCTTGATTCCAGATGGGCAATAGTTTTCTCCTGCAATAAACCATGAACAGTTTCTCATTGTAAGAAGTATGTAATGCCTGGGCAAGGCATTGCAACTTTCCTTGAAGTATTCTCTATTATGACAGAAATAATGTTTATTTCATTGAGACACAGAAGCAATTCACACAGCACAGCCCTCCAACTTTCTACTGTAGTGCTTCCAGTAGCTATATGGAAATACCAGAAGAAGCGTCCACAAATGCCCATGGCATGCACACAGGGCATATGATTACCGAAGTGCTGGAAAAACAAGTAATGTATCACAAGACAAAGCAACGTGGCAGCTTTAGGAATGGGAGTGTTTTATTGAAAGTTTGATCGAAATATCACTTGAGAGTTTTGCACAGTCTTGGTAAGTAACATTTTGAAACCAAAATCCACCTATGGCCTGTGTGGCCCTCTGATATCTGATGTACTTTGACTTACATTTAGTTTTAAAAGGATAATTTGGCCACAAATTTTTGAAGGTGCTTTGGACGGCATTGTTGGGAAATGATTGGGAAGCTGCATGAGGTGCTAGAACAAGGTTAAAAGAAGAAATGTGCAGCTCTCTTGTAGCTGACTATTATTGATCATTTATGTATTGCCAAGAAATGGGAGGGGGACAGAAATGTACATAAAAATAGATCTGCTGATGTAAAACCTCATTCCCACCGTTTGAAAAGAAATATAGCACATGCTATTAGGGTACAAACACTGTAACCACATGATTTATAAACATGTACATATGTAAACAGTTAATGAACCATTACAATTCTGCTTTCTTGTGATGTTTATCTTTCAGTGGAACTTGAACTAGATAGTTTGGGCCTGGAAAGAAAAGGATTGTCTTTCATATGCATGGATTTATGTTTACCATATGGGTACACTGAAATATTAATCTAGAACAATGTTTGATCCATTTCTATGGGATAGAAGCAGCCTCTTATCATTCAGTCTGCAGGCAAATTAAGACGAACCATCTATCTTTATTGAGTTCTAGAAAGAATCTTTTATTTTCTGTGAAAATGTCAAGGAATCAAACTCCTATAAATACAGGGACTAATCAGGCCTAGAATTAATAAAAGTGTCTTTCATCTTTGTCCAGCCCAGCCCAGGAATAATCTATCCATTTGTTTCTGGAGCCTGAATCAGATAAAGAGAATTGCATTCTTGCTGCTAGGCCTCTCTCTGTAATCTTTAAAAAGAAAGCTCTCATCAGAACCATGTTTTTCTTTTCTGCTCTTCATTTGAGTGATTGTGTCAGAGAGCAAATATGTTATTGTGCTGAAGGTGCTGGGGACTTTGGGAATGGGGAGGTCCAAGTTCTAGATTTTCATTAGACATGGGAGCCAAGTGGGTGATCTTGGGCCAGTTAGTCCTGGAGCCATTTAAACATCAAGCTCTATAAAAAAGCAGCTGATAAACAAAAACCTTTGTCACATCATGCATTGATAGCTTCATTGCAAAAATTAGACTAAAGCACACAGTGCAAAAACAGGTAGATTCTACCACCATATGGCACAAACACAAAATAATAACTTGAGAAGGGTTACAATCATGTGCTTTCCAAGCCTCGAAACAGCATGTTTTTTCCACAGAAATTCTATTCATTGCTAAATATTCATGCATCTGATTGCATACATTCTCAATAAGAACTTCTAAATTGTGCATTTCTAGCTTTTTAGAGAATGGAACCTGTGTAAAAGGAAAGAAATGTCACATCTTCAGAAGTGGTATTCTGCCGGTTCGCCCTGGTTTGGGTGAACCAGTAGTGGTGGCAGTGGGAGGCTCTGCCCACCTGCCCAGATGTCATCACAAAGCGCAGAAGGGCCACACGCGACTGCTGCCGGTTCTGAACCGGTACTAAAGGTAAGAGCATTTCATGCCTGCACATCCCTCTTCCAAATGGCTTCCTGATCCCTCGCTTGACCACTCCATCAGATAATAGTAAGACAGGCTAGACTTCTTCTTTGTGTTGGGCATGACTTGTCCTAGGTTTCTGGTTGTTGTTTTAGGAAGTGTTTGTTCAGACTAATTCCATAATGTCTCCCAATCTTCTCTAAGTTCACTATTTGCTAGACTAGCCCCTACCTTAACGGAAAAAAAGTAGTCCCTGCAGATTTTATTCCACTAGTTGCTGCCAAGTATAGGGGATGGCACTGGTCTCCCTTTCAAGGCCATGAACCACCACTTTCTGAAGACATTTCTATAGTGATGTGGCCAGCATGATGTTGTGGAGTGCTGTTTTCTCTCCACTAAAGTGGTACCTATTTATCTAATCACATTCACATGCTTTTGAATTGCTAAGTGGGCAAGAGTAGGTGAAGATGGCGCTCATCCTGCTGCACAATGGTTAGGTATCCAACCCAGGCTCTCAGGTCTCCAGCTAACAAACCCACCATGTTAACCACTTAAGCCATCATACCACCCTAAACTAGCCCTTATCTTGCAACCCTTAATTTCTCTAGCTATATTGCATAGCTCAATCACGTTATGTTCTGCCCAATAATCTTGGACCCTTAGATCCAGTGATTACAAAGGTCATTCAGTCTGGTTGATAGTGATCTGACCATAAGGGTCACTGTGATTTGAAAATAGACTTGTTAGTTGTTGACTCTAATCCTCTTCTTTTTTCTTTTTACCTTGGCATGATATGCAGAGCAATGGAGCTCTGAGGTAACATAACTGGGACCAGGATGGTCCAGTGTGTATGCTTCATCAAAGTTTTGATTCATAACAGGATGCATTAACGCCATATGTTCTGTCTCAGGTTTATGACAAATTGTTTTCTATACTTGAAATCACCTTGAGATATATCTGGATCCAAAATATCACCTGCTGCTATAGAGCCATTATGCTTTTACCCTTTAAAATAAAGTGCGAGCATTTTCAACATTGACAACTACACACTGAAACTATCCTTTTTCTTCTAGCGAGGTAAGCTGTACTGAAATATTAAAATTATTCCCTCACCTCTTCCCATTTTTCTTCTTCCTTTTCGACTGAAACAAATTAGTCCAAATAATTTTACCTCTCTCCTAATTGCTGGTAATGAATTTCCTATGAAACAAGTTAATGCTCATGACAGCTATGCTTATTGCTTTGCCCATATGTCCCTGTATTAGAAGTTGTTGTTCCCCATCCCTCAGCTATTCAGTTCTATAAAAGAGAAAAGAAGAAGAGACTTTCAATGATATTCCTGCAGTGTTATGAAACAGCTGAATACTTCTGAGTGTTCTGTCTTTCTCTGTAGTATAATGATCTCCATAGAGTTTTAGGCACCAGGCTAGAAACTAGAAGATTGTAAGTTCTAGCTGTACCTTAGGCATGAAATCCATCCATGACTTTGGGCCAAACACCGTTTCTAAGGCTTGGGCAACAAGACACTTGTCAATGCATGTCAACCAGTCCAAATAGGTAGGAACCCACCTCCGACTCAATCCCAAAGGTACTTTTTCAAGAAACGACTTTCAAACTAGCACCCATCTGTCCAAAATGTGGAGTTTTCTCTCTTCAAAAGAATGGCTTTTGTCTTTTAAATGCAGATGGGCTGCTGAATCTTGTCCTGATGGGTTTGTTCTCCTATAGTTGTCCTCCTTTGAAAATAGCAAAGTCCACATTTTGGACAGAGAGGGTGTCAAAGAAACCATCTATGTCAAAATTGTACAGTACTCTCTCAACAGAGGAGGAGGAAGAATATGACATCACCTATCTCCAGTCTACAACACAGTCCTTTCAGCAGTTCCAAGAACCCATTTGCACTACGCTGAGGACACAGATAAACCTCCAAATGGCATCAATGGCTCTCTTAAAGAATGAAAATGATGAACTGTTCTCAAGGAATATTAATGCTTCCATTGCCCACCATCCAGTCAGAGCTGAAGAAGCTTCTTGGATGAGAAGCGAAACATCTTCAAAGAAAAACAAGACAGTTCAGATGTCTCTTGAAAAAAGCACCTTTGGGACCTTTTGGTAACTGTATGGACAAATGTCTGACATTTTCATTTGTCCCAATAATAATCTGTAGGGGTTGGTATGGTATGGTCAGTCCTCAGGGAAGTCATAGATAACTCATAAAACACCACCCAAAGAAAACAGTCAGAGGAACAGAAACACCTTTTTTTTTTCAAAGGAAGGACACTGTTTGGAAATTAAAAAGTACTGTAGACGTTGCACTATTTTTAGCTGATGGTCATGTTTTGCACTGTATAAGCAATCTTCATTATAACAGACAACTGAAGGTAGTAGCTGTTTGCTCAGACTCTTCTGACATTAAACCAGATCCATTGATCCTAACAAGAAACTCTCCTTGTCGTGACAGTTGTCACTGCAGCTTTTTTGCTGCAAGCTGCAGGTTTCTAAATGCTACTCCAGGTTTTTTTCCCATCGGCTCCATGAGTCATAGTTTTAATGGGAGTTTATGTTACTCATTCAGTGGCACTGGACCTACATTCATACCAAAGGAAAGGCTGGGGAAAGGATACTGTAAGTTTTGTGCCATGGGACAAGCAACTGTTTGCCAACTCCTGCTGAAACGTCTGCCATTAATTCTTCTTCTGTTTCAAAAGCTAGTCAGAAGACAGAGAACTGACATGGCAAATCACAATATGCTGTCTTTCAATCATCTTCACTACAGACAGTATAATGAGAAAACAATCACTAATAAACTGAATTCTAAATTGACGAGCTAACTATTCCTTAGATGAGGCCCACCCATCGTTAAACTTATGACAGATTAGAAATATTTGTATTGGCAACTGTGTGACTTTTCTTGCAGCAAATTTTGATTTCCTGGGATCTGCTTTTTCTAAACAGGCCTATCGTTCATAGCAAAAGTTTATGTACCTTGGAGACAAGTGAGGAAGAATGGTGAAAAATGGATGTGATATCCGACTGATGTTGAGAATAACAACACATTCAAAATATTTGCACCAATGTAGGAACTTCAGATGGAGGAAGGAAAGGGAATATGGGTATTTAATACAAAGTGAACAGTCCTGTATTAACAAAGCTGACAAGACAAAGGACAAATATTTGTTTATGCACCATTTTACATAGCATGACATTGCATTCCATTCCTACTCTCTGCAGAGCTGTGCAAGCCAAATGTTAAATGTAATATTAATATATTTGCTAGAAAATATGTTGAAAGGATATTTAAAGGCTCTCTAATGTGAAGGGTATATCAATTCTAATCTGACTTGCATTAACATTCATTTTGATCATTCTTGTGATACAGGGCTTTTGTTAAAATTTATTTCCATTTTCAGTTATGCTGAAAAGCCTTAAATGAAAGATTTGCTAAGGTTTGAGCTTCCTCATTACCCATGGGTAAGTTTTATTAATTGTAGTGACATAAGTTACTGCTTCTAAAAGATGGATGATATCCCAGTGATAACTTCCACAAATTAGATTGTAGATTGACCATACAGGGAAAAGCTT
Source organism: Thamnophis sirtalis (assembly GCF_051295495.1). Classification (NCBI taxonomy): domain Eukaryota; kingdom Metazoa; phylum Chordata; class Lepidosauria; order Squamata; family Natricidae; genus Thamnophis; species Thamnophis sirtalis. The sequence continues at coordinate 59,038,833 of NW_028261385.1, forward strand.
GCATAAAATGGTTCAAAAAATTTAACCTTACATAGGTATGTATTGCTAGCAGCGGTGACACTGTGTATAGTGACATCATGAGACAAGTGTTGGACACATGTATCTAAGTCATGGGCTTGTTTTGAGATGTCATAAAGTTCATCATTTATTCCTGCTTGCTTTTATGTGGCTGCTGTGGAATTGGGGGATGTGATTGGAAATGACATTCCATAATCCTGAAGCAGAGCAGCTATCTCATATATAATAAAGGATAGGACTGCCCCCTCTTTTAATTATCTAACAAGGATGTCCCAAAGTTGCTTTTTTTCTAAAGGCAACTGGACTTTCTTGTTTTTTCTTTGAAGATGTTTCACTTCTCATCCAAGAAGTTTCTTCAGCTCTGACTGGACAGTGGGAAGGACAAACAAGGAGCAAGATATTAGGTACTTTATGAACCTATATGTGTAGTTGTATACATATAGATTAATGGATACTCATTTTTTTCTGTCTGCAGCAGTGTTGACTATATTTTAAGCATTGTTCTGGTTACATCAAGTACAAATTCAAACAGTGGTTTTTATTTAGCTGTGGTAGGACTTCAAAAAGTATTAATCATCAGAAACTATTAAAAATTTAAAAGATTTGTATAGGATGTGGAATGCAAGAAACAAATAACATAGTGATATATTAATTAATGCCAAATCCAAGTTTAATTCGTTTGACAAACTATCCATAAAATACTTTGGAAATTTGTTCTATTTCTTATTCCTACTGTGAATAAAAAACATCAGTGGAAGTGTGGAATGTCTTATTAGGCTCTCAAAGTTGACAGAGGAAAAATATCATCTATAGGCATTACAAAGCTAGTAATTAGGATAAAAAAAATAAATGCTACATTTCACAGCATACATGAAGAAGTCGCCACTGGTTGCTTCCATTTGTGCATTAACTGCGGCAAAATTCAGTACAGAATAATTGCAAATAATGTTAACACCAAAAGACAGAAGTATACCTAGTGAATAGCAAAAACAGTATTTTCCTTATTATCCGCAGAATAATAAAGTTCAGGCAAGCTACTTAAGTGACATAAAGAGCTTAGTGTCAGCTAGCAATTCCTGAAACTTTCTAAATGTTAATTATAATCCCTGGTTCATAATGTCAAAAGAACATGTAATTTTGTGTTGTTGAGTCCATCTGTGATCCAGCATTCTAATTCCAAAGAACCCGAATTTTATCTCTGACTTTTGATACTCAAATGTGTAAGATATATATTTAAATTCAGTAAATACAGATAAGATACTGATATGATACTGATGTAAGGGCAACAAATTTTAAAATATTACATGTTTTAAAAAATCCATTATACACTCCTACACACTCATGCCTGCCTGTTTATAAAATGCTGTAGGAGAAAACATATTAATAAATGTTGGCATTTTATTGTTGCATAATCTTTGAAACTTTTGTATTAGATAGTAATTTTCAATGAAATCTGATTAGATTAATTATTTCTACACTGAATTAATTAGTTTGTCTAGTTTTAATATCTCCATCAGATTCTGTTAAATTCATACTAATATGTGAGAGGCTTGGTGCTGAATTATTATGTACAAATAATTTCTAAATTAGGATATAATATATGGAGCAATCTGGAGGCTCTAGTGTATGCCCAGGGGCCTGCCATAAGTGAAGAGATCCAAATTTACACACATTTTAAAATAACTCTTGCATTACATCCATAAAAATGATAATTATGTACCCTAATTCTTCCTGATAATGAAGTCACCAGCTATCTTTCATGTATGTTTCATACATGAGTTAGACAATACACATAGTTCTCGAATCTCTTTATTTCCTTTCCCAGCTGACTTTTTTTTCTGACAGTGGAGTTTATTCTATCTATATTTACTTCCTCCGCATTACAAGATGCACTTAAAATGGTGGTGGTGGTGGTGGTGATGAAGATGAAGATGAAGATGAAGATGATATCTATTCAGTCATGTCCAACTCAGGTCATGGGCCAGGTCTCAGCACATGTTCTGATCTTGTACTATTGCATTCACAAATAAACCTTATTAGTTGGACCTGTCTATTGGAAAGAGCCAGAAAACCTTGGAAGGATATGGCAAAATAGTTGTGGTTCACTGTTAAAAATTTCCATTGCTTGTGGCAGACAATATTTATTAAATTCCTCTTAACGTGACTTTCAGTCTCAGAGCAGGCAATAGGGATGTGACCTCAGAAACTGCTTGCAGTCACATTCTCTTATTTTGGGTCTTACTGCCATGCAGACATGAGAATGTAAAAAGAATATGATTAAAAGGGGTGTGGGGGGGATTACACTTGATTACTTTGCCATATCTGGCTGATTAAGCGAAATGGTACTCATCCCATAGAATATGTTCTCCAATTCTTCACAAGGGCAACAATAAAACTGCCAGAAAAGAAATGATCCATTTCTCACAAGCAACAATGTTTATCTGCCTCTAACAGTGATTCAAAAATGAAGGTTACTAATGGCCATACTCTGAAAGCTGAAAAAGCAAATGACCAGCAAGCCTTAGTAATGAAAAACATGGACCATCACCAAAAAATAGGCTAGGATTAAATGTAAAAAAGTCCAAATTAATGACCACAACCATTTCAACAACCAGACTTAGAATCGACAATGAAAATACTGAAGTGGTAAATAGCTTTTGCCTTTTAGAAGCAATTACTGTATGAACAGTAAAAGAGCTAATGGCTAATAAATAAGCCACTATCACTTAGGAGAAAGGAAGTTAGAAAAGATATTCCGATGCCATGAGGTGTTAATGCACATGTTCATTTTGCGTTCTTATAAATAGATCATATATTCTGTTAGCTTAAGTATTACAAAGCATGAATCTCAGAGCTGTGACTCTGAAATGGAGGCAGATAACAAAAACCAAACAGTTCTCCTTCTTTCAGAGGAAGAATGGAATGGTGTAAGAGGATTCAGACACACTAAACAATATTGTTTACTGAATGTGTTCATATTATCTAGAAGCACAGAATACTAACAGTGTGAAAAGAAACAGGGAGGTCAATTCAATAGTTTATCAAAAGAATTTCAATGTTAGGGTCATATTGTAATTTGAGTGTTCCTTCTATCTTTCTTTCCCTGGCAACAACTCAACTGCACACAATCTTTCTCCTCTAGTTCTTTGGTGAGGAACCCCGTGATCATTGTAATTAATGCCAATTAAAGAATGCTTTGTTGCATCTGTCTCCAAAACCTTGGTTTCTTATTTAAATTTAACATTTTTTTTTCTCAGAACTTACAAAAATGAAAACTGTGCAAGCAGTGTTTTCCTTGTGACACCATGGAAGCAAAAGCCAGATGGTCTGTCTCAAATTGTCATACTTCAGACATATTGTGTAAAGACTTATTGTAGCTCTGTAGAAAAGACTCTAGTGCTTATAAAGGGAGAGAAAGAAGGAAACGGGAGGAAAAAAACAATCATCATCAAGGTGGATGGGCTGTGAAAATATCTTAAGATACCGGAGGAAGAGCTGTAGACTAACAATAGTCTGACAAAAAATATCTTCTCCTGTGAAAGAAATGGGATGGAGGAAACATCTCAGGAGTTTCTATAGTTTTCTGGGAAATAAAGGCAATGGTTGGGAATCTTGCAAAATTATGTTACTGTAACTTTAAAATAAAGGTTAAATTAGTACTCATGATTTTGACTACTTCAAAGCCTGACACATTCAATGATCTTAGTAATAGGTACACTATTGGAATACCAGAAGGACTAGCCTGAGCATCTTCCTGAAGAAAATTTATCTATGTGGTCACTGAGAGTTGACACCATATAATCAATCCATCATAGCCTGGACAAGAGAGAAATTCAAATTAAATCCAGAGAAGTAGAAGTATAGCCTTTATTGTCATCGTACAAAATAAATACAGCAAAATTGGTTAGGAAAGGGAGCGGTGTTGTTTGTAAATAGGAAATTGAACTTTGAATAAGAATTGCTGTCTTTCATCCACTTTTTGGGGATTTGTCATGTTGCTGATTTGGAAAGAAGGAAATGGAACAAAACCTATCCCTAAAAGTTATGCCTATATTTTAATTGCTATAATTCTATTCTAATGAAGTACATATATTAGAATTAGTTGGAAAAGATAGATAGATAGATAGATAGATAGATAGATAGATAGATAGATAGATAGATAGATAGATAGATAGATAGATGATAGATAGATAGATAGATAGATAGATAGATAGATAGATAGATAGATAGATAGATAGATGCAAACATATCTATGATTGGATTTAGATAATTTATAGGTAATTTTGTTAAATTCATATTTTATAAAGTCTAGTTCTTCAACTACCATATTTTTCCAAATTTTGCGATGCTGCCTCGGCTTAAAATTGCATACAGATATGTTCCTTAGAAGAACGTTGGTTGAAAAAATACATAGAACCATAAAAATAATATATAATATGAATGCTAGATGAAAAATATATTAGAAGATATATTCTTTTACAAAAAACAAAATTACAGACTGATGCAGGAAAAAAATGGAATGGGCTTACAATCCACTACAGATGAACTGACATGGATCAAATATTGACAAGTCCCTTTGATAGCTGAATAGTTGATCTATTGAAATCAATCTATTGACATCAATGAATTCACTTTGGTGCATCAAAGTATAATCAAGGCTGAATCAATGAGTCCTGCTTCTGCAGACATCCAGCAAAACTACCTTTTAACGAAATACTAACACTACTAAACAAATATACTTACTATAGGCTACCAGCTGAAACTGCTTTACTATAACTTTAGAGCTAATCATATATGATGTTCTATGAGCCTGGAAAACCATCATGTTGTTCTCACCAAGGAAGAGGTCATAACTGTCCCCACAAGCATATGAAAATATCTTGGACTATGATATCTGAGCATTTTCATTCCATGTTTCCTATACACTCAGCAATACAAGGAACAATTATTCTGAAGGGCTGCAACATTATCTTCACTCTCTTTTATTTTTTAAAAAAACAAAGGACTTAATTCAAAGAGCATAAAAAGCCATTTTACTATTGAAGATCCTAAATAGCTTTAGCATGTCAAAACCGTTTAATATTTCCCATCTATGAAAAGTTTCAGCGTTTCAAATAAAGAAATTCTGACCATTATGCATTTCTTTCCAGTCATTTTTAACACATTGAATTAGTAAAAAAAAATTCTATTTGTAATATTAAGCCTTTTATTCTATAACTGATTGGCCTTGATTCCAATATCATGTTTTCAAAATGCTCTTTAAAAGTGCAGGAACTGTTAATGTATTGATTAATTGCTGTAACTTTTATGCAATTCAATCTGAACAGCTGGAAGCAGTTTACAAAAATCGAAGTATAAAATGCAAACATTAAAATACAACTAATAAAATCAACATAACCACACTTGATTTTAGCATAGTTGTTAGGTCTTTTTTATTTATATATGTATATATTCTTTATTCCATTCTTTGCCATTTGTCTTTATATTTAAGGCAATTACATTAATAGCATTAGCAATAACATTATTAATAATGTTTGAGAGGTTGGTACCTGCATCTAAGTTTCCCAATAACAGAAGGGCTTCTGCTGATATGGTGACCAGAGATGGTATTCAATCAGTTCTCTCTGGTTCAGGTAGTGGTAGCTGAGGGAGGCTCCATCCACCCGTCCCGACGTTAGGCGCTAACACTGTGCATGCGCAAATGGCAGTGTGCATGCATATACACAGCACATGCTCACATTTGCAAACTGGTGGGGAAGGTACTATATTTTTCAGAGTATAAGATACACCTTTTTCTCTCAAAAAAGGCTGAAAATCTGGGTGCGTCTTATACACTGAATACAGCATTTTTTTGCCACCCTTCACCAAAATGGCTGTGCATAGCCTTTAGGAGGCTTTCAGGGTGCTCCTGGGGGCTGGGAAGGGCAGAAATGAGCGAAAACAGGTCATTTTTTGCTCAACCCCCCCCCAGCCCCCAGGAAGCACTCTATAAGCCTCCTAAAGGCTATTCATGCCCTTTTTATTTAAAAACGGGATGTTTTGGGGAGGTTTGCAGAGTGCAAAACCTTTTTTTTATTTGCCTCTTCAAAATCTTAGTGTGTCTTACACTCCGGTGCATCTTATACTCTGAAAAATACAGTAAGTGAATCCCACTGCTGATGGTGACATTCCTAGAAGAGTGGGGTCAATGTTTTTTCAGCCCATTATTTTCTGATTTGCAGTCATTTAAGACAGTAGGAAGCTTAAGAGCAGGAATGAGAACGGAGAGCCTCACAAAACAATCTCTTTTATTCTGACTCTTAATTTTGGAGAAAAAAATATCTCCCAAAATACCAATTTGTCAACATCTTTGGGCGGCATGCTACTGTAGGTCACAAATGAAGTTGTTCCCTTTTTATTTCAGTTATTTGATGCTGAATTATTTTTGCCTTCCTGTATTTGTGATCTCTCCTTTCTTTGCATTTGGAAAGCATTCACCAAATTGTTATTGAACAGCTGATCAATACAATGAATGGGTGGACAATATCTTCTTTTGAGCAGACTGAAGAGGTTTTTTTTAACCTTCAATACCCAATAGCTTTCTAACGATGTACCAAGAACTTCAGGGGGATCAGTCTCATTAAACATCACAGCAAGGCCCCAGAGTTAGATCCTTTTGTCAGGTTTTTTTGGTCATGTTGATGGGTTATAGCCTTGGGTGGTAGTTGCCCAATATACTTTTGTTATTTAGGCTTTAAACACTTCAAGTCAAAAAGCTTAGACTGCTAAGCAAAGCATCAAGTTTTTGGAGACCTGCTGCCTTACTTGTTTTTACACATGAATGGACCATTCAGTTTGATACCTGGAGTGCAGTTTTATTGAGGATCCCATTGAGTTCCTTTGTTAATAGTCTTCATTAAATGTTGACTGAAAAGCAGATCTCTGATTACAGCTTAAAACGTCCCCTACTATGTAATATACTGCTTAGTTGATTTTTTTAAAATAAAAACCCACTTTTCCCTTGTAGCCAGGGGAAACAAGTAGTGCAGAAATGTAGAATCCATCAGCCAATCAGAATACTACATTTGTGGCTTACATCATGACTAAATTGTTTTGTCCTTTCTTCCACTATTCCTTTGTTTATTAATTTGTTTGTTAGATCTACATCCTGCCTTCGGTTCAGCAGCTCAAGGCAACATACTGTATGCAGCTTTCCCTCCTCATATTTTTCTGCAGAAGAACCGTATGAGCTAATTTGAGTTGTCCCAAACTCATCCAGGGAGTTTCTGTAATTGAGGATGGGCGCAATCCAGGGTTATTACCAGGGTTGAGCTGCTACAGATTTGCCTGGGTTAGGGAGAACTCATAGCTAACATTGTGGCCAGTTTGGAGAACCTCAAATCCCAGCCCTGGCTGGCCCCTCCAACCCCACTCTGCCCTCCCACCCTGCCCCTCCCCTCCCAGGAGTCTCCACGTGGCTCATTTTGGATGCAAGGTAAATGCAGGGCCCACCTGGAGGCTTGGGGAGGGGGAAAAACAGGCATCCCAGAAATTTTGGAAGGCCTACAGAATCTGGCAAAAGCAGTTTTTACCCACCCAGAGGCTCGAGAAAAGCCTCCGGAGCCTGGGGAAGGCGAAACACACCACCCCCCTGCCGTGGTGCAGGAGGCCAACTAGGCCGTGCCCAACATGGCCACACCCACCCAACAACCAGGCAGAGAACCCGTTGCTGAAATTTTTGAAGCCCACCCCTGCTTATTACATTTCCAGTCCAAAATTGTAGCCACCATCCCACTCTGATTTTCATTGCATATTCTGTATTATTAAGTATGCCCAAATGTATCATTAAAAAGCTATTATATTAGCATTGACATATACTAGGAAATTCCCGCTGAGCTTTAGGATGCCTTTCCTGGTTTATGCCTTCCTCCAAGCCATCTAGCATCACTTCCTGCATATTTAAAAAATATCTGGAATTTTTGATGCCACTGTATAATATTCATGCATGCATAGACATGTAAAACATTGAGTTGCAGAAAAAGCGGCAGACCCTTACAACAGTAGTCCTTGATTTATAACCACAATTGAGCCAAAATTTATGTAAGTGAGACATTTGTTAAGTGAATTTTGCCCCATGTTACGACCATTCTTGTCACAGTTGCTAAGTGAATCGTGGCAGTTGTTAAGTTAGTCACATGGTTGTTAAATTAATCTGATTTTCCTATTGACTTTGCTTGTCATATTTATGTCAGAAGATTGCAAAAGGTGATCACATGACTAAGGTGACCAGATTTTCAGATTGGTAAAGAGGGACACCATTGACCGGGGGGGGGAGCTAGGCCGCGGCGGTTACTGCCAGCCCGCGACCTCGCTAGGGACGTCTGGTCACCTTAATTATATACATCCTCTCTCTCTCTATCCATCCATCCATCTGTCTGTCTATCTGCCTGCCTATCTAGTTATGGTATCCCTCTCCCTCTTTCCCCCTCTCTTTCTCCATCCATCTATCTGCTTGCCTACCTATCTCTCTCTCTTTCTCTCTATCCATCCGTCTATCTGCCTGCCTATCTGTCTATCTAGTTATGGTCTCTCTCTCTCTCTCCCTCTCCCTCCCTCATCTCATTATCATCTATCTCAGTGTTTCTCCACCTTTTTTTAAAAAAAAAAATTTTTATTTTTTTTTTGTTACATAGACGACACATGCCCACAACAATAAAAACAAAACAAAACAAAAAGAAAAAAACCCATCATCACATATAGCATGTCGTTTGGTTACAAGTGTTTTAACATTTATCATTCTTATACATTTATTATTTCATTTAATAGGTTATAATATACAGTTTGGGTTGCTTTGTTTACCATCCCTTCCTCCTGTTATAACACCACCTTATTTTCCCTTTCTTTTCTCCCTTCCTCCCTTCTCTACTTTCTTCCTTCCTGCTCTCTTTTCTCTTCCTTCTTCCTGTACCTTTCTCCTACTCCTGCTCTTCCTCATCCCCTTCCTACCCTCTCTCCTCCTCTTTCTCTCCTTTCCATCCTCCTCTCCTTACCTCTTTCTTTTCACCCTCTCTCCCTTCTCTACTTTCTTCCTTCCTCCTCTCCTTCCCCTTCCTTCTTCCCTTACCTCCCCTTTGCTCCTGCTCTTCCTCTTTCCCTTCCTACCCTCTCTCCTTCCTTTTCTCTCCCTTACATCCTCCTTTCCTTTCCCTTTCCTTTCTCCCTCCCTCCCTTCTCTACTTTCCTCCTTCCTCCTCTCCTTCCCCTTCCTTCTTCCCTTACCTTTTTCCTACTCCTGCTCTTCCTCTTCCCCTTCCCCTTTCTACCCTCTCTCCCCCTCTTTCTCCCCTTTCCATCCTCCTCTCCTTACCTATTTCTTCTTTCCCCCATCTTCCTTTCATTCTCTCCTCCTTTCTCCCTTTCTCCCAACTCCCTTTCTGGGAGTTGAAGTCCACACACTTTCAAGTCTCCAAGGTGGAGAAAGACTGATCTATCTAATTAATATAATTATTTCTCCCTCTCTTTTTCACTCTCTCTCCAGCGCACACATGCAAATGCATAGGGCAGCCCACCTCACACACAGGTAACTCCAGGCGGCTTACGGAAAGAGGACAGCCGACCACTCACCCACGCGGGGGGGGCAGGATTTCGCCAAGAAAAGTTAACTTTCCTGCGAAAGGGGCCGGCAGCCTCTCAGCTCTTCCCGGCCGGAGAGACCTCCCCCCACTTCCACTCTTGTGACCCTCCTCCCGCCTCCTCGGAGCTTCAAGCAAGCTAACTGGGAAGGCCGGGGAAGAAGAAGAAGTGGCAGCGCGAGGTCAGCGGTCCTTGGGGGTGCGGCGGAAGCCCTGCCAAAGCGCCCCTTTCCCGGCTCGGCTGCCGTTGCTGCTGCTGAGGGCGGAAGGGGAGGAGGAGGAGGAGGAAGATAAAGTGGTGGTGTGGTCCCTGCAGCCGCCGAGGCGGGAAAGGTGCGCTTTGACAGGGCTTCCACAGCGCTGTGGAAGCCTGCCAAAGCGCCCCTTTCCCTCCTCGGCTGCCATTGCTGCTGCTGAGGGCGGAAGGGGAGGAGGAGGAGGAGGAAGATAAAGTGGCGGTGTGGTCCCTGCAGCCGCCGAGGCGGGAAAGGTGCGCTTTGACAGGGCTTCCACAGTGCTGCGGTGGCTGTTTCACTAACCCCGCGCAGGTTACTAATTCCCACCGGTTACTCACCAGTGAAGCTGAAGCAGCAAAACAAAGCAAATGGGCTTCCTGGGGGCGTGGTCTGTTGCCGAGGAGGGCTCCACCGAGCTCCTCAGAGATCTGGTCTGTATATCTAAATAAGATCATAGATAGCACCCCTTTTTGGCTAAGAAAGGGGCAGGGAGGATAGCTCCGTAGACTAGGGTCTATTCGTAAGCCACAGCCTTTTTCTTTTTTTGGCTGTGGAAGAGATTAGATCCAGCCGAAGCAGAGCTTTTATCTCCGGCCAGTTCTTCTCAGCTGCCTTTTTTTTTTTTGGCAGCCCCAGACAGGCTAGCCCCCCCCCCCCCAGGACAAAACAAAGTTTTTTCAAGCTAGATTTGATACGGGAGGGTACCACCCCTGTGAGATTTATGCTTTTATTACTATCTTAAATACCAGCACCATTCGTCTTAAAGACTTCTTTGTTTAAATAGACTTCAAAATGGCGATTTCTCTCCGTGGATGATTACTGGATGTACTTAGCCGGGCTTATCTTCCTGCAGACCGCTCCTTAACAAAATAAACCTTTTTTTTTTCTTTGGAAATAGAGGGGAGCGAAGCGCTGCTTACTTGTTTATTTATTATGGCACCCAGATCAAAGAAGCGTCTTGCTACAAATGTGTCTAAAGAATTTAAAGAATCTTTTTTCTAAACACAGCCTTTGTCTCCTACGCCCTCTACTGGAGAAGTTTTAACACAGGAATATCTCTTTAAAATATTTAATGCATTTAAGCAAGAAATTGAGGAATTTGTATTGCAACTTTATGATGACCTAAAATCTAAAGTTAATCAAATGAAGGTGAATACGTTTGCAGCCGTGTCTGCCCTGTCAGATTACTCTGCTGAAATAGAGAACAAATTGGAAAGTTTGGAGAAGGCTAATTTTAATTTGACTACCAATATTCAAATTTTACAAGAAAAAATTAGAAATAACGAAGAACAGCTTATGATGCTAAATTTTGATAGGAAGGCATTTTCAATAAGAGTCAGAGGATTCCGTGAAAAGGAGCAAGAGAATTTGAAACATACTTTTGCTGAAGCCTTCAGCCATGCGCTGGGAAGCCCGGGACTTAACTTCGATTGGCAGATTCGGAAAATCTATCGCCAGAACTCATTGATAGCGGAACAGCGACAGCTCCCGAGGGACATAATTATACATTTCTCTACAAAAGAATCTAGAAACGCGATTGTGCAAAAGTTTCATAATAACAGTCTCCGAGTTGATGACCAGGACGTGATTGTCTTCAAAGATATACCTTTCCAGATGTTGAGAGAAAGAAGGGACTACACTTTTTTAACCAAAGAGCTTAGGAGTCAACAGATTCGATACAGATGGGAGGCCCCTGCCGGCATCACGGTTACATTTGAGAATCAAAGATTTCGTCTTAACTCTGTTTCGGAGGCTCAAGATTTCTATTGTAGGATTCTGAAGGCGGGACCTCCTGACGCGCTTGGAAGAGAGGAGAGACAAGCGGAAGGAGAAAGCAAACGGCTGGCCATGCGGCTGCAAGATGGAGGGGGCAGCCCCTCCTCCCTCGGAGAAGCAGAAGAACGCAGATCGAGAATTTAGATACTTCAAAAGACTTCCTAAAGTTGAGGACTGAATGGGGGTTTGAGACCTCTCTCCGGTAGAAAAAGTGGACTAATTTTTATCAGAAGGGAAAGCTGGGTGAAACTACTTTGAGCTAGATTCTAAAGTAATGTTAGTATAAATTTGATAGTGGTTAAAAGAATGCGGAATGATTTATGTTGTTTAAACTTTGTTAGATGGGACTATTTTAAAATAGAAGGTTAACTGACTCTTGCTGAAAGTATTATTTGAATATGATCCATGCTATTTAACTTTTATTTGAAGGGAAAGTTGGTTGTAATAGTTCTGAGTTACTTCTTAAATAAACGCTAGTATAAATTTGATAGTGGTAAATATTAGACAAGCAAGAGATGAGGGTAAAATGCATGTGGAATGAACTACGTTATTTGTGGTAAATATCAGACAAGCAAGGGAAGAGGGCAAAATTTACGTTGTTTAAAGCTTATTAGAACAGGAAGCCGCTTGGGATTATCTTAAGATAACTGTAAAAAGAATGCGGAATGATTTATGTTGTTTAAACTTTGTTAGAAGGGACTACCTTAAAATAGAAGGTTAACTGACTCTTGCTGAAAGTATTATTGGAATATGTGGAATGATTCATGCTACAAATCGCTCTGAGTTATATTTTAAACAAATGTTAGTATAAATTTGATAGTGGTAAATATCAGACAAGTGGGGGATGAGGGTAAAATGCATGTGGAATGAACTAAGTTATTTAAATCCTATTAGAAGGGGAAGTCGGTTGGAATTATCTTAAGATAGAAATTGATTCCTGTGTAAAGTAATATCTGATCTACGCTGCTTAACTTTACTAAGAAGGGGAAATCTGGTTAGATTATTTTGAATTACTGTTTGAAAAAGGGGCAAAGAAAGATCATTTACGTTGTTTAAATTTTACTAGAAGGGAAAGTTTGATTACTTGTCTGTAAAGTTATATTTGAATATATGGCATGAACCATGCTGCTTAAATCTTATTGGAAGGGATCATGAGGTTTAGGAAGGGAACGGGAGAGTCTACAGAAGATCGGGGTAAATAGCAAAGAAGTAAGAGACGAGAATAAAATATAGATAGAATGATTTATACTATTTAAGCATAGATAAAGATGGGGGGCTGAGATCAACACAAAGAGTGGTTTCTTTTTTTCTTTTTTCTCTTTTCTCTTTTCTTTTTTTCCTTTTTTTTCCTTTCTCTGCTTTTCAGGAGTGAATTGGTGTGGGCACGTGTGCATGTGCGATAGCACACACCATAAGAAAAAGGTTAGCCATCACTGGTTTAGGGAAAAGATTGCTGAAAACTAAGTATTTAGCAATCTTAAGAGAGTTCAGTCAAGACATTTAGAAGATCCGTGAAAGGGGAAAAAAGATGGAGAGCCTCTTTCCCAAACCAAGGCGCTGCACATCCCATCTGGGAATTATGGGATTTGAAGTCTAATGCAATTGCCAGATGGCAGACAGAGAAAGACTCCTGTAACATTATGACTGAAACAAAGTTCTCTTTTTATTGTACTGATTTCTGTGCTCGTAGCATACAGGAAATCAGCTATTATCTGCACTGTTTCTACAGCACAGCAATTCCCCTCCTCAAGGCAACCAACGTCATTCTCAGCAGAATCCTCAAAATGAATGGAACTGTGATTGAAGGAAACCATGGAAATAATTTCCTCCGGACAAACTAAAGTGGGAAGTGATGTGGAAATGATGCTAACTGGGCAGAGATTTTAGCCTAGGTGAGCTTCTTTTGTAGTATACCTCTTAGTAGCTTTAAAGAAAATACTTTAAATTTTTAAAAAAATGTTGGGGAAAAATGTGCTTCTTGGACAGGGAGACCTTTGCTGCATTTGCAAGGTTTGAAGAAAAGTGAAGCAAAATTGTTTCCTATATATTTTTGCATTTCATTTTAACCCATAAGTTAGAAAGTGAAAAACAACAAGGAATAGTTCAAGGAAACCTGAAGGAAAATGATAAGATTGCAGCCAATTTAAAAGAAAGAAATAGCTGGGGCAGTATTTCTTAACCTTGGCTACTTTAAGACATGTGATCTTTCCAGAATTCCCCAGGAAATTGGGGAAGCAGGCCTGAGGAATTCTGGGAATTGAAGTCCATAGGTCTTAAAGGGGTCAAGGTTGAAAAGGACAGGGCTAGTAGGTCGTCATCTAGGAAAATACACCTAGTCAGGCAACTGGTTTATATAGCCTCATTTTATTGGCAGTAGTTGGTAATGGTCATCTAGGGTTTTAGGCATGAATTTTCCCGTTCATTCCAGGAGATGCTGTGGATTGAAAATGGTACCTTCACCTCCTTTCAGAGCCCTCCAAAGATAATAAGGCTGCAGTTCTATAGAATGTGTAATCTTTTCTTTTAAGACTATAGGGTCTATTCCCAGAATATATGAATTACAGTTGGGGAAATTATACTTAATATGAATGATTATTTACTAATAATACCCAATTTTGCATCAATAACATAGGACCTGCTACTAACTTAGTACTAACATACTAATAAATTCTAATAGGCAAGTTCCAGCTTCAATACCTGTCATGCTCTCAGCCTCACCAGTAAATTCACAACAGTTTTCAGGAACAAGGATTAGGGCCTTTTCTTTCATGGCTTGATGACTCTACAACTCCAGCCAAACTGAATTAAGTAATGCCTCGTCTCTGGTTACTTATAAATGAAGAATAAAGTGTGGTGCAGAGCTGCTTTTTGATGTTGCTGCTTTTGAAATTGCTGGTCTGTTTAAAGGTGTTGTAGAATGAGCTATTGGAATGTGTCCCATTATGTTGTTAGGGTGCTCCTCTATAACTGTTTTGTTTTCCATTGAAGTCTCTCACAAAATCTGCAGTTTCAAAGGAATATTCGTGTGGTTGCAATTTCAAGTTTTATTGTTTTAACTAATGTAAATAGTAAGCAATTAAAAATGAATCAGAGAACTTAAATAAGACTCTCTGTTAAATCCCTATCTGCCAAAAGCTTATTTCTCTACTAATCTTGATAGGAAGGAATGACAATGTTGCGCACATTGGCAGTCACAATGCCATATTTAAGTGATGGATTAGGACCGTGATGGGAAACCTATGGCACGCATACCACAGGTGGCACACGGAGCCCTCTCTGTGGGCACGCAAGTCATTGCCCCAGCTCAGTGCTATCGGCACATGCGTGTGTGCCTCCCGCTGGCCAGCTGATTTTTGGGTCACTGCCGCGCATGTGCGGGGGTAAGGGAGAGCGCAGGCAGCGTGCAGCAACTCCCACACCCTGTTTTGGGTTCCAGGAGGCATCAGGAAGGCTGCTAGACCCAAAACAAGCCACAGGAGTGGGAGGTGCAGTGCCCCCCCATGGCCAATTTTTGATCCCAGGAGGCTTCAGGGAGGCCTGTTGGCCCAAAATGGGGCATGGGAAGTCAGACATGCAGCACAGGAAGCAGGGGGCACGTGTATGTGTGTCACACAAACATTGAATTATGGGTGTGGGCACGCACATGCACTGTGTTGTGTGTGTGGGCGTGCTTTCGGCACGGGAGGACAATAAGGCTAGCCATCACTGGACTAGGAGCAGGGAGAATCATGTGTAATCCATATTTCGCCATAGGAACTCCATGGTTGATTTGGAACATGTAAATGGCAGAATTAAAATCATATTTCTTCTTTTCAATTTTCTTTTAGGAAAAAACCATCCCTTGGTTATTATAATTATTTGGTAATATTTTTTTCTTATGTTAATATGTTCTCTATAAACTTGTAGACCTTTTATCCCTAAAGGGAGGCTAAACATCTTGAAGCACAGAACATATTGCTACTATTACATTGTTTTAGAAATAAGCTGTAGATATGCTTATTTCACCGTGAATTCTTGAGTTTAAAAGTCAAGTCATTCCAAGATTCATATATGGGACAAACATCTCAACCCAACTTGAAGGTTGTTGGGGGATGAGGAGAATTAAATATTATATGTACTATCTGAAGCTCCTAAAAGGAAAATGGGTTACAATTTTAACAAATAAAATTAATTAATGTAACTTTTAATCTGTTGGTAAGATAGTTATCTATGCATTAACAAGGAACAAAAAGAACACATCATTGTATATGAATAAATGCAAATTTGGAAATAAGGCTAAAAAAATCATCTCAATGCTGTAACAAGTGTGCCTGTTCAATCTCTATTATCTCTATCAAGATAATTATCTTCAAGTCTTCAATTCTACCACCTTGAAGGGTTCTCTAAACTGAACTTGGATCAGTGCAGGATACCTTTCAGAGGGAGAATGACTTCAGTTCTAACAATCTTCTAAAGAGAGGACTGTTTCTTCATCAGACAGAGAGACTTTCACCTTTTAAAGTGAGATAAGTGGCAATTCTGATTATGAGGTATGATTATAGCTTTTTTAAGAACATGTATGCTGAGAAAAGGCCTCAGTTTGATCACCATGTTTCAAGTTGACATGAATAGGTAGCAGAAAACATTGAACTGTGAGGGCATCCAGTTTGACATAATGTTCAGACAACTTCTCATGTGCAAAATATGCTGGTGTTTGGTAATAGGAAATTACCATATGCAATTCCTTGCAGGATAGGAAACCAATGAAGGGCATTCAGTATATGTGAGCTAATTTTAAATCACCGCCTCAATCCCCTTAAACACTGTATGCTGATGAGATAAAGCCCATAGAGTAAAACTTGTTTCTCCGTTTTTACAACATCTGATGTCTATTAAGCATTTTCCCTATAGTGAAGCCTTGTTTCTGAGCAATACTTCTGGCAACAAAGCCACTACTTTGGCATCATACTGACCTTCATTTACTAAATTTATTTAATTGTTTCTTGCTGCTGTATATCATCTACCTTGTCACATTATTTTAGCTGAGTCTGAACTGGCACAATAATTTGCTTATCAATCACTTTGTTGTCTTACATTCACCAAGGGTAAGAAGATATTTCACATTTGCAAAGGCTTAATAACTCAGCTCCCACACAGACACAGGTATGCTGCCTAAAATATTGGGGCAGAATCAAGTAAAAAGTAGATATTTTAAAAAGGTTGTATTCTAAAAAGAAGTAGCATATAGTGCAGTACAAAACAATGTACAAAAGATAGCATTGCAGGATCCAATCTGGGTCTGTCACCAGCAATAGAATTTTTGTTTGCCAGGTTTTTGGACTCAGGCTGGAGCCCATCTTCGGCGAATTTCTCTCTAGCAGAATTTTACCATACACAGAATAGCCCAAAGCAAAGACTCTGCTAGAGAGAAGTTCCCTGAAGATGGGCTTCAGCATAAGTGTGAAAGCTCAGAAGACAAAACCTCTGGTCATAGTGACTGTCCCAAATTGGATTCTGCATCATTATGCTGGGACATGTACATTCACCTTCATTCGTAAAAAATATATTGCATATTTAATTCAGATCTTTCTTATACTTCATTCAATTCACCTTGAGAAATGATATTAGCAAGAATATCTAGCAGCTATTAATTATATGAATTACAAGTAGAACAGAGGTGGGTTATGACCACTGCCTGCCTTGGAGCACCAGGTACCATTCCGATATGGTGCTTCAGAGGGCTCACCCGCCCACCCACACTCCTTATCAGTATTTGAGGTTTTGGCGGCTTCCGCATATACGCACAGAGCATACGGCGGCTGCACGATGCTCTACCGAGCAGCTGGAGCACCATGGAGGCGTCATGGAGCATCGCGGATGGTAAGTATGCATGCTCGCGCTGCGTGCTTGTGCACAGGCACTACGCGTGTTCATGTGGTGGACACCTGGCCTCGTTGCACCATACCAGTTGCAACGGAATCCGGAATACACCATTGATGTAGAGGCAGTTTGATCTAGTAGTTAAGGCAACAGTCTAAAAAGTGGGAGATGGCAGTTCTAATCCCAGTGAGAGTTCTAATCCCACTTTAAGTATGTGAGTCAGTTGGGTGACTGGACTTTCTTAAATCTGAAGACACTTCTTGAATGAGAAGCAAAACATTTTCAAGGGAAAAACCCAAGAAAGTTCAACTTTGAACAGCACCTTTGGGACAATCATGACCTCCATAAATATTCATCCCAATTCATTCCACAAGGTTCTTGTTTTGGGAAAAATAGGAGGAGGAAAGAATATTATGTATGTTTGCTGCCTTGAGTTATTCATAAAAATAATAAAGGTGGAAAACAAATAATATTGTCTCTATCTGTTACTATTACTACTTTCTCTTGTTCTTATTAAAGTTGCACTTTATTAAAATCCTGAACAAACAAGGCAATTGTTTATGCAACTTCCAGCTTTGTATATAACACTAAGCCATTTGTGACCTCACATGGTGACTTGTGAGCCAAACTGTCTGAACCAAGTTTATAAATTATAATATTTATAATGGGATGATGCAGCTATTGATGATTTCAAAATATGGAGTTTAAGAGAATGACTTTAAAAAAAACCTTTTCTGTAAGGAAATATCAATGGAACTGAAAAAAATTTTAAATATTCGGATGTGGGAATGGGAGCTCTGTTTGTTCTCTCCAAAGTTTTTAATTAAATATTATGTATAAATATACATATATACATATACATACATCAGTGGTGGGTTTCAAAATTTTTTAGAATCTCTTCTGTAGGTGTGGCCTGCTTTGTGGGAGTGGCTTGCCAGCCATGTGACCAAGTGGGAGTGGCTTGGCAGTCATGTGACTGGGTGGGCATGGCCAACTTGTAAAATGTGGTGAAACTCATTTAACAACGCTCTTGCTTAGCAACCAAAATGTTGGCTCAAAAACTCTGGCATTTGAAGCATGCAAGTCTTAAAGCTGTCAAGTTACAAGATCCTTGCACCCCTAGCCCTTTAGAAAAAAACCCCAGGGGTGTTCAAACTTGACAGCTTTAAGACTTTAAGGTTTAGATAGGACTCTTAGAGGTGTGTGGGGCGATTAGTAAGCCAGCCAATCAGTGAGTGGCAGGCGGGGCAAGCGTAGTGCGGACAGGGGGACAGGGGGACCTTGAACTGGTTCTAAATGGTACAGTAGATTTGTGGAACCTTTTCTATAGAAGAGGTTAGAACTGGCAGGAACTCACCCTGACATACATACATACATACATACATACATACATACATACATACATACATACATACATACATATTCAGTGTGTAAACCTACTTCCAACAGAGGCCTTCCTTAAAGAAGAAAGATTGAATCATCTAAATAAGAACAAACATTTATTTATTGGTTCTTAATGGAAACATACAAATTTACAGCAAGTGATTTCCAACTCAGGTTTGCAGAAATTTTGTAGAAATCCTTACAGTAAATTGCTGGCAAACTATTTTGTCCAACATATGAAGTTGTATTAGTTAGGTCCCTCATCTTTTCAGGAATACTGTATATCAAAGTAAAATGTAATACCAATGGATATGATAATTGGAAGGTTAAAGGAATTGAAATTCAATTTTTTGGAAAGGTTTTTTTTAGTCACAATATTCTTTCAGAAGGATTGCATCCACCAAAATTTTATAAGACCATCGTTATATTTGACCCCACACATTATTCACTTGAGTAGCTTTCGCTATACAGAGATTTGGTGAGTTGATATCAATGAGCTGCTTGCCCTAAAGAAGTCTCAATTTTTTGGTCCATTTTTACTTTAAGATGTAGAGTCAAAGTCGCCTTATCAGAGGTGAAATTCAGCAGATTCTGATAAGTTCTGGACAACCAGTAGCAGAAATTTTGAGTAGTTCCGAGAACCAGCAAATACCACCTCTGGCTGGTCCCAGAGTGGAATGAGCATGGAGGTTTTGCCATATCCTTCCCCCAGGAATGTGATGGGAATGGAGATTTTGCAGTATCCTTCCTCTGCCATGCCCACCAACCACGCCCATAGAACCAGTAGTAAAGAAATTTGAATTTCACCACTGCACCTTATGTATTACTTCATAGGGCATCTAATCCAAAGGAATGGAAGGGAGAAGGAGGCAAGTAATTGCAATTTGAAAGGGGGGAAATCCATTACATGATCTGAATTTTACTCATGATTCTTGATACCCTAAATCCAATATTTAGAAATAAGGTCTTAGATAATGCTAATACTCTAGTTAGACAAAATAAAAATAATGTTATGTAATAATATATTTTTTAAAGTCTTATTTTTTTCAAATTTCTCAGATACACTTGAAAATATACTATAGCCTTAATACTCAACATTAAAGATAATTAGGCTTTAATTATACATGCCACTCTTTCTAATTTCTTGTAAAATATGTTAATAACTTCTTTAATTAAACTACTGGGGAATTTCAAGGTAGGCAGTGCATAATTATGCAGCCTGGAGTGTGACCAACTTGACAAGGTTAATACTGTATTTGGATTAATGTTTTTTTAATTAAGAAACTGTCAGCACTCATCTATATATTTATAAATATTAACTTTATTTAGTCTGCTTACAACTACGTTTTCCTTAAACTGTGAATGTCGTATGTATGGAAGGGGAGAAAGGGCATCTCAGGCACCCTAACCTCACTATTAAATATGTTCTTTGCTTATTAGTAGTAGCTGTTTTGATAAATAAGTGATGAGAAGCATAACTAGGCTTACTTCCTAGTGAAATTACTGTAAAATATTTATTGATTTAAGAAAATGAACTGTATATGGCCGTCCAACTCACTTTCAGTGACTCCAGATGACTTATACAGTGGTGGGTTCTGGATCCCGTCACAACAGGTATGCTACAATGGGGCCAGACATCCACCTCGGGCACACGTGCTGCACATGCATGTGCACGCCACTGCCATGTGACGCCCCAGCTGCTTGGTGAGGTTGCAAAGGCGCCATACGCCATGTGCGCGTGCGGAAGTGGCCTGTTTCCCTCAAACAGAGGTAAGGAACACTGGCTGGTGGACCCACAGAAACACCGTTCCGGTATTGTGGCCGCTGCTCCCAATGGCCACCGGTACGCCCGTACAGGTCCATACCACCCAGAACCCACCACTAGGCTTATAAAGAAGTTGATCTTACAATGAAACCTAGATAAGTCTCCTCAGAAGTAAACCCTATTGCGTTTTCAAGGAAGTATGTTTAGGATATGTTTCTCTGTTCTTAGCATTTTTCATTTATATGTCTCCCGCTTCTCATATTCACAATTATTTGCTAAAATTCTCTAGATAATAATTGAGAATAACTAAATACAAGTGAGCTTAAGGTATTTGTTTTCACCAGAAAAATTTTAAATAAATTATTCATATTTCAACTATTTTCTCTGTTCAACCTGTATTCTTACTGAGAAAATGATATAGGAACATTTAGTGCTTGGCAGTACTTGTTACTTGGAGTGACAGCCTGGTACACAACTCAAGTAAGCTAGAATATTTAATTCAAATTCTATAGTTAAAAGAATATGTACTGTGCAGATAGAATGTAGGTGATGGGTTGTCTTTGATACATTTCTTCATTCTGTGCTAACTGAACCACTGTAGATAATGCAAGAATACAACCTGCAATACCTAATTTCTTTGTTAAGAGAAAAATATCTCTGTATAAACTCTCTATTGTAGAATGTTAACTATATTGCCTCTTATGTTCTGTAAAATCCAATAAAGGCTCCTAAAACTGACATCAATATAGGCTTCCAAAAATGGTTCCTTAAATTGCCAGTCAAAATATATTGTTCAGGTTTTTCATTTTCTCTAGCTTAACATTTCTTTAATAAGAAAATGGCAGGAAAAAATTGTGGGAAAACAAAGACAATTTCAGGCTAAATTACACTGCACAAACCCCCATAAATTCTATTGTGGTGATTGCTGAATAAATACCCAGCCAGAAAGTTCTCAGACCAACAGGAAATGAGCATCAACAAAATTTAAAAGGTTTCCCAATTATTTACAACTGTAATAATAATTAGTTGAAAAATGTAGGCATGTACCACATCATCATTGTTAATTATGAGCAAGGAGTACAGTAGTGTCAATGACTCCCTATAAATTTTACAACACTTCTAATCTATTCAGTGGAAGTAAATCAAGTAGAATCTGAAAGCCCTCACTACAAACTTTCAATCTATCTGAAGAGAATCCTGACATGTATTTTGAAATCTCTGACAATTTAAATTTTACTGCGTTGTGAAATGGATTATTTGGAAAAAGAAAGCATCTATAATCTTGGTTCTAAAATTAAGCCACTCTATTTTGTGGGACTTACTTTCAGACACATATTTACAGAATAGAGCTGTACATAAAGCCATGGGGAAAGAAAATAAATGGGTTTGCAAAGATTATTCATGTATACGTTGGTTTAGCAAGATTAAAGAATTCTAACATCTGGGATCCTGCAACGTTATGAACTATTTAAACTGGGGTTGCCACATGTCTCTTTGAGTTCTTATTATATTTTACTCCTGGAACTGCATGTGTGTGTGGAAAAATAATAGCTTCACATTTAAAAGAACATAGTAAGCCAGAGAAAGATTCTGGAAACTTTAAATGAAATCTAATGGGCAAGTCATATTAATGAAGACTGTAAAAAGCTATTCCTTTTCCTTTTAGTTTTCTAGAAGAAGAAGAAGAAGAAGAAGGAGAAGGAGAAGGAGAAGGAGAAGGAGAAGGAGAAGAAGAAGAAGAAGAAGAAGAAGAAGAAGAAGAAGAAGAAGAAGAAGAAGAAGAAGAAGAAGAAGAAGAAGAAGAAGAAGAAGAAATGGCAAAAGAAATATATTTTGAAATATTGTAATGCTATGTGGGTATGTGTGGAAGTCCACATAGCCCTACCTTACCTACGCACAAACAAACCTACACGTACATAGCCACAAACTTAATGAGGATAATAACAGGGCCTTCATACAATTTTAATGTGAATGAGGCAAATCTGAGAATATATAGTTCATTTTTGCCATTTGTTTTTTGATGGTTTTAAAACTAAATTCCCTTGCGTTACTATTAGTTGCAAATATGCATCCCACATGCGTTCTAAATTTCAGTTGATAAATCCAGTCTTCGTACATTTTCCTGGAATGTAATTTCAGTGTGTTCTACACACAAATTTAGTTTTCTAAAAATATTTTAGATTCTAATAATTGAAGGCAAACAAGGTTTTCATGCCTGCCCTTTATTTGTGTGTTTACTTACTTACTGCATTTCTATAATGGTGACTGTAAGGACTCAGAAGTTGAATATAAATGTCACTACCATCCCAGTAAAAGAAGCATGAACTATTGACTATTCCTATATATCTTTTTCAGCCAGTAAGAGATTTGCAGAAGAGCTCTGTGTTTACAGAGGGTGCTATTCAGGTCTCTAAAATTAATTGTTCCATCAACCTGATATTTATGTAGAAAACCTCCTCCTTTCCCTGATTTTGCTTGGTGGCACTCAGGAATGTAGGATACACATCAGTGGTGAAATTCAATTTTTTTACTACCGGTTCTGTGGGTGTTGCTTGGCGAGCGTGGCTTGGTTGAGGGTGACAGGGAAATGATACTGCAAAATCTGCATTCCCACCCCATTCCAGGAGAAGGATACTGCAAAATTTCCATTCCCACCTCACTCTGGGGCCAGCCAGAGGTGGCATTTGCCGGTTCAAAATTCTGCTACCGGTTCTCTAGAACCTGCTGGATTTCACCCCAATAAACATTCTAAAGAACTAAATAGACCAGTTTAAATGAAGTTAGCAGTCCTGGCACCAACCTATAAATGGTTTTATAGATTAAGACTGTCACTTTGAATTGTGCTCAGATTATTGGCCAGCACAATAGCCACAAAAATGGTGGCTTATGTGACACTGGTAGCTGTCACTTACCATTAAGCAGATGGCCATATTTCACACCAGCTACACCTTCCAAGTTGTCTTCAGAGAAAGCCACCCTCCTCATGAGAATGTTTAAAAATTACATGGTGATTAGTGTATGAAGTCTAACTGGTGAGAAGTTGTGTTTTTAGAGTGGCCATGCAGCTCTTTTAAGTTTCTATGAAGACAGTACTTGTGGCTGACATTTGGAAGACTACAATGATTGTTCCCATATATAAAATTAAGATTAACAAGTGTAATTGAAAAAAATGACAATTGGCAGAAGTGACAAGGCACAACATTTTGGGAGAACAGTGTCAGTTTATAGTAGGCACAAAGTATGCCTATCATTTTTTTTCTCTTCAGCAGGGCAACAAGAATTGTATGTGTGTGAGAGAAACTTTATGATAGGTCTACAGAGATGTTTGTTTACAAGAGATTTGAGATTTATTAGATTTATATGCCGCCCTTCTCCCAAGGACTCAGGGCGGCTTACAACAATTAAAAGAAACACATGATATAAAAGTTTAAAAAAAATGGAATATCCCAAACAAAATTAAAATTGACAATACACTTTTTAAAAAAAAAATTCTAATTAAAATTAAGAGTGATCAATACTGTATTTTGTTTTGTTCAGGCCAGGCTGGCTTGCTGGAAAAGCCAACTTTTTAGGGCGCGTCGGAAGGACCGGAGGTCGGGGATTATGCGAAGCTCCGGGGGCAGCTCATTCCAGAGGAAAGGCGCTCCCACGGAGAAGGGTCTCCCCTTGGGGTTACTAGCCGACACTGTCTGGCCGACGGCACCCTGACGAGGCCAACTCTGTGGGATAGCACTGGACGATGGGAGGCTACTGGTGGCAGTAGGTGGTCTCGCAGGTACCCTGGGCCTAAGGCAAATTGTAAGCTTGAATCATGAAATATTTTGTGTTTAGGTTTTTTAAAAAATAGTTTTGGAGTTAAAGACCGGTTGGTTGCTCAATGTAGATAGAACAATCTATGTGACAAACAAAGCAAGTATGAGAATAAATGGAAATTAAATGAACAGGGAAATCTTAGGTAAAATTAGATTAGGTTAGCCAGGAACCCAAATGTTGTTTAAAGGTATTTGTTGTGATTTGCACTAAATATAAGTAAAAAATACACAGGTAGTTGTCAGGTTAAGAACGAGTTCCATTCCTAACTCTGGCTTTAACCCAAATTTGTATTTAAGATGGATCTCATACTTTCAAATCATCCACATTTTGCTGGGGGTTGTGGGTGGTTTCTCCTTCCTTGGGCTGGTGAACTTCTGGAGCTTTCAGAAACTGCTGAAAACAGACTGCTCAGCTTCAGTTGTTCCTGAGGGCATTGAGCAGCTTCCATATTTTGTCAGCTGGCAGGGAGAGTCCCATCTGCCATTTTTAATAATGGAATTCATTCTTAACCTGGCTACCTCCTGTGCCTCGTGTCAAGGCATTGTTTTTAAGTCAAATATTCTTAACCTGGGAACTGCCCATAGTGTCATGTAACAGATCTACGAATCATGTTTTGCACAAATGGCTAAAAATAGAGCAAATAGATGAATTTATGTCATTTGGTAGGATGTGAACTAGAGCTGGGAAAATGCAGAAATTTTAAGAGATGCAAATGTTGGTAGGAGAGTTTTAGGCAGCATGTGACCTATTATAATCAATGAGTGTTTGTTGCAAGAAGCAGAAAAGGCTGTGCATAAGTCCACTTTGCAATATGGGAGACAATTAGATCTCTTGGGAGAAAGAAAATCAGGATGAATGGTTGTTGAACAAATGTGGACTGACTACAAAAGTGGGGCGGGGGGAAGAAAATTTAGAAAAATCACCCTTGAATAGTTCCACCATAGAGAAAAGATGAATGAAGATCAGATTGCACAATAAATATATGAAGGAAAGTGAATGGGTTAGGAGGAGAAAGTGAGAAAGTCATGGCTGGTTGGAGTTATTAAGATCCTTAAAAAGAGAGGTAGGAACATTGGAAAAACATAGGCAGAAGCATGTGGGCAGTATAAAATTGAACACAATGGGAAAAAAAGCAGAAATGCAAGTTGGAGGCAAACTCCAAATGGGAAGGAACTTGCTGAGGTACTCAACTTTCACCCTTTGACAAAAGCAGGAAACTCCTCTTAAAGTCAATTAAATGTCTTCTTTGATCATGACAATTCAACTCATTCTTAAAGTAGTCTCATGCATTTTCCAGGCCTGAATGGGAGCTGGAAAAAACAGGATCTATTTTAATAGATAATATTTTAATAGGTCATGTAGTCCTCAATTTACAGTCATTTGTTTAGCAACAGTTCAAAGTTACAGTGGAACGGAGAAAAGTGATTTACCACAACCATTGCAGCATAACTGTCTGGCAGACACAGATTTCAGAGGATAATCAGAACTGCAGAAAAAACAATTGCTACCAACCTGCCTTCTATTGAGGATCTGCACACTGCACGAGTCAAAATAAGGGCCATGAAAATATTTACACACCTCTTGCAACCTGGACATAAATTGTTTCAATTTCCACACTCAAAATTACACTACAGAGCACTACACACCAAAACAACTAGACACAAGAATAGTTTTTCTTGAACGCCATCACCCTGCTGAACAAATAATCCCCTCACCACTGCCAAACCATTCACTAAGTCTGCATTATTATTACTATTACTCTTTGCATCGTTCCTATCACCCATCTCCTTCCACTTATGACTTCAGGAGTGTAACTTTGTTGCTTGTATCCTTGCGATTTATATCGATTGTTTCCTGATTGCTTATTTGTACCCTATTATTATCATTAAGTGTTGTACCTTATGATTCTTGACGAATGTATCTTGTCTTTTTATGTACACTGAGAGCATATGCACCAAAGACCAATTCCTGTGTGTCCAATCACACTTGGCCAATAAAGAATTCTAGTCTATTCCATTCCATTCCATTCTATTCTATTCCAATGGTCACATGCTCAGAATTTGGGCACTTGACAACTAGCATGTAGTTATAATGGTTACAACATCCCAGTATTGTGTGATTGCTATTTGTGACCTTCCCAGCCAGCGTCCAACAAGCCAAGTCAATAGGGGAAGCTGGATTTACATAATGACTGCATGATCTAATTAACAAGTATAATGATTCACTCAACAACCATAGCAAAAAAAGTCATAAAACAACCACCTTGCTTAACAATAGAAATTTATGGTCCTGATTGTAGTCATAAACTGAGGACTATTTGTACATTCATACCAGTGGTGGGTTGCATATCCTGATCCAATCAGTATGGTTGGAACAGGGCCGGCAGCATCCTCATGGATGCGCACAGCGTGCATGCACACACACGCAGCGAGCTCCTGCATTCAAGTGCCTCTGTAATGCTCCAGATACTCTGCAGAGCATCACGCAGGCACTGTACGCGCCATGACTTGCGCAGAAGTGCAGAAGCCTTTAAACTCTTGGGTGGGTAGGTGGGCCCTCCGGAGCACCGTACCGGAACGGTATCCGGTGTTCCATGCTGGCTCCGGTACGCCCATACCGGGGCGTACATCCTGCAACCCATCACTGATTCATAACTCCTGAAAGTTTAAGTACTTCTTCTAAATAATTTTCAAAGCATGCAGAGTCCTAAAATACTGAGCTAGCTGCAGAAGTACCAGCAAAAAAAGAAAAAGAAAATCAGAATCACTTTATGGCAAACAATTCTGCTTGGAGACCCTGTTGCACTTATTAGCTGACAAATGCCATCATTTTAAAGTTCTTACCTTCTCACCTTAAGCATATTCTGCCAGCTGAAATTTAACTTACGGTCTCTAGAGCAATTTTTATGATGGGCCATTTCAACAATGGAATATGCTGATTTCTTGTGTTGACTTTATGCATTGATTAGTTGTGGGAGTTTAAATGAGCAAGTAAAAATGGCACTTTGGGGAGAAATGTTAAACTGCAGAATGGGAAACATTGTAAAAAAACCTTTCTTTATTTATGTAGTCATTTGCATTCTGCTTAGTCACTTTCTTAGTTGGGCGCCAAGAGTCATATAATTGAACATCGTTTTTATGTTATTGCTAGCTATAAAGTGCTGCTCAGAAAAATACGTCACTCAATAATTCTTAATTGAAGATACCAATGAATTTGATGGCAATATCATACTGGTTAGGATGAGTATTCAGGAGTGAATTACTGCATTACCGCCTTGCTGGATAAGGAGATTTGTATCTCAAAGCACCTCAGGAAAGGAAAGTATAGGTGCCTTGCAAAGGCTTAGAGAAATGCCCTTTGCTTCAGAAAGATTTGTGAAAAGGCAATAATATGATTCTAAAAGCCTGTTGCAATTACTGAACAATTTCAAAATTTCCCAAACACTTTTATCCAAGGTATTTTTACATCTTTATTTATTCATTTTTATATTCCAAAGATTTGTGTTTGTTTGACAAAGATTTTTTAAAATTAAATTCACAATGTTCTCTGCAGACCACAAAGGAAAGATCATTGCTATTAGATTGTTCTATTGATCTGTAATGTTTAATTATAGTATACATAGAGTAGATAATTGTGAAAATATTAATTGCAATTCTAAATATTGCCAAAGTATAGAAATATTTTACTGGACTCAACCAATACTAACAGTGGAATTTGCCAAATGTAATCTCTGGTTTTCTTTTCTTTTGTTTAGATCCTAGTGGGATCTTGGTATCTGAACACATTATATTCTGTGAAAGGTTCCTTTCTTTTACTCATTATTTGGCAATATTTTGTACTGATTTGGTTTACCTTCAGCAAAGGGTCCATCTAAACAAATATGGTTGTAGTCTCATCACACTCGTTCTCTCATCATTGAGGGATATAGTAGTGAAAGAGGAATTCACTACTATAAATGTGACTGTTCCTGAAAGCAGGAATCTGACCTGGGCAATGATTAATAAAATAGATGTCATATACTTTACAAAAAGGATAGTTGTTTATAGGAAATACACGATAGATCTAGATAAAGCCTAGCACCTATCTAATTATATTCTATCAGAAGAGAAGTCAGAGGAACACATGCTCTGTGAATGCATGCTTGGGGAGAAAGGCAGAAGGAAGTGACTTCAGAGGCGCAATCTCTTATACATAGCCAGCTGTCCCATTATGGTAAGTAGTTTGTGCAGTATTGAAAAAGACAGTGCCACTAGATTTGGTCCTCCATCAACTATACCTCTATAAATCTGGCATTTGAGAAGGGATTGTAAGCAATATGTGATTGGTTTTTTCTAAAAAAAGGAAAATATAGAGAGATAAATGGCAATAATTGAGCCAAATTTGTATACGATGACATATACTGAAAAACCATGCAGTTGGAACGGTATAGGAAAATTAAGGAATGAAAATTAAGACAAAAATGGAGAAAGCTAGCTTAGTGTGGTTAAGAGGTCAGGCTCCCTGAGAGACTATAAATTCTAGTCCCACCTTAGTCACAAGCCAGCTGGGAGATAATGTACCAGTCATTTTTCTCAACCCTAGGAAGGCAATGACAAGCCAATTCTGAAAACAGCTGCCAAGAAAACTTCAGGTGGCAGTCATCAGGAGTCAAATTTGAACTGAAGGAATTGGAATTTTGAATAGGGATAAAATAGTGCACAAATCTAGGTAGTCTCCCCACCCCACCACCCACCACTGCCAAAAAGAATAAATGAACAAAAAAAATTCAGAAAAGAGAAAATGCATTTTTCATGGTTATAAAAAAATAATTATAGCTAGCATCTGAGCTAACGATGCACAAAATAAATGCTGGCCTTCCAGAACAAAGAACTAAATAGGGAGATTCACAGGGATTGCAAAATAGCATAGAAAATAAATAGTGCCTTACTTTATATAGCAGAGGCCACATTGTATGATTCTGGTATTAAACCAAGTGTATTCTTCATATCAGGGGAAGCTCAGTCATGTGCTTTGGACACTAAAACTGCAGATTTCACACTGTGTTACAGAATTTATGACCCAGTATTTATAATTATAATAATCACTATTTTTTCAGCAACAAGACATTAGAATAACCCTAGCTGTGTTATTATTATGCTAATCTATAGCATACATGGTCCTCTCCATTCCCTTATAGTTCAAGAAGAGATTAATCCTTGGCTTCTCTTCAGATCTGGATGGGACGGATATTTTGTGGGGTCTTAATTGCAGCGGGGAGGGGGGGCATACAGCTAAAAACTTTAAAGGTTACTGGTGACTAGATCAATCAAAGAGATTTCATTTTTGAAAGGATGAAGCTTGATATATTTCTGTTTGCCCTGTGACATGTCTCATAATTAAGAAATGCATTAGGGAAAGGAAAATCAAATATGCTCTAAAACAGAACAAATCTGAGCTCTGGTAAACAAGTTAGAGAAACATGAAAACATAAGTCTTCCCTAATGAAAACTTAATATCAGAATATAATCTCTTTCTTTTCTTAAAGGAATAAAGGCTTGATCTCCCAGATAACTGCTTTCATAATCGAAAAACAAAACTCGTAAGTGTGTGTTAACCTGTAAGAATAGAAAATAGCCACAGAGAATTAAGAAATTCACATCCTAGAGCAGGAAGAAATTTGTGCAATCCCACCCATATTTCTCTGGGAAATTAGTCATATTGAACTCAATGAAATTTGTTGCTGTGCCTACTTTGCATTACAAAAAGAAAAATGTATTTGAGACCGCTAGGAGAAGTAGTTACATGTCATACTTTAATATTTTTTGCTGTAGCTAAAAAGAATAGACCCTCCTGGTTTGAAAAAATATTAGCCAATAGACCACAAGTTCTACTTATTCTGTGTTTAAATGAATCCTCCTGAATCTTTGCAGATGACAATACATTAAGAACAGTCTTTGACAGTTTTTTAAGCTTTAAAAGAGAACCAAGTTCACTGTTGCAATGGAATGAACAGATCCAGAGCAAGAGATATAATTAAGAGAAGTTATATGAATAAGACTCTCATCAGAGTGATCTTGCATTGCTAGAGATTACAGTTCTTTTAACATTTGGGGGGAAAACCATCACCAGATATGTTCAATTCAATGGTATGATAGATTTGTTATTCAGTTTGTTTAGAAATTGTTTTCTTCAGATTACATGGGAAAGCTGAAATCAGCAGTATTCCAGCATGACAAAAGAGTTATTTTTCTCTGACATGAAATGATAAAGTTGGCAATGCCAACTTTAAAGTTGAGTAATGGTTGCTTTAGGGTTGGCTGTCCTATCTAGAATGAAGCATGCATAGTTGTCACCCTTGTCTCAACCATATCTCATTATCAGGATCATTCAGTTATGCCAAAGATGCTTTTTCAAAAGGCATTGATTTTTTTTCCTTGAAGACATTTCACTTCTCACCCAAGAAGGTTCTTCACTTCTGAGCATCTTTAAAGAAAAACAAAGGAAATCTGGTTACCTTTTGAAGAACTGAAGAAGAGTCTTGTATGAAAAGTGAAATATTTCAAGGA
Organism: Thamnophis sirtalis; assembly: GCF_051295495.1. NCBI lineage: Eukaryota > Metazoa > Chordata > Lepidosauria > Squamata > Natricidae > Thamnophis > Thamnophis sirtalis. The sequence goes on from NW_028261385.1 coordinate 59,069,839, forward strand.
AAAAGAAAGTCCAGTTGCCTTTTGAAAAAGCACCTTTGGGATAACAATGTCCTGAATGACTGACAATCCCATAGACATTTACAATCATTCTGTTACTGATAGAGAAGTGCATTCCTCTCACAATAAACACATGGCAATTATTATTTATTGTTCTGAGTACTGTCATAAAATAGCATAAATCTGGGATTTTATGTACCCCAAATTGTAATCTTTATAAGCACTACATTGCTTGTAAAACAGTGGTGGGATTCAGCCAGTTTGCACCACTTTGGGAGAACCAGTTGTTAACTTTCTGAGCAGTTTGGTGAACTGGTTGTTGGAAGAAATCATTAGGGCAGAGAACCGGTGGTTAAATTATTTGAATCCCACCACTGTGGTAAGAGTTATATTTCTTTTCTACACAAACCACTGCCACATTCCTGAGACTTTTTAGAATGACAATACTTACAATTCCCTGCTGCTAGTCCTACATTTGCAAGCATTTTATCTCTGGGCATAAAGTTTTCATTATTAACTGTCCAAGCTAGAAATCTATTTTCCATGAATATGCAAAATCCATTTGTATAGTTATTTCTAAAGCAGCAGTAATCATATTAAAGGGATATCTCAATATTTCTGGAAGTACAGATTAATGTAATTTATATTCCATCTGACTTCCAACAACTCTGGGCAGATTACAAATCGAAAAGGGCAGAGATGACAGAAATAACAAATCCAGATGGGAACAAAGAAAAAGAAGAAAAAGAACTTCAGTCACCCTCTCAAAGGCCTTGAGTGAACAGATAAGTCTTCAGCATCCTTTCAAATACTAGTAGGGTGGAAACCATTTGAATCACAGGGGAAACTTTATTTCACAGGGCAAGCATGGTGATAGAGGAGGCACGTTTCCAACATCTTGTTTAATCAAGAATCCTGAAACATGCCAAGCCTGCCAGCTTAGATCAGTCATGCAGATACTATGGGAGACAGATAGTTCCTCAAGAAACCCAGCTCTATGCCATGTAGGACTTTATAGGCAGGGATGGGGCGCTGTGAGTTCGCACAGATTTGGGAGAACCTCTAGCTAAGAATCTGCCCAGTTTGGAGAACCCTCAAATCCCACCCCTGACTGGCCCTGCCCACCCTGCCTCTCCCCTCCCACCCCACCCTGCCCTCCCATGAGTTTCCATGTGGCCTGTTTGGGATGCCAAGTACTGTATTTTTTGGAGTATGACGCACCAGAGTATAAGATGCACCAAGATTTTGAAAAGGCAAATTAAAAAAAAACATTTTTGAACTCTGCAGACCTCCCAAAAATGGGCCCCTTTTTTGTCAAAAAAAGGGCGTGCATAGCCTTTAGGAGGCTTATAGCAGTAGACTTATATACCGCTTCATAGGCCTTTCAGGCCTCTCTAAGCGGTTTACAGAGAGTCAGCATATTGCCCCCAACAATCTGGGTCCTCATTTTACCCACCTCGGAAGGATGGAAGGCTGAGTCAACCCTGAGCCGGTGAGATTTGAACCGCTGACCTGCTGATCTAGCAGTAGCCTGCAGTGCTGCATTTAACCACTGCGCCACCTTGGCTCATATAGAGTGGTCCTGGGGGCAGGGGGGCAAAAACAAAAAAAATGGCCCATGTTTCACTCATTTTTGCCCCCCCCCCCAGCCTCTCTGGAAGCCTCCTAAACGCTATGCATGGCCATTTTTGCAAAGGCGGCAAGGTTTCAGGAAGCCAAAAATGCTGTATCCAATGTATAAAATGCACCTAGATTTCCCCCCCTTTTTGAGGGAAAAGGGTGTGTCTTATACTCTGAAAAATACGGTAAGTACAGGGCCTGTACAGAGCCTTTGGGAGGGCAAAAAATGGGCCTCCTTGAAGTTCTAGAAGGTCTCCAGAGTCTGGCTGTTTTTGCCCTCCCAGAGGCTCAAAAAAAGCCACTGGAGGCTGAAGAGGGTGACAATGCCACCCCCCATGCCATGGTGAAGGAGGCCAATGAGGCCACACTCATCAGAGGTGGGTTTCTGCTGGTTCACCCCAGATCAGGTGAAATGGTGGTGGTGGTGGTGGTGGGAGGCTCCGCCCACCCACCTGGATACTTCTGCGCATGCACAGAAGCTTTTGCACATGCACAGAAGCATTGCACACACAGGCGAACCAGTAGTAAAATAAATTGAAACCCACCACTGATGCCCACCATGGCCACGCCCACCCAGCAACCAGGCAGAGAACCCATTGCTAAAAATTTTGAAGCCCATCCCTATGGGAGAGAGCAGCCCCTTGGATCAAAACCAGAAGCAAACTGGAAACCAGTGTGTCTCCATCACTGCTCACACCACTGCATTCTGGATCAGTTGAAGTTTCCAGATGATCTTTAGGAGTAGCCCCATGTAGAGTGCCACCCCTCCCAAAACATGAAAGTATAAATATTTTGGAGTATGAAATGACCATGTATGTTATGGTACCACAAGAAATTATGTCTAAGGTGACCAGATTTTCAGATTGGTAAAGAGGGACACCTTTGACTGGGGAGGGGGGGCTTGATTAAAAATTTTATACGGAGCAACAAAAATCTTCATATAATGCAAAAATAGTATTGTATTTTTTTTTATTTCAACATGACTACAATTTACAAATATAAATTGTAACTCTTGCCAAACATCAACATTTTGATCACGTGACCATGAGGATGCTGCAACGGTCGCTAAGTGTGAAAATGGTCGCTAAGTGTGAAAAATGGTCATCAGTCACTTTTTTCAATGCCATTGTAACTTTGGTCACTATACCACCTTTCTTGCCACAGTTCTTAAGTGAATAACTGCAGCTGATAAGTTAGTAACATAAGTTTCCCCATTTGACTTTGTCAAAAGGCAATTAAAATGACCCCAGGACACTGAAACCATCATAAATACGAATCTGTTGCCAAACAGCAAAATTTTGATCGCGTGACCATGAGGATGCTGCAATGGTCGCTAAGTGTGAAAATGGTCGCTAAGTATGAAAAATGGTCATCAGTCACTTTTTTCAATGCCATTGTAACTTTGGTCACTATACCTTTCTTGCCACAGTTCTTAAGTGAATAACTGCAGCTGGTATTTTGTATTTTGGATAGAATCTTTTTTTAAATAGTCTAAGACAATTTAAAAAAAGAATCCACACAGAATAAAGCTATTTTAAAAAGCCCTATGCACAATAAATAAAATATTATTTTAAAATACATTAAAAAAATAAAAGAAAAAAACCCAGCTCACTTACCAGCAGGCACAAGTCAATACAGAATGATGTAGATATTAATACAAAGAATTGATCAAATTAAAATAGTGAAATTAGTCAGGGAAATATTTTTCAAAGAAACTTTTGCCACCATTTTTTCTTCCACACGAGCCGACCTCCAACCTCCGTGCCCCTCCCCTCCGGAAAATCCAGGAAGTAACACTCGCAGCCCCTCTAGCCAAGCATTTCCTGCAGCTCTATGGTACTTGGTCATTTTTTCTTATAAAATGAGGTAAAAGAGGCCCGGGGGGGTCTGTTTTCTTGCTTTAAAGTTTTAATATCTTCAGTGAAAGTACTGAGACAGAGAGATAGGTTAGACAGGGTGTCTTTTGTCTTGCCCCGGTTAGGATTTCTTAAGCAAATACACTGGGCTTTCAACATGAAGCCAGAAAATCGGGACTTTTTTTAAAACGGCCCGGGACACGGGACAAATTGTTATAAAGCGTGACTGTCCCACTGAAATCGGGACGTCTGGTCACCTTAATTATGACTCCTGAGAAATCTCTTATATTGCTTTTCACAAATGAAATCCTTCAGTTTGCATACACTTCCACCTTTTGATTACTTTTCAGGAGAGAAAGGTTGTCTTCCTTTTGGTATTTGCTGTCCACTATTTGCTGATTTCTGAAAAAAGGGCAAGAGCTTTAGAACTGCTGAGCCACTCCACATTTCTATGTTAAACTATAGCAGCTGAATGTAGAGAGGCCCACTGGAGGGCCCATTTATTTCTGAAGGACTTTGTTTGCTGTGTGTAATATGAAAATTGTTGCAAGGTTATTTGGCCTGACTTTTTTCTGCATTGCTGAAAACAGGCTGCTACAGCTACCCTATACCAGCACATTTCAGTATTGCTGACATAACTGAGTTTCCAAGGATGGCTTAGTGAACACTGTTAAATGCATAGCGATAGCAGAAGAGGACAGTTTTGTAAAGACATTGTTCTGCTTTGTTTCGTTTCCTTTGCCAAATGATTAATTTAATTCACCAGTTTCAGAATCTGATCTTGCATAAAGAAAGCTCACATTAGCATTTTTCATTTTTCATTAATCACTGGGGCAAGTTTATTCCCATCAGTACATTTATTTTCAGAAGCGGAACACGAGATATGAATCTAGACTTCATTTGGTAACAGAAACTGCTCTGTGAAATGGATTTGTTAACAACTCTTTGTATAACCCATGATATACAAATGATGTGCAAATATTTGCAAGGTTTCCTTCAGTGGTAGTCATGCTACTTGATAGTTAACATCATTCTCCTTCTTGGGCTGGACTTGACATGATGCTGTTCACTTCTTCAAATGGAGAGGTGGAATTTCATAAAGAAGGCCATATGGTGCAGACAAGATGCTAAACATGGATACTAATATGCCAGTAAAAACCTTGATGCCTTGTTTTAAAAGTTAAAAAAAAAACAGGTGGTCCATCACAAAGCCAAGCCTTGCCTCTATCTATCACCTATTTTTAGTCTTGTCTTTGGACATCAAGCAATCCCAATGGGTTTGGTAAATGCTAGTTAGTCTTTCAGATTAAAAGCACTTTCAGGTGTTATATGCCTAACATGATAGTTGGTATATAATCCCTTTTGGGAGTAATTTGCACCTCAAGGATTTCAAACTCCCCCAGCCCAGAAACATTGCCTTCCCAATCCATTTTTTAGGAGAGGCATTTTGGTATATCAATATGGCTACTAAACTTTTGTTCGTACTCTCTCCAGAGCTTTTCTTGTAGTAATATGTCCTTGTTGCTTCCTAGAAGTAGTAAAGGGGTAGTAAAGTCAATGATCACTCAATGATTGGTAGCATACACAATACAACAAAATAAAATCCTGAGAATTAAAAATGGGTATAAATAACTTAAAAAATGAAGATACAATTGCTAAATCACCAAAGGGTGAGAGATAAATAACACTACCCTATTTTATACATAGAATAAAGTGAATAATTTTGGCTGCACAAGTTTTAATCTCTGGACTTAGCTCCCAATCAAAATATCATTTATTATTATCATCTTAGACCTGAAATCTGATTAATAATTAGAATAGTTTTAAATATTTAAATGGCAGGTGCAACTTGAGTACACACTCTCAATGACTGCTGAATATGCAATGTTGGTCTGCCAATATGCCAGGAGGAATAAGATATATAGTTCATCTTCTCTGCCTAGTATAAGAGACGCGATTAAGGTGATTTGTAGAGCCTTGGAGAATCCGTAATATCGTAATGCATGGCTTATATCTTCTATTGCAAGAGAACCGCAACAGCAAAATGTTGCTTGCTATGTATAATTATCCTCAATGGGAAACTGTGTCTTCGCTATGTTAGCTGACTAGAAATTCTCAGCTGGAAAAACTGCACTTGATAAAGAACAAAAAGTAAAAGTGAGTGGGAGAGAAAAGAGCTTGTAATTAGACAGAACATTAAGAAATGTTTGCAACATCTGGTCACTCTCCCCTACCATTGTATTTATATTCCTTGTTTGGGTATTGTCATCTATTGTAGGAGCAGGCATACTGTCTATGCATGGCAACCACATTTACTAATTGCATAGGGCATAAGATTGAGGATTAGATGAAACCACTCACGCAAATGAATAGCATTAGAATTTCCTGCCGGATTGGGATAGAGATTCTTTGTTCCTAAATTTGTATTAAGGGTATGTTATGCATACGTTATTGTTTCACTATCAACTTCACCTCAAAATGGCAGAAAATGCAAAACTCAAAGATTTGGGGGATGCCTCCAACCATCCTTCCAACCCTGCTCTATAAAGATTCCTGTACCCTCTTTTATTCTGTTTTCTAGTAGCACAATTTCTTTTCGTCTGACACGTTGCAAACGGCCATATTAAATATCATGGGTTATTTTAAAAGGTGGCCTTTCCCAAAACACTTTTAAAAGCAGTTCTCACCATGTAGAAGAAGACTATCTGTAAGCAGTGAGATTACAAATTGTTGGATATGGTTTAAATTTCAAGTCAGTTGTTCAATTCAACATACAAAACATTTTATTTATTAAATTTATATGTCGCCCCTTTCACTGATAGATGATTCTGGATGATTTTAAAGTATACCAATGTTCACTTGTGCAGATAGATATCAGGGAACGAAGGCAATTGGGACCAGAATTCCATCACTAAGTGATATGGTTGTGATGCATGACATCATGTGCCTTCATTGCTTAGTGATGAAATCCCATAGTCGTGGTTGCTGTTTTAACTCCAGGACCATATGGGTTGGTAAGTAGGAAAAGGCAGAACGCTGGTAGGCATGTGGGTGCCATGAGATTAGGGGGTGCCGTGGGCAGGTATTCCAGAGCTCAAAGGTATGAAATATGGGAGTATGAAGGGGTGTGGTGAGGTATGGAAAGATGCTATGGAGCAGGGGCAGGTAAAGAAGCAGCAGAAGTGGGTACAACTTCGAACTTTCTCCCAGTTTCCCATTGACTTTGCTTATGAGAAGACGGAAAGAAATGTTAGAAATGGTTACCTGACTGTGGCTCATTAAATTAAATTAATTAAATACTAACTGGACACTGAGAGTCCAGCTCATTATCACATGGCCATGGGGACACTGTGAGAGCTGCAACTTTGTAACCTGGCCTTAAATCTTCTCATTCAGTGCTGTTTTATGAGGAATTGTAACTTAAAGGCTACCTGTATAGGAATTGAATGAAAATTATCCTCACAGTTGCTGGAATGGAATGGAATGGAATGGAATGGAATGGAATGGAATGGAATGGAATGGAATAGAATAGAATAGAATAGAATAGAATAGAATAGAATAGAATAGAATAGAATAGAATAGAATAGAATAGAATAGAATAGAATAGAATAGAATAGAATAGAATAGAATAGAATAGAATAGAATAGAATAGAATAGAATAGAATCTATGATGTGTTCTTTAGTACCTTTGTCAGCAAATAACTCTGAGAAAAGGTTATGTCTCTATTGTTCATGAAAAAAAGAATTCTGCAGCAAATGTTTATCTACAAGCTTTAAGTAGTGTGCTGTGATAGACTTTTTGATTATCAAAGAAGTCCCTCCATTTGAAATTCACTGCTGAATGCAGGTTGCTATGGCCATTACTGTAGCGATGTGAATACTTTACATCACTGGGCAAAAAAAAGGCCAATGACTTAAAGAATATAAAGTGTAAAGAGTTAAGAAGATAAAGCTGATTTATGTGATCAAGAACAAATGGGCAACTTGTGCCAGCAACCAATGAGCTTCACAGGAAAAACCTTGATGAACTGATTAAGAACAATCAGCAGTTCACTCCAAGGAAATCAAGCTTGGCATTTCACAGGAATATGTGGTTCACGTTATTGTTGTTCTTCATTAATGGAAGGTTTGTGCAAGATAGCTTCCTTACATGCAGACAATAGACATAAAAGCTTAAAGAGTTGAAATCTGCCAGTAATTGTCATGATTGAAGATGAAAAATTTCTTCACAGCATTTCATCCCCCAACAAAATTTGGGTTCATCATTATCACCCAGATATGGGCATCAGTGTATGGGATATTTTATAAAACTTCACATTTGTTATGTGTTGGGGTGGGGGCAGAGGGAAGGAATCAAAATCCAGGCTTTGTCAGGAAAACTTATGGTTGCCAGTTTTTAGGTGACAAATAATATTATTCACATTTACTTTTCTTTAATTTGGCACCACTAGCTGTTCAGAGTCACTCAGCTTGGTCTAGTGGTTTAGGAGAGTCCAGGCATTCAACAGGAATGAACACTAACTTCAAGGTACCCCCCACTTCTCCACAAAAGATCAATTCAGATATCAAACCTTTGAAACAATGTTTACGCAGATTCAGTAGCACCAGATGAACTTTTTGCTATAATATGACAATGTTAGGCCTCACAACTCATGAGCCAGGGAGAAGGCAATTGCAAAGGTGGAACTCACCACCTTACCCCAATCTGATGTACAGCCCAGGCTTGGCACTCTGCCACTTCTACCCCTACCGCAAATCGATGCAAATATCTTTGTGGACATTTGTCTGCCTCAGATAAAGAAGGGGAAAGAACTTAATTTAACAGTCAAAGTTCTTTCATGGTAGCTTTATGAAGCTTGTCTATTGTTGGCTGAAATGTGTGGAAAATTGTATTGATTGTATGGAGAAATAAATATAGTAGTAAGATAACACATTTCAAATGCTATTTCTCCAAAGCCCCTATTTAAACTACAAACATGAAGGTGGAGGCATTATTACCCATTCAATCCTTGTACTTTTTGAACACTCTTGAAAGTTTTCAGTTTTCTGAACATTATGGTAAAAGGAAGGAAGGGGAAACTAAAATGAGCATAAACTATTAACATTATTAGAACATTATTTCTACACTGGAAATTTTCCAGTGTAGAAAAAGTATTAAGTTCCTCCAGTTCTCATAAACAAACAAGGTGAGAGAAAGAATATAGAAGCATAAAAAGAGAGATTTCAGGGGAAAAGAAAAGGAAACATCTTGAATTCTTTCAATACTAACAGATACAAAAGAGCAGGACTACACTTGAGATTCTGTTAAACTGATGTATTGCTACTCATCCCTATGCACAGGAATTTATTCAACTAATGGTAAGCACTACTTTGGTACTTGATAAGGATCAAAAGAATTCAAGAGGAGTTGGATTTAATCTGTTTATGGCTATGTAGAGATTCTTGGCTGATTCCTTTTTTGATTCCACTCTCAGGTTCTGCCATTTTCTCCTACAATACTGAATGTCAACAACAAAATCTCTTTGCAATCTTCCTCTTTTGAATTAAAATGGAAGAATAAACCAAATGGTAATACTTCTTTCTTTACTGAATTTAAATTTAGCCATGCTGTATAAAATATGACAATAATATTACATTTGCCTAGATTGTAATTAGAATGTCAATGTGCTTTCTGCTGTGGATGTACAATTGTGCAATACTGTATGAACTTAGCATTCTAAGAAAAGAATTTGAATTTCATCATGCTTACAGATGCTCTTGTTTGGCAACCTGTTTGTTTAATTTATTCGCTGCTAATATAACTTTGAAAGAAAAAAATAATACGCACGGATATGTCTGGATTATAAAACTTTTTTTTTTAAATTACAAAGTCAATTATATAGGAAGACTGCTCAATTCTGCACCTAGAAAATTTAGGTGGTGTCTTGAATGTGGATTTATATATTAATTTTTTTCTCATTATTATGTAATATTACAATCTTATGCACTTTTGATTAAGTGACTCGCAGTAGTCAATGCCCAAAACATTGACTTGGTGTGATAGCTCACTCAGGCATTGGCTTGGATGATGAAAAAGATATGATTCCAGTCGAAGGAGGATCTGACATAGCGACAACACAACATGCGATCTTGGAGCTCCGAGATCGCATTAAATATGTCAGCATAGTCCATGAGGACTGCTGCTACATCAGGGGGCGTGTCCACCACACTGTGCACTCCTGTCAGGGATAAACCTAAAGGAGTGAACCAATCTAGGCCAGGATGGAGGGGAGGGGTTTTAAGACAATGAGGGCTGGGAGGACTGCACAATGTCTCCCATAACAAACCCACACCCCATAGCATCCCAGGGTGGGAATATTAGTCCCCTGGTAGTCCTTTAATATAGCGTCCGATGGAGAAAGCTGGGACTTGGAGACCTGGGGGCATAGTTTAGTGAAGGTAGCCCAGGAGAGGAGGGAGTGGGAGGAGCCCGAATCAACCTCCATTAAGCAGGGGGAACCCTCAATAGTCACTTTAATGGCGATCTTCTGCGTACCCGCTGATGCCAGGTTGATCGACACCGTGGGAGTGGCAGGCACATTCTCGGTCAGGGCATAGCAGTCTTCACGGCGTGGCTGCTGGCGTCTGGCTGGTTGGTTCTTGGCAGGAGGAGCTAGGCCGTAGACGGGAAGCTGTTCGGCCGGTGGAAGAGGTTGCAGGGAGGCCCGGCAGACCTGTGCCAAGTGGCCCTTCTTGCCGCATCGGCGGCAGACGGCGGCCTTGAATGGGCAGGCAGACCGGGCATGGGAGCCTCCGCAGCCGAGGCAAGCAGGAGAGGCAGCAGGAGCGCAGATCAGGGCTGGTTGCTGTTGTGGAGGCCGGCGAGGGGTGGCCCTTAGGCGATTCACCTGATCCATGTAAAATTGTTCAGGCAAGGGTGCCAACTCGTCGATCAGGTTGGTGATGTAAGTAGATGGCTGTGGCAGTGCGGGGGCAGGCCCCGGAAAGGCTGGCAAGGCAGGCACAAGAGCGGAAGCGGCCACTTGTGGTAGATAGAGGTCGATCTCCACTGAGGAGAGGTTGGCAAGCTCGGCGGCCCTGGCTTCGTCAATGGCGTAGACTAGGGTGACTTTAGGCTTCCCAAGAAGCCAGCGCCTCAGGAATATATCCTTGAGGCCGCACACAAATTGCTTCGCTAGGTTGTCTTCCAAGTCAGGGAAGTCACATTGTGCTGCGGCGACTCGCAGAGCCTGTAAGAATTGGTTGACTGATTCGGACGGCTTCTGCACTCGCCAGCGGTAGGCGAAACGGCGGGTGATCTGAGATGGGGTTGGGGCATAGTAAGCTTGGAGCCCCTCAGTTAGTTCCTCCCAGGTCAGATCGTATACAGCCCGAGGGGCTGCGAATGAGCGGGCCGTCGCAAACATCTCAGGCCCACAGGTGGTTAAGAAAAACCCACACTTCCTGGCTTGAGAGTAGCCTTGCCGGTTGTTGGCAATTAGAAAGCATTCGAATCTCTCTAAAAATGCGGCCCAGGACTCTCCGGCAGCTCCAAACGGAGCGAAGGCTGGCATGCCGGCCATAGCGGGTTGCGGCTGAGGCGGCGAGGCAGCTGAGGCGATTTGAGGCGCGGTTTTTTGTCCGGTCTAAGTGCCTAAACACGATCGTTGCTTGCCCTCTAGGTCGTGCTCAGAGCCAGTGATCCCATCGCTCATCGCCAGTGTTAGATCGGCGGAAGGAAAAGCAGAGGCGTCTGTGGTAACCGTAATAAACTCTTTATTACAGGCAAGAACATCAACAGTTGGTAGACCGGCACCTCTCCTCCGTCTGACAGCTTTTTATATGGAGCTGTCAGACGGACGAGCCAATAGCCTCGCGTATGACAGCCCAGCAACTCGCAGGCGCGCCTGATTGGCTAAGGTGCACCTGGCTGCTGCCGAGCTGTCATTCGTAAGTCCGAGGACTTACGAGGCTATTACAGGAGGATCTGACATTGCGACAACACAACATGCGATCTTGGAGCTCCGAGATCGCAGTCAATATTTCTGCCGCTGGACAGTCTTTTTGGACCTAAACCGTCCCGCAGAGATGGTGATAGAGAAGGGCACGTCCTGCTGATCTCAGGGACATCGCAAAGTCCTGATTGATCCAGGAGAAACTCTTTTTTCTGACGACAGAAATGCAGCCCCTAAAGCTGCTGAAATTGGGACAGCTGCGGAACGGAAGGAAAGTGGAAAGAGAAAATGTGCCGAATTGGTGAGGCAATTTTATTATTAGAAAAGAGACTACCACAAAAAAATCAAAATTGAAGACAGAGGAAAGTAAATGGTGATATTAAGCCATATTAAACTCAGTGTGTTATCTTTTTTAATGTTTCTTTTTATGGATGGAATCTTTGCAATTGTTTCCTATTTTTTAAACTGAAAGGCTTATTTTTTCTTCTTCTACTTTCTATTCTTTGCTCTACTTATGGATTAAAAGTTCCTTTCTCATATTTTTTACAACGCTTGATGGGACTATTTTTCTTTCCATCTAAAAACTTTTTTTTCTTTTTTATGTTTGGAATATAAAGAGGATATAAAGAGGAATAAAAATAGGGCTGTAACAACAGAGCAAAAGAAGTAACACTGCCACTTAGAGAGGCTGGAGGCTTTAAAATATTGTTTTTTTCCTCTTTTTGATCATTTGATTTACACTTCAAGGCTTTTCAGTTTGTTTATTAAGAGTGATAGTAGAAAGGGCATAGGTTGTTTATACAGGTGCTCCTCGGGAGTGCTATCAGCAGATGGACTGGAGTGAAGACAAAGCCTTGACTTGAAAGATTATAATGAACTTGCTTGAAATCTAATAAAAAGCCTTGAATGCTATAGTGGCAGTATTTATAAGTTGGAAGAATGGTGCAACATGAAAAAGAAATCCTAACATTGCAAATGATTATGTTTGAAATCCAAAAATTACTAGTAGTAACAGAGAAAATTGAGAAAAGAATGGAAAATATATAACCCAAAACAGTAAAATTTGATGGAAAAACTGAGGATGTTTATCAAATGAAGAATGTGGAGGACAGAGTTCTAAAAATTGAAGAAAAAAATGAGCAAAGAAACAAGAAAATTGTTGATACTGACAGTAAATCGAGCATGGTTGGAAATGGAAAGAGTGGACCATGGAAAAGGAGATGGATGGACTGGAACTTTACCCCAGATTGCAAAATATAGAAAAAGAGAGGAAAAATTAATGGAAGTAAGGAGAGAAATCTTGACAGAAGCATCAGTGATAACCAAAGATAAGCTGATGGAAGGAGCAGATGGAAGGTTTCGAGTCTTCATAAAATGCAAAATAAGCAACAAGATGTGAAGAGAAGTCCATACAAGATTTAAGAAAGTAACCAGAATATTAAGGCTACAAATGGCAAAAGACATAAGACTGCACCACTACTGGACAGATACAGGTTGATGTAATGAAAGTTTATAATAAAAATTAAGTTAAACTTAGTTTTAACTTAGAGTATTATGTATAAAATGGAGTGATAATGGTTATCATTAAATAAATGATTAATACTGATAATAATGCATATATACATATTAGTTTGATAATATGAAATTTTATATAAACTGTAAATGGAGACTATGAGAGGTGGTTTAAAAGTTTTGCTATTGAATACAACTAACTTCTATTTAGAACATGTTATAAAGATGTAATGTTATTGGATGATTTCAGGAGGATATAATGGAATGGCATGATATACTTTTACTTTAATTTACATAAAAGGATGAAAAAAGAATTATAGTCAAATGAAGGTTTAACAATTATAAGAATCTTTTATATATATTTTGGATTGATGATATGAGAATCTGTTTAAATTGTAAGAGAGGACTATTGTAAGAAAACACAAAGCTTTGTATGTGATTGAGATGAGTAAATTGACATCTGAAATCAGAGATTAGATAGATAAATAATGTTATAGGATATGGGATATATTTTATTTGTAGTTAGACAAAAACATGGAAATGAAAGCTATTAGTGCAAATACAAGAATAATTGTACAATAATATTAATGTATATAAATATACTTGATTTAAAAATATGTGATTTGATATGGATTGTAAGTGATAACTATGGAAGGGATGCACAGGAAACTTGTAACCAACTGACACACTTTCTGTAATTTGAAACAGAAGATGGTTTTATGGTTTTTTGTTTTGTCTGTTTGTGTTTGTTTAAAAATAAAAATGTTTTTTTAAAGAAAAAGAAAAATATGATTCCAGGGATATCTGAGAGGAACTAAGGGGAGTGCCATGGAGACATGAAAGGCTCTGTGGTGGAATTGGATGGTCAAGTTGAAGTCATTGGGAGCATCTGAAAAGGAGTGTCCAGATAAAGGGCTGGCCATGCAGACTGGAGGAGAGGTACAGCTGCAACAGGGATGACCAGCTGGTGGCACAGGCCAGAGAAGAGGCTCAGCTGTAGTTACTAAGTGTGGAAGAGGGAGAATTCATCCAACCATGCTGGAACCATATTTGGGGTTTGCCATGCTGGCTGAGGAATTCTAGGAATTGAAGTCCACAGGTCTTAAAGTTTGGAAACCCCTGGACTACAAAATAACTCTTCAGCATCAGAAAAGAACAAGACTAAATGCAGAATGGACAGATTAGTTTTTTAAAAGATTGAAATGGATGGATTTACTTTGGGATTTTGGAGAATAAAAATCTCAGAAATTTGGGGGTAGTTTAGAACATTGCTTACTACATCATTTTTATGCTGCCCTCCCTCCTAGTTACATGACCCATAATAGAGCAGCTATTAAAGAGCTGGAAGGAACTCCTAAGACCATGCTCTAGATATATTCCCTAAGTGATTATACTTTAGTTCTCTTATTAAATACAAATGTAAAACTAAATATGTTTAATCACAACTTTTATTAATTCTGTGGTACAGTAGAGTATTATTACTACAATTAACAATTTTTACATCATATAGTAGAGGATGGAAATCTTGCCAACCTTTTATATTGAAAAAAAAACAAAATAAGATTTGTTTGTCTTGTTATTTATAAAAAATGGTCTTCATGTATTTTCTTCTTTTTCCTGTATATCAAAATGATACAGCTTCCTTGTATGGTTGCTGGTGTCATGCCATACCTTGAATTCCAGATCTCTATTGCAACTATTACCATGGAAGTGTGTACACGTACTTTCTCTTCCAATTTAGTGCTTTTCTCTCAGACCTTTTTTTTGCAGAAATGTCTTTTCTATAGCTGCTTGTGACAATACATCTCATTCAGGCTGAATGCACTATAGGACTAACAAACTGACAGCAATAAAGAGATTTTATGGACTGTTTTACACAATCATATTTTTTTTAAAAAATAAACCTATGTTTTCTGGCAATAGAAGCAAGTGTTATTTCGCTTCCTGATATTTAAAAATAAGATTATCATTTGAAATTTCTTATGAGGAATGCATAAGTAAATGTGTGACACAACTCTGGCAATTACTTGTTTGACCGTAACCATGGGAAACTAGAAATGTTGCTCAGTCTATCACAGCTTTCCTCAGCAGTCAGAAGCTGACTGGAGACTGATTTACCACTCAGTTCCTGATTCCTTGTGTGTCCAGTACATTTCATAAAAATGGGTCGTTGGTTGAAATTTGGTTCATTGAAATATACAAATGATGACACTAATAGCAACATGAGTACTTAAATGTAGAGGGCTGACTATCAGGAGTCTGTAACCATGAAACACACAGAGAGAGAGAGAGAGAGAGAGAGAGAGAGAGAGAGACAGAGACAGAGACAGAGACAGAGACAGAGACAGAGACAGAGACAGAGACAGAGAGAGAGAGAGAGAGAGAGAGAGAGAGAGCACTCTGGTTGGAGAAGGCAATCTCTGATTTAAAGATTATTGCAGAAAGTTTGAACAATGTGCAAAATTTTCCTATCTAGAAATCTCTCTATCCTAATTTCTACACAGCAGATGAAACATTTTATGTTCATTTTGACCAATGAAAAATATTTTGTATGAATTCAAATAGAAAGTTCACTCTTTTCAAATAGCAAGATCACTTCAGTGTCAAAATTATTTTTATCTGATCAAAAATTCAGCATCCCAACATACACTGTATTATTATTATTAAGCAAAAACAAAACTATAAAAAATTAACATAGGAAGTTAAATATTACATTCCCAAAATAAATTGGTGAATGCATTATTTAAATCCAAAGAGTGTTTGAGTGGCATAATTTATTTTCAGGCTGCACTATGAATGGTAGAGTTACAAGAGTCCTTCTCACATATTATTAACATATTTGTGCTCAAAATGTTTGACTCTTTTCATAAGATAGTGTCCAAATAATATCATTCCCTCAATCTGTGAGTAATGTTCATTCCACGTCAATTCAGGAAATGAAAAGACAGATTAAGAACACAACGCAAAACACAATTTGAATGTATTATAAATAATTGCTAATTTAATCTTCTCCAACCAGACACCTTGCAGAAATGCTAATTTGAGAGTTCTTTAGTCAGCATAGGCAATGTCCATTATGGGAGTTGTAACCCCAAATGAACTGAAGGGCATCAGATTGGAGAAGTTTGCCTTAATGTAAATGAAAAACAATGAATGATGAAAACAAAACATGATTCCATCCCATGCCTGCTGTAAAGAGCTCATCTAATTCTACCCAGATGTTCTGCCAATTCCAAAAGTTCCCAACTCTTTTTTCCATTGTGCTGACATATATGCCAATCCAGAGCCCTTGAGGATTAACAGTCCTCAATCAACTGTTTTCCCATAATCTTATTTACAAGGAATAATGAAATTGGAGCAGGGTGCTTAATTATTTCCTGCTGTTAATGTGGATGCCAAAGAGAGATAGGGCATAAACAGAACATTTGAAAGTCATGGTGAAGATCATTTATTTTATTTTATTACTATTTGTCCTTCCCAAAATACAGAGTCATTTTATAAAGTAAGATTCCTCCTTGTAGTTGTTGTCAATGGATTTAAACTAACATACAGAGTTCTTTTTTTCCTCCAACACTATTTAAATTGGCCCACGGTGTCATGTTTTGCCGAGAAAGCATATTGTGCTGATTAGGAAAATGCTGCTTTTGAATCTGATGGGGTTATTTTACCAAGGACATATTATTTACTCTTTGGCCAAAATCTCATTGAGAATGTATGTGCTCAAGTCCATTGATTTTAGTAGATTTAATTCTATGTTGGATAGTGACATTTCAATGATTAGCTCAGTCCATCTGGAATATATAAAGTCCTGGAAAAATGAAAATATAAAGTGTACAATCTTATCTTCCTATATAAATAGAACTTATCTTAATGAACCTATCTCAATGAATGTGAATCAAACATTATGTTTACAGTGGAATGAGCCAAATAAATCAATGCAAACTAAATACTGGACATTCAGAACTGTTGGAAATGAATACCCTTCCTTTCTTCCTTTCTTCCCCTCTCCCTCCTTTCTCTTCTCTTCCCTTCCCTCTTGCTGTGTCTCTCCACTTTTTGTAGATAAGCCATCAAAGTCACTTCCATCAGATGTTGACAATGACCACCAAGTTAGAGGGGTGTTAAAAGGATATGGGACAGCAGTGTCAATAGTTGTAATATCTACTAAATTATAGGCAGAATGCTTTTAAGTAAGCTGCTAAGGGTGGCATAGAAGAAGTTATTATTTACATTTCTTGATTGTGAAGGTCTAGGACATTCCAATAGATCTCTACAAATGTTATTTTTTTAACAATGTTATCTGTATGTATTACCAGTACAGATGAAACACAGGATTCCAACATCGCATCACTACTATAACTACAATTACTAATACTAATAGTAGTTGTAAATTAAAAGGAAACAATATTGAAGTACCAAGTGATTTCTTCAGTATTCAACAGTCCATGGTAGTAGTAAGTCCCTCTAAAAGATAGGAATATTACAAATTCCCCATGCTTAATGAAGTTACCTTCATCATATTATCTCTTACATTATCCACCTTAACAACTAGCTTACTTTTCTTGATATATTATAATCACTTTCTCTGATTACAAATTGAACAGAGAAAAAAGCAATAGAAACATTCACAATTCCACGGTTTTTAAAATTCTATGAGTATTATTTGTCATTTCATGATGTATCAGCCACACCAATTAAAATTCAGGATAAGTTATTCAAATTGGATATTACTATCATTAATATTTTCTACATGTACTTTCTTACATCCATTTATTTTCTCTGAGTTTTCTTTTTACTGGAAATATAGATAGTTGTAGCTAATGAAACTATCACTTCCTATTTCATGATAAAATTCAGCATAATATATGCAAACACTCAGTCTTTATTCCATACAATGCTCTCACTCTTGATATATGTAAATTATTGTTTCTTGCTATAATTAGTTGTTTGAATTTTGTTTATAAAGATATGCATACAAATTTTGTACCTTGCAAGAATAGAGAATCTATCAGCTGAAATTGTCCTTCTGTCTCAGACCTCACCAAAAATCTCTAACTGCTCTTGAATAGATTTTTACGCGAGGTCCTACAGTGTTAAAAGACCAAAGCGAGGAATTCCTTGCAAATATTATAAGACAATTTCAGAATAAATAATGGTGATAAGCAAACCAGTAATTAAAACTTCTATCTTACTTCAGTGAGTAAAACTGACGTTGGAGCAATTAGAGAAGGCTTTTCAAAGAGAATGAAGTGGTAATTATCCTTCAATTTCAAGTTGCAGAATAGAGACAGTGCCATTGAATCTAGTTTTACATATCTGAAAAGCAGTAAGATCTGCAAAAATAATCATTCTAATTAGTTCTTTCAAAAAAAACAATTACTAAATGATAGTTCCTTATGATTAAACTTATCAGAAAGGAATTTTAGATAATGTAGGCTTTCATTAAGTATTTTGTGAAAATATGTTTTATCTCATGTCCATTGATATTGGACAGCAGCCAGGTTTGAATCAATAGGGTTTAAATTTCAGGTCAAATGTTCAACTCAACATACAAAACATTTTATTTATTAAATTTATATGCCACCTCTCTCACCAATAGATGATTCTAGATGCAGATCAAAAATAATTTTAAAGTATACCAAATAACCCCCCTCAAAAATGTATATTTGAAATGTGATGTGAATGTATAAACTGAACCAATTCAAGTTGAAAACCACTTCAGACAAAATAGTATTTTATATATGCGCAAAGAATCAATTTGTTATCTTAACAAAATCAAGCCTTTAATTCAGATTTCAATAGCAATAGCAGTTAGACTTATATACCGCTTCATAGGGCTTTCAGCCCTCTCTAAGCGGTTTACAGAGTCAGCATATCGCCCCCAACAACAATCCGGGTCCTCATTTCACCCACCTCGGAAGGATGGAAGGCTGAGTCAACCTTGAGCCGGTGAGATTTGAACCACTGAACTGCAGATAACAGTCAGCTGAAGTGGCCTGCAGTACTGCACCCTAACCACTGCACCACCTCGGCTCAGTTGGGCACATCAGATTGATATATCAGAGGATTTGAGGCTTCATTTATGATAGATGTCCTGATGATGGATAGGCAGATAAACAAAGTTGAGAAACTTTTCATAATTTTTTTAAACATTATGCTATGTTGGGAATAATAAATAATATAAAATAATTTGTACACTTTTCAGAAACAGAAATATGTGTTACAATATAGTTATAGTATAAGCGTCAGTTATTGTTCATATACTGAAAAAAAAAATCATTCTAACCCAACAGAGACGTGCAGTCACTAGAGGCAAGGGAGGCGGGGCCTCACCAGTCTCCTCAGGGAAAGGAAATGATTTTAAATAATTTTCTTAAAATAATTAAAGCCAGGGTAGTTGCTACCAGATTTCAAGTCATAGTGGCTTGATGTCTGCTCTCAGTATTAACTAGGAGAAGGCCAGAGAACTAGGGGCCTCTTTTGCATAAGGAATTTTTCGCCTTTTAAGAGTTAAGCAAAGGTTAACAAGCAAAGAATTCCTTATGCAAATGAGGCATGTATTCTCTCGCCTCCTGTAGAGGGCATTTTTAGAGGCTTTTTAGAGTTCTCTGGGAGCAACTAGCTCAGTCTGAAAGAGCTCTGGCTTTTCAAGAGAGGAGGGCAGGGAGAAGCAGAGTTGAAATTGTTTCTGAAACAGCTGGAAAAGGTGCATGTGGGGAGGGGGAGGAATTCAAAAAGTTTGATCGGAAGGCAGCAGGGGAAGGGGGGGTATGGCAGAGGAGCTGCTTTCAAGCCTTTGGAAAATATATCCAATCCAACTTCTGTGTTTGTGTTTGAGAGTGAGTGAATGAGAGAGGGATCGAAGTTCTCTATGTGTGTGTGTCTGTTTGAGAGAGGGGGGAGGGAGGGAGAGAGGGAGGAGGGAGGGGGAGGGAGAAGAAAAAGAATGGGAAAACTTATTTTGCAAGGGGGGAAAATGCTGTCGCTTTAAATTGGAACTGAGCATGCCTGGTTGTGGAATTCTGGAAGTTGAAGTCCACAAGTCTAAAAAGTGCCTCACCAGGGCTAAAGCTGACCGCACGTCACTGTAACCCAACAATGTTGAACAGTAATTAGGCTGGTCGGGATTCTGTCTATCAGCAGGACAATTCTTGAATGAGACAAAATTTGATAAAGTAAGAAAACCAACAAAATAAAAATTATTTTCTAAACTAGACTGAATTAGGCATAGATTGAAGAGAGAGAAAAATCCCTAAATGCATCTCTTGAAGAAAATCTTGATGCTGTTTAATCAAGTATAAAAAAAAGATCTAGTAATAAAATACTACACATGTGTGTACATACATACATACATACATACATACATACATACATACATCAGAGGTAGGCTGCTACAGGTTTCAGGTGAACTGGTAGTCACACCAGTGGGCCGCCAAACCGGTAGGGACAGCAGGCTGGTCATGCCCCCAAACCGGTTTCCTGGTGGCCCATGCTGTTGCCAGCATGGGTGTTTTGGGGGGGGGGTCATTTTGTAATGTTCTGCACATGCACAGAACAATGAACAGGCAACTACGCATGCACAAGTAACATGCGGTTGACACATGCGTGAAGTGAACCGGCAGTAACACCAGCAGCAACCCTGACATACATAGTATATCTAATCTCTCTTCACAGAATTCTGTTTCTAGCATTGATTAAATTCTGTGCCTTCCTTCAAATCTATTCTAACTACTTCACAACTTTGATGCCCAGAACTGGACACATTACTTGAAGTAGGTGCTAACAAAATAGTAGGTGCTAACAAAATATCGTGTTTCCCCAAAAATAAGATAGTGTCTTATTTTTGACCCCTGAAATAAGCAATTGGCCTTATTTTTGGGGAGGCCTTATTATTTTTAAGATACAGGAGGCAGCGAGTGTGGTCACTTCATGGCTGCTGCTGTGTTGCAATATTTTTGGGAAGGGCTTATTTTTGGGGGATGGCTTATTTTAGCGCATGCACTCAAAAGCCTGATTGGGCTTATTATCTGTGGAGGTCTTATTTTCAGGGAAATGGCGTAGTATAAACTTGAACAAGTGTCTCCTGTGTTTTAGAAAGTATACTGCTGTTGCAGCCTAAAATTGTATTTACTCTTTTTGCAACAACACTGCCTTTTGCCTCATATTCAGTTTGAAATGAATTGCAATTCAAAGACCTTTTTCACGCCAAGTACTCACATCTTACTATATCTTCTCTAATAGGGTGAGATGTCCGTCTATTGAGGAACGTTGAATGCCAAAAAGAAAAGTCTAAATATGGGTAGAAATGGAAAGTGGGGGATTAAGTGCATATTAAAAATGGTGATCTATAAAATGTGATTTATTGGAGAAAGGGATAAATTTCCTCTCTTAAATTTGCAGGATGTTGATACAGAGTAGATTTATACTCATCCACATATCTCTACTTGGAATAAAATTAGAAACAGCCACACTATCTCAATGTAGAAGAAAATGGAGTAGAATAGTCATTGTTTGAACATTGGCAGTTATCCAGGCATGAAACCAATTGTAACTGGGTTTTTCCAATTTTGTGTTCTCCAGTCAGGAGTAGATTTTTATCAAGTGGTTGCTAAAGTACAGCTCTCATCCAGCCTCAAGATTATAGCCAAATTAATTCACTAAAAGGATCATAAGGAGAGATTCTCAACTATTGATAGTTAAACAGCAGTGCAGTTTGAATACAAATGTTAGCCCCTGACAATTAAGTCTTACATTGCCAAAACTTTCTTCTGAAAGTAGTCTATTTTATGTCCTGTTTCTAGATTATTATGTTAATTTAGATGCATTTTATTAATCCTCAATTTAATTAATGTCTTAGCAATCTTGTTGAATAATTATTAGCCCCTAAAATGTGAACATTAATTTCAGAATGTGGAATGTTGGTATTAGCTTGAAAAGGATTGAAAAATATTCTTTCCATGTTTTGATATGTCTAACCTCCAAATAAAATTTCTGTATACTTTTGATCCATTTTTACTTCTAATTTTGGTTTGAACATTCTTCAGTTTTGAACTTAAATCTTTCAAGGTTACACAATTCTCAAGTATAGGGCTGTTGGCATACATGCAAACTACAGCAATGGCACCATCGAAGGGATAAGTTCATTCATTCTCTCATATTGAGCATTTTAAGACAGATACATAATTGAAGCACTCGAGAATTATAACAGATATTTTGAGATGGAATAAATCATTTGGGCTCTGGGGAGGAAAATGACTATCTGCCATCTCCATTTTAAAAAATAACTTTAATAGCATGGCATGCCCCTATTACTGTTCCAGGGCTTTTTGACTAAGAATTATGCATTTTAAGACACTTTTGCAGGTGTCCATTGCAATTTCCCATAATTTTTTTTGACAAAACCATGCCAAACGGTATGACTCACTCATAGATTCAATTATGAATAATTTTGTATTTTAATACTATTAGAATAAAATAGTAATACTACCAAAAATAGTACAGTATTAGTATAGGCTATATGAGGAACTGTCTCTCCCCAATGAAATTGACCTGCTCATCCCCTGCTGGCAGATGGGGCATGCCATGGACTCCATTCATTGAGGGAGTTCAGCTGGTGTTGTCCAGGAGAAGAATCTTCTCTGGCATGACTCCTGCCCTTTGGAATATCATAACCTGAGGTGAGATCCACACCCCTTTCTGACCTTCCATAAGGACCTGAAGACTGGCTTTCCCAGTTGGCCTGGCATCCCAACAGAGTGCCTCACACTGAAGACAGCTGAACAGGTTAAGACAAGACCCCAACTCCCACCATATGGATCCTGCTTTCTTCCTCCCATCTTTTTAAATGTAAATTATTACTATTATTATGAGTATTTATTGCGTCAATGTTTTATTGGTTTTTAATATTTTTATTCCACCCTGAGTTGCCTTTATGCCACTAAAAGTTTTGATTTTTTAACTTCCCAAATTATGGCAAAAACTTCAAGGGAGCTAAGGAGCGCTGTTGACAACATTTTCCTATATATAAATACTGACACTGTTGATGGAAAAAAAGTGGGCCCAAATGCCATTGTCTCCTTACACACGAATGGTTTTGTTTTGAGAACAAAGCATAAAAAGGACTGATTTCTCAGCATTAAATTTTATATTATCTTCAAGCTATATGGATTGTATTTATGGAGAACACTGTAAATATGGATGAGTTGCTATCAAAATACTGTATGAATCAACAATCTCAGTCAACTTTATTCCACCTCAGCTCACACTCTAAGATTAGCAGGCTGCCCTAATAACCCTATTTCTTCTCCAGATTTTTGTTGAGCATTTGGATCTTGAAAGACATGATGTTACCCCCATTTGTTATCTTGCCCAAAAGGTTCTGTTGGGATTTTAATGTAAGGTAGATAGAGATGGTTTCATTCCATTCCTAAATCTGTGCAGTTGGATTTTATCTCTAGCATTGCTTATTATAGTCTGTCCTTCTGATATCCCTTAAAATATCTATCATTACTGAAGAAACTAAATCTTTTGTATGGAGACCTGGTATAAGAAATTAGGTCACTGCCTTCTCCTCTTGCCAGCTTCCTTTTATTAAAAGAAATACGTTGGTTGCTTCATTAGGAGAAGCAGGGCAGGCAACTTTTCTATCTGTGGTGTGGGCTTGCTACTCAATCCATAGAGGGAGGCACTGTGGACAGGAGGGTCTGGAGAAGTAACAAATAATGTTGAAAACTTAAGTTTAAAGTCTAGTTTAAATTAGACTTTAAATTTATCTAATGGTAACTTGAAATTGAACCTAAAATATCTGAATTGTAACTTGCTGCTGGTGCCCCTTGAAATAGCAATACCGTCCATGGAAAGAAAAGATGTGAACAAATTCATTCAAATAATTAAGGATTAAGGTAGAAGTATTAATCACTTTCTACAACTACCTTCTCCTTTGTAACAAATATCGTGCACTTGTACCTGCTATGCAAATACCACAATGCTTATCTTTCAACGCTAAATATCTTTAAATATCAATATCAGATACCAATTCACTGTCATCGTTGTTATATGTCTGGGAAGAATTTATAAATTTTATAACTGTGTTAGAAATATTGTAGAGGGAATCATGCGTTAACAAACCCAGTTTTCCCAAAAAAGGTTAACAGTCTTCAAAATCCTTTAAACTCACAGAAAACATAAGAATTAATTAAACACTTATTTCAAATTAACCCAAAACTAAATTAACACAATGTATACATAATTATAATGCTCACAGTTCAAACGAAGATTAACCAATCCACATCATTTGATTTAATCAATTCCTTCTCTGGGATCAACACACACACACACACACACACACCTCCAGTGTCATCTAGCATCAGCACATATATACTTCCATACCCAAGACAGGCTCCCTTACAAAACCCCATTTCTATTCAGCTACCCCCATAGACAAACCTCTTTGCTTAAATAATTCTCCTTTCCTCACAGCTAGCTGGATTTTCCTTTTTATTTATTCTTACATAACCCCGGCTCAAGTTGGAGCCCCAAATTATTCTTTGGCATATGGTAGAATAAATGTGTACAGGAGTTAGTGCTTTATCTTTAAGGACATCTTAAAAGTTTATCTGAAGATTAATTCAGCTTTTTCCATTCTTGTGGTACCTTGCTCGAAGCTGAATGTGAGAGCATTGGAGTATCAGCATTTATGAAGCACACAACATTGGCTAAGATTACATAAACTACCAAAAAGCAGTAGACTTACTTGCTACAGTGTACTATATCTGTTCTTCAGCCTTTGCTATTCTGTTCTCAGAGTTAATCAAAACCTTATGATGCATTACCATGAAAAGCCTTTATCCCAATCATGATTTTTTTTTTAAAAAAAAGATGATAAATGCACCTATCAGGTATTTGACTAATATTTTGAAAACTGTAAAGTGCAACTATTCATTTGGAAAATATGCAACATCTGTGAATTTGGGGAAAGAAAATGTTATTTCTTTTTTAGAAGAACTGGTTCTCAGCAGTAGTTAAGCTTTTAAAAATTATACTACAGATTCAATAAAGCTTTGGTTGATATTCTAAAAGCTTTTTTTATATATATATGTAGCAGTTTTCATGATGTAGCATTATTGTGTCAACACACCACATGTATAAACTGTAAAAATTAGTTTAATACAGAAATCAAGACTGTTTGGTAATAGAAAGACTAAATGTGCAATATGTCAGACAAATGGAATTGCCTCCATCAGCCTTTAGAAAATGCTGACCAAAGGTTTTCTATTATCTTGTGCAACCCTTATAGGTCATGAATGAGGCACTTAAAGTTTGTCAGTAGATTTTATATATATATAGTTATATACAGTTGCTGCTGAATTCAGACAGAATCAGAGCTTATTTTAGGATTTTCAAGAATTCTATGTATATGGATCCACTTAAATGTTAGATCAGTGGTGGCGAACCTGTGGCATGCATGCCACAGTTGGCACAGAGAGCCCTCTCTGCGGGCACATAAGCCATCACCCCACTCAGCTCCACTGTACATGTACACACATCTTCTGCCAGTCAGCTGATTTTTGTTCTCTGCCACATATGCATGGGGGTGTGAGGGTAGTGTTTCCCCCACACTCCGTTTTTACTCCTGGGGGCCTACTAGGCCCAAAATGGGGCATGAGGTTGTGGTGTGCCTCCCCCACTGTGGCCCATTTTTGCTTTCATGAGGCTGTAGGGAGGCCTACAAGGCTCAAAATGGGAAGTGGGGCGTCACATGCATATACACAGGGTGGAGGGGCGTATGCATGTGTGGGGGTGGGGCATGATTACAAAAAGTTAGCCATCACTGTGTTAGATCATGGCCCTCCTAAAAACTAGAGAAGAAACCAGGGAGTCTTCTCTAGTCATATAACATGTTCTCACTGCTTATGGAAGTAATCTATCATTTGGGTTTGAACAATACAAAAAAATACATTACTGTAATTAATCCAAGAAGTTAAATATGCATAATATGTCGAGTCACAAAATGTGGTGAACTTAGTCTGGATTCCTGGGTGAGGGTGTGTGCATTCCAGAGGAATAAAACACAGTGAACTTCTTAACCGTAGGGTTTTCTCGGTGTGTGTGTGTGTGTGTGCTCTGAGAATGTTTGCAGATATAAATTATAAATAAGGGATTATGACATTCATCTGATGGGAAAATAAAAGTGCAACTTGGGAGTCCTCCTGGACCCACAGTTGACCTTAGAACATCACCTGTCGGCTGTGACCAGGGGGGCATTTGCTCAGGTTTGCCTGGTGCACCAGTTGCGCCCCTACCTGAACCGGGAGGCACTCGCGACAGTCACTCACGCCCTCATGACCTCAGGACTGGACTACTGCAATGCGCTCTACATGGAGCAGCCTTTGAAGAGTATTCGGAGACTACAACTCGTCCAGAATGCAGCTGCACGAGCGATTGTGGGTGCACCTCGGTACACCCACGTTACACCTATCCTCCGCAAGCTGCACTGGCTACCGATCGGTCTCCGGATACGCTTCAAAGTGCTAGTCGTAACTTATAATTCCTTCATGGTATTGGACCTGGGTACTTGAGAGACCGCCTGCTGCCAATTACCTCCCATAGACCCGTTAGATCGCACAGGGTCGGCCTCCTCCGGGTTCCGTCTACCAGCCAATGCCATCTGGCTACCACCCGGGGGAGGGCCTTCTCTGTAGCAGCTCCGGCCCTTTGGAATGAACTCCCCGTGGAGATTCGGACCCTCACCCCTCTCCAGGCCTTCCGGAAAGCCGTCAAAACCTGGCTGTGCCGGCCGGCCTGGGGTTGATGAGTTCCCCTCCCCTCTCGACTTGTATGGCTGTATGACTCTTGTGTACTTTAATTACATGTATTGTGTTTGTATCCCCTTTTCCCCTTTTGAGTTGTTCGCCGCCCTGAGTCCCTCCCGGAGAAGGGCAGCATACAAATAAACTAAATCTTAAATCTTAAAAGGTTCCCTAAATTAGCCTTTTCCTCTGCTGAGTCTGTTTGACAGGGGAAACCATTCAGACCTCTTATATGTCCAAAGCTCTAAGGAAGTGTAAGCTGCATTTCCTCTCCTCTTGTTCAAGGACTGTAGAACTTCATAAGGGGAACTGAATTAAGGTCTTCTCTCCTTTGATTTTATCTCTAGATGCATATTGCCTTCCAATCACAGAGGCAAACTCTTGCTTATCTCCTGTCCTACATTCATAACTCTCCTGTTTTAAATTTTCTTTCTTCTCTTTCATACACTCACCACTTTGTTTTCTGTTCCTCCCGTTTTCCTTATTTTTTTTTATCCTTTCTTGCTTCCGCTTTCTTACCTTTCCTAGCCCAATTAGTTGCTTGGCACTTGATGAGCTAGGAAATGCAGAGCATCTGTTGTTTACACCATCTGGACCATCACCTGCAACCTGCCTGGTCTTGTTCCCATATCCATGAGATAGTAAACAGCACATAAGGTAATGGTCCCTGGCCATTGTTCTCATGTGTGTGATGGAGACACATCATTTAACATGATGTTGGCATCATCATCACCACAAGCAACAGCCATAAAACTGACTTAATAAGGAAAGGACAAAAACAAGAGAAATGAGAAACTTATTTTACTGCTGATCTCTATAGCTGCAAACCTATTCTTATCCTAAACTAAGATCTGCAAAGGAGACTATTTTTCGAGTATGTTCAACACAGACATTCTGACAAATGACAACCAGAAATAAACCTTTTCAGTAGTGTTCGTATGGTAGCATTTTGAAGTAAGCCCAATTGACTTCTGCTTTCAGCCTTACTCAAGATCTTAATTTATCGGGATTCAAATTTTGTGTGGTCATATTTCTGCCAATGCTTTGGTATTACTCCTTGAGAAAGCATTGCTTTAATGCAATGAGGTCACTGGTGGTTCATGGTCAAATGCCAGCATAGTGGCATAGACTAAATTACAGTGGCATTGAGTGTGACATTGTAAGTTCTGAAAGAGCAGGTTGGGGATAGATCATCTTTGAGAAACTTTTCAATCTTTTTCATTTCACAGCACACACATTTCATAGGCAGGGTTCTGGGTCATGAATTCCTGGAGATTCAGGAGGAAAAATGGAGGCAGTCTGCCCAGCCATGAAATGCTCTAATCTTCTCCACCAGTTCAGAACTGGGAGCATGCAAGAACCTTCTGCGCATGTTCAAAGCATCTTTGATGATGTCTGGGTGGGTGGGTGGAGCCGCCCGCTGCCACCACTAGCAGTTCACCAGAACCAGGGTGAAACAGCAGAATACCACCTCTGAGTCTGCCCCTGATGATGTCACGGAGGTGGGATTCTGACTATGCATAGCACTTCCTCACATTTATTTTAGCTTGCTGATGCAGTACACTACCGACCTTTTGTGGTATACAAATGTGCCACGGCACAATGGTTAAAAACTGCTGTTCTAATAAAAGAGAATATTTGTAGCTCACAGTTGCTATGAGAGGTCCTTGGTACTCTTCGAGCACAGGTGATGTTACCTAGTTTGGATAATGAAACATCCTCAAGAAAACAAGCAAGCTCAGAGAGCACCAAGGACCCCTCAACTACTGATCTAGAAGATGACAGTTCAGATTCTGGTATCTTCATCAGACTGTTACCTGAGAGGAAGAGTTCAGAGAAAGAAATGCAGAGAAAGAAGAGAATATCAGAGAAAATGGGAAATTCAAAAGGAGAAAAGGAAAAGAAACAGAAAGCCTACAGGACACCCTACTTATTTTTGATTCTGGCTCTTTCCATGATCTTGTTTTACTAGCATCTAAGGCATGGATGTTAAACTCACATCATCATGACGTTGTCACATGATGTATCAGGACTTTTTTCTCCTTTGCTAAACTGGGCATGGGCGTGGCCAGCATGTGATGCATCCAGCCTGCAAGCCGGGAATTTGACAGCCCTGAATCTAAGGGTAGTGATCTTATTTTACCACTATCTAAAGCATGAACTTTCTAACAAATTATGTTGGGGTAATATAATATTGATAGAAAATAATTGCTCCCTTAGTTTATTCTTACTTGTATGTGGACATTAGCTTTGCTGCCATTTTTTGTTGATGCTGTTTTTTGTTATTCATTTATTTTAGTAAATACGTAAAAGCACTACTGAAAGGAAATTAAGCAAAGAATAAAAACCAAAAAGATAAGTGAAAATTTACAAACTGTATAAAATTAAATTTAAATTTAAAAGTAACGTCCGATCATTGCACATTAAAGTTTCTTGGATGATTTAAAATTTCAAAACCATTATTAAGATTAAATAAATGTTCAATAGCAAATTAAAGAATTCAGTATACAGTGATATGAAATATAATTTAGAATGGGCAATTTTAAAAATGATATCAATTTTTAAAATGCTATCTTTCAATTATTCAAAGAGAAGGTAAGATGTGAAAGCCTCATTTTAAGTGGCTTTAATGTAAGTATACTTTGTAGGAATATAAAGTCTAGCACTGTCTAACAGAAAAATATTTCTGTAATTTTGATTTGCCATAAATCGGGGACAGCAACATTTTTTGACCCCCTAATTGCTGAGCCACCAAAGCAAAATAAATGTAAATTGTAGTATAAGTCAAAGAAACACAAATTTGAAAAAGGTGTGAAATGACATGACATTACAAGATTGTTCAAACCTAACCATATGAAATGCTTCACTGGAACTTGAAATATCCTGGTTTTTCTACATTGCCCGCCTAAGCTGCTTGAGAACAAATTGATACATGGGATGTTAATGTATAAGATTAGTTTAAAAAATACATATATACAAACTTTTGGATTTTTTTTTAAAGAAGAAAGCACATCTATTAGTTTTTAGAGCTCATTGGAATTTGCATTTAAGCAAATAACTTGAGAACTGCATTGTGTGAGCAGTGAACTTTAACACCCATGTTAAGTAAAAATGTTAAATAATACATTTTTATCAAAGATTTTGTTTCAAATAAGAATAGGTATTGATATCTGGCACACAGCCTCTATCAGTTTCATTAAGCTCATTCAATACCTTGATTTCATTGACCATTTATTTCAACTGTAAATGCTTATGCTGTCCCTCTGGGCAGTTTAGTGTTCTTTTAAAAAAAAACCCAACCTTAGAAATCCCATTTGCTCAGATAAATGTCCCTCTTCTAATAAATTCACCATCAGTGCAATAAAATAAGTGCAGCATGCAACGATGTTGAATTATGATAAGTACCCATAGTTACAATTTAAGGCGAGCTTACCTGAATGACGGTAGTGGAAGAATCAAATGCAATAAAGTCACTTACTTGGGCAACAAAATAAAATCATTACAGTTAAATAAAAATATAAGAATCTAAGCAAATGGATCATAGAACAAGTCAACCCAGTGCTGTCACTTGAAGCTCAAATGAACAAGTTAAAATTGTTATATTATGGACATCTAGCTCCTTTGAGAAGTCTATAACTTATTTTATTTATTTCATTTATTATTAAATGTATTTGCTCAGTTCCAGGTAGCTCTTACACATGATTACAATGTGATAAGATATAAAACTATCAAAACAATTATAAATTGAAAAACAAATTAAAATTACAAAATGCTAGAAATGGTAGAAGGGGACAAGAAGGCAATCAATAATAAGGTAGATGGTCTCAATTTCTACAATAATGGGTTCATCACCGGAAGACCTGAAGAGTCAGATTGGGGACAGATCATTCTGGAAAAGGTCTATCTACATAATCACTAAAAGTTAACACCAACTTTGGCACATTAACCATCAATGTGATATGATTACTAGATCCAACCTCAAAAGTTGCAGTTTCTTTTATTTCTAATATTTAATGGCCTTGCAAAAAGGCCGCAACACTTTCTTACTATATATTTATTATTTTATTTTTAATCTGCCTAATAATTAGAATACTTTGTATAGATTACAAACTTGTAAAATAGATTTTTTAAAAGAAACTAATAAATAAAATACTTCAATATATTAAATATATATTAAATATATTATATTAAATACATTAAAAGGAACACAGAAATATCTTTATGATTAGAAAAGCTGCTAAGGGTAAAGCCTTTCTCAAATCAAGCGCAAGTTTTGCTGATCTCATAGTCAGGTCCAGATAACTTTCTTGTGACAAAATAGAAAGTCTAGCTTACAATTAGATTGATGACCTCCTATCTTCACCTGGTCTGTTCCTACTTAGTTATAACTGCTGTTACACACAATATTACACCAGCAAGTATTTAGCAGGTTCTGACCAGTTACAGAGAACCGGTAGTGGAAATTTCGAGTAGTTTGGAGAACCGGTAAATATCACCCCTGGCTAGCCCCACTCCCATCTATTTTCTGCCTTCCGAGACCCAGCTGATTGGGACGGAATGGGGATTTTGCAGTTCCCTTGGAGTGGTGTGGGAATGGAGATTTTACAGTATCCTTCTCCTGCCAGGCTCACCAAACCAAGCCATGCCCACCAAGCCACAACCACAGAACCGGTAGTAAAATTTTTGAATCCCACCACTGCAGCAATCACAATAAAAACTAATGTATCAATAACTAACATTCTTGAAAGAAGAATGCTATCTTATTATGTATGAAAATTACAATAAAATTGCTGAACATTTTATACTAGCAATAGCAGTAGTAGTTACACTTACTTCATAATGCTTTTACAGCCCTCTCAAAGTGGTTTACAGAGTCAGCATATTGCCCCCAACAATCTGGATCCTCATTTTACCCATCTCGGAAGGATGGAAGGCTGAGTCAACCTTGAGCTGGTGAGCTTTGAACTGCCGAACTGCTGTTAGCCGTCAGCTGAAATAGCCTGCAGTACTGTACTCTAACCACTGTGCCGCCTCAGCTCATACACCATTCTTTCTATACCTGGAAGGTGCACATCCACTTCTTTGATCTCATTTAATAAGGACATTCTAAAGAGAACCTCCAAAGATGAAGAACCTAGTCAGAAATTGTATATATAAAAGCTTTGGCATCATGGAATCCCCTTTCAAGATCAAGATGTATTGAATCTTTCACTATCTGAAACAGCTCTGCTTTAAAATGTTGTTCAGTAGAGGTATAGCACAAATCTTTTTGCTATTGTCACTTCTACAGAATGGATTGTGTAATAAACTTATCCTGGGTCTGATTGGATTCAACCTGAGCCTTTTTCCCCCACTTACATTCCGGAATTCACTCTGTTTATTTCATGGCCCTCGGTTCCAGATATATATATAAAAAATAATCTAGCTTTATTGAGGAGGAGAGAATGTTTGACACAATCTTGCCAGTAGCCAGGTGAAGTTTGCGTCACATTCTGTGATTAGAACCACAAAAAGATCATCTGGCTAAATGACCTCTTAAAGAAACATCTAAAATTACTTTTATGAATGTCTGTGCAATTTATAAGTGATGGTGTAATGGTCAGTGAGTTCTAGTTCCTCAGTCCAACTCAACTCATGGATTATTGTTGTGGAGAAAATAGAAAGAAAGAGTATTATGTATGTCCATGACTTTGAGTTACTTATAAAATTAAGATGAGATAAAAATCAAATCAATAAATAAAGTTATATTTTTATTGCAAAACTAGTAAGATAAGAAAAATAATGGATGTCTAACTTCCAAACTCTAACAATAAAGTAATTTGGTAATGATACAGCTTTTACTGAGAAGCACTGGCTGTATAACAAACATCAGGTGGTATTCAGCTGGTTCAGATCGGTTCTGGCATACCAGTAGTGGAAATTTTGAGTAGTTCAGAGAACCAGCAAATACCACCTCTCACCCTGCCCTCCCGCCCCTGTCGTTTCCTATCCTATATTGCCTTGTTTTTTTAGCTCATCTGATTTTATCTCATCTCACCAATACTGACACCAAGGGTGGTCTTTAAGTGCTTTGCGTGCATGCATTCTCTCAGAGAACCTGTAGAAAAATATTTGGAATCCCACCACTGACAAACAAACAATACCAACCACTCACTTACTTAAGGCTTCTTATAAAGGCTGCAAGGGACGGAGGATTATTTGAACAGATGTACTAGCATTGTCTATTGCAGTGGCATCTCTCATTCTGCCACTGAATCAAGATCTATCTTACATTTGGTCATGATGCACGGCTTCCTAGAGCTCTTCAAATAACATATATTAAAAAATTTACACATTGCATCCTATAATTCTTAAATTATTCTGCTAGCTTATCCTTCATAGCTTACAGCTGCTTGAATGTTTTTGTGCATTTTTTCCTGTACACATGAACACAAATGTTAAGAGAAACAGCAGTTTAATTAAATGAAAAACCTATAATAGGTCTTTGGGTTAGAATAAAATTTAGCTGGGCAGAAAATGTGAAGTTGCTTAGTATTTGTTTGTTTGTAAACTGAGACTTGAAGACAAAGAAATAGTTCACCGTAATGGTGCTTCATCAATTAATTTCACTGAAGCTCCCAGGGGGGATACATGACATTCACAGTAATGGTGAGTAACTTTATAATGACCACATAATCTTATAATGAATACTCATTGCTCAACAAAAATGCAGCTCTACAACTAATCTCCATAACTCTCCTGACTAATAACTCTCGTTCTTGTATTTTTACATAAATTTCATTAATTGCTTATTTGCTCAGGTTAATGGATTTTTTTTGTTGTATTGTATTGAATTGGTGGCTTGTAAGCCACACAATTTAAACTGTGGATAAGATGGCATGTTTTCAAGTTTCTTCATTATCTCTGAAGCCCTTTATTCCAAAAGACAACTGACTGAGAGTAGCTCAGATATATGAAGGGTATTACTCTGGGTAGGTAGTTTCAATTATTGTTATTATTATATAAGAAGGCTGGCTGCTTTAAGCACCATGGGAATTTTTCTTATGGTGCCAGTCTGTTGTTAGATACTTAGGATTTATGCTAAACATGAAGGTAGTAGATTCAAGGTTGTATAGTATTATGCTTCCTTATCTCTCCCTCCTTCCACAGTAAAGTACTGGATCAGCTTGTAAGAATAACAATTAGAGCCTTGACACCTCTCATACATCAAAGCTGCTATGTTGCATTCTATGGTTATGTTCATACCATGAACGTTACCAGAGTTTCCCTTAAAGTTATCTTATTTCAATATCTGTTGTAAAACAATTCCCTCTACTGTATTTAGATCTGCTATAAATCATATCAGCATCTCAGAGTCTGCTTCAACAAGTCCCTGCAGTTTTCTTGGCAAGATTTTTTTATTGCTCAAGTGGTTTGTTCAGTCCTCTTTCTTAACAACTGAGAGTGCGTGACTGGCCCAATGCCACTCACCTGGCTTTGTTCCCAAGATAGGACTAGAACTCATAGTCATCTGGTTTCTAGCTTTAACCATTACACTAAACTGGCTCTCACTTTTAATATATAGGTATATATGTATGCCAGTGGTGGGTTCTTAACCAATTTACTACCGGTTCACTGAGAGGGTGTTTTGCATGCGCGCTGCTTATTTTGCTCACATGCGCAGTAGACTGAAAACTGTTCTGCATATGCACAGAAACATCCCAGCGACAGCAGAAGAGGCCAGGGAACCAGTTTGGGGGTGTGGCAGGCCTGGGTCGCTGCCAGTTCCAGTGACCCAGGCTTTCATACCACTACCAGTTCGACCAAACCGATCCGAACTGGTAGGAACCCACCACTGATTATTGTATGCTCAAATTTTCTTTGACCTACATTTTATAAAAAGCTCATGTAATACTTGCTTTTGACTTGTCTGGATACAATAAACCAGGGACTCATGGTCACCTGCTAGCTTTGGAAATAATAAATTGGTTATTTTTATTTCCTCCAGTTATATTTTTCTGAGGTGAGTTTTCCACCACAATTTACTGTACATATTATTTCAGAAACAAATATGCTTCATTAAAAAAGGAGAAGAAAAGAGAACACATATTTGCATAACATTTGCATAGGTTAATTTATAAGGATAGAATAATTGTTTCCCTTCTGGCATCTAACTTAAATAGAAACACAATATTTCCCACCATATGGAGAAGACTGACATGTGACCACTTAGTCTCCTGACCAAAGGCTAAAGTCCCATTCTCTTTTTGGTGACTTTGTTTCATTTCATAATTGAATTGCCTAGACCTTGAATCTTCAAAGAGAAAGATGTCCTCTATTCTATCACCAATTAAACTGCATGGCTATCCACAATAAAGGAAGGTATGTGACTAAGCTATACAGGCTAAAAATAAGAAATGTTTTGCAATAGGGGCGAATGTCTGTAGTTCGGGTGTAGGATGAGGGTGAAAGTTCATCCTCTGAGCTTGTGGGAGGGTTTCCGAATGTTTCGTTACCAAGCTAGGATAATTTCCTTATTACAAGATCCATCAAAAGACTCACTGATGACTCACAGCTGACCCAACACAAGACCTTCACTTGATACACCCACACCTGAAGCCCTTATAAACAGAAGAACACTTACATTGACATTCCCTAAACTCAAGATATTACCTAGCCTGGTAACGAAACATTTGGAAATCAACCCACAAGCTCAAAGAATGAACCTTGACCCAATAAGAAATGTTTGTTTATTGTTTCAATTTAGAATATGCTGTAAAATAAAACAGTCACAATTATGATAATATATGTTCAGTGAATCTTAATTTATTTTACTGAAGTTAAAAATCGTACATATTAGCAAGAATATGATATTAGTCAGATTTTCAAAGCTAATTAAAAAATGTCTCAATAGCTCAATCAATACTCTAACCTACCTATATTTCAGTCTTCCATATTCCCAAGGATATGATGGATTTTGCCATTCATGACTATGCAAATTATGAAACTGTCACATGTTATATCCAAGGATCTGTTGACATGCTCAACTGTGATCTTATTTGGGGGGGGGGATGTAACAAACATTATTCGTAGTCCTCAATTTGTGACCGAACACTTAGTGACTGTTTGAAGTTACAATAGATCAATAGATCTCCCAGGAGTACCCCGCTACTTATGATCTAGATTCAAAGTTTCAATGGTCAGCATCCACCCCCTGCAGTCACATGACTACACTTCACGTGTTTGACAACTGAGTTACATTTAAGGTCATTTTCAGCATCTCACAGTCATATGACTGCATTTTATGATGATTTTGTCAAAAACTGAACAGTTTTTTTTGGGGGGAAACCCCAGCAAAGCATTGGTTTCCTTAATGATCATGGTGTTCACTTAACAATCGCTATAAAACGGTCATAAAATTGGATTGATCACACATGTGACCTAATTTACAATTGTCATGAGTTATTATCTTGGTGAGCAGACTCCAATGGTTGTAAAGCAGAGCTTTGTACTTCGAAGATAGTAACACTTGATCTGCAGTCCATTTGTGTTCAAAATATTAGCTTAGAGTCAACAGAATAAAGCCTCTATCTTGGTCAATAATTCCTGGAGAGAATGTGGAATGGAAGCACTGGTACTGGTACACAGCCTTTGCCTTGCCTGGAGTAGGCTTGCTTAATGTCCTGTGATGAAGAGAAGGATGCTATTGTGTCATCAGTGCTAGTCTGGGTGGCAAGGAGAGAACTAAGCTTGATTTTTTTCCCATAGGTATCAAAATGCAAATGTCTTCATGCAGCCTGATTCCAAAGAAAGGTTATAGTGTCCTATGGTTGGAATATGTATGCTTAAGTGTTTTGTTTCAAATATGGAACAACATACATTGGGGGGGGGGGTTTCCTAATATTTACAAAACCCTATATAGCACTTCCAGACTATACCAAATGTTGTGAATCAAGCATTGTTTTCCTCTTACAACTTTGAATTTTCTTATTTGAATGAATACTCTAACGGGATTGTCACATCCAGCTTCTGTTGGCTTAGATTGAATAGATGATCTGAGGATTAGAGTGTTGGTATGAAACAGCAGACATTTAAAGAGCACAGAGGCGTAGAGAAAGCCATCTGTACCTAACTGCAAAAACATACAAAGGAAGAGACCTGTGATTGGACTGAACACTCTGCTAAGCTGGTAAACATTTCTAGTTGCCTGCTTCTGTAACATATAAATCAGTGTTTCTCAACCTTGGCGACTTGAAGTCCACAGGACTTAAAGTTGCCAAGGTTGAGAAACACTGATATAAATATAACAAATAATAATAATTTATTAATATAATAAATATTTGTTGTTTTATTATTTTATAAATAATAAAAATTTTGTAAATAATAATAACAACTTCCCAGCTAGAGGTGTCTTTAGATACATATCATGACACTATTTTATTAGTGATATGAATTATGTAATTTGCAATTAGTCACACATACTGTACCGTCTTGCAAGAAATGCATTTCATTTGTACAGTAATGTAATAACTTAGGTGATATCTTTACCACTCTGCTGTTTTTTATTTGTTAAATTTTCCTTTCTTTTTTATTTTTCCTTTTAGGTTTTAGCTTTAAAGCAGAGTAGTGGAACAGATGGTTAGATGGATAGAGGGAGGTTCCTCTGCCTTTTCCTATTCCCTTGATTTTCAAATCACATGTTTAAAAATATGTTATGTCATAAGATCTTGTTGTTTATTGGAGAAAGTAATACTTCCAGTAATGCTTTTGGGAGCTGATAGAAATCCAGTAAATCTCAGAAAAAAGAATTATTTAAAAGGTCATGGCAAATAAGATCCATAAATTGTGTGAAAACTGCAGTATGCCCAAATGTCTTGATAAACAAATATGAAAAGTGGTTACATATTGATGGCCCTCTTGATGCTCCAACTAAGATTATAGTTTTCTCTGAGAATCTCTGTGTGTCTTTTGTTTCCATTCCAAGAGCTCAGAAGTGGAATGGTGCAATGATCCCTAAAGGTGACAAAATTAAAGATCTAGTAATCATGGATTTTTCATAGGGATTCCCTTCTTAAGGTGTTTTCAAAGATCTCATTGATAAACATCTAAACATTGGGCAGCATTTTGAGGAAAGCTCATTTAGGAATGAGATTGATTGTAGTTACTAAACTGATAGAAAAGCCAAAACTTTCCCATTCCAAACACAACAGCATGGTGTGTATGTGTAGTGTGAGTAATGTGGGGCTTGATGTCCTTCCACGGGTGGTTTGTGAGTTTGAAGTCTGACTATACCTAAATATGTTAGAAAATGTGTTGGAATATATCAGAGGTGGGCTTCTACCAGTTCGCACACATTCGGTAGAACCGGTTCATCAAATCTACTGAACCGGTTAGAAGAGGTTCCACCAGTGGACCTGGAAAGCAGGCGACACCTACAGAAGAGGTTCCAAAAAAATTTGAAACCCACCACTGGAATACATGTTGAAATGTATTTTGAATTGCCAAAACCACATAATTATTCAGCCAGTAGATGGCAGTGTTTAGTTTGCGTCCATGGTTATAATCTATGGTTCTTTTATGTTCAGAGGAAAGTTTCCTGTGATAGTTAAAAGAAAGTTGAAACCATTAAGCAGCAAGGCACATGGTGACTGTACACTGTACACTTTATTTGTTTTGTATGGCTATGTAACCATCTTCTGTTACCAATCTGTATGACTATATAATAATCCTCTAATATCATTTCTGTAGAATAAAACAGAATTTCCCTAGAATGAAACAGAATTTTCTAACAAAACGTAATGTAGGAGCTAAACAAAGTTGCTCGGACTCCTGAGAACACTTAATGGTGAACAGAAGGCATTCAGTGCTGTCTGCAATATTGTACGTACTTCTGTATATACTTGTCTGTTTGTTGTGGTTGGCTTGCTATACAACCCCTGCTCACAACCAGCCATCAGCAATGGGAGGGAGGAGGGAAGGTGTTGGAATGCAAGGGGGTATTGGGGAGAATAAAGGAGTGCAGGTTTGCCAGCTCAAAGCCTGAGACAGATTCCACACCTCAAGGTCATCAGCTGGGAAAGTCCAAGGTGGAGAGACCATTCCCAAAACAATGAGAATGTGACTGGTTGGCTAGACAAACAGACAATGGGAGAACTGGAGAAAAGGAAAAGGTTTCCTATGCTGCCTGTGTGCAAAATTGTTAGAGGTGGCTTTTCCACTTCTGTACCCACAATAATTTTTAGTAAGATTATACTCTTGGTAAAAAAATGTCCCAGAAGTCTCCTCTGCTGTCTCAACCAGTGCGATGGTTGACATTCAAATTTTCCATTTTAAACTACATGTGAAACTTCCTACCTGTACAGCATGATGGACAATATAGTGTCTGTGGATTCGAGACACCCCAAAATTCACTTCAGTCCTTCACAAATAAAGCTGATAACTATCAGAAGATTTTAGCAATGCAACTGTGACTTTGCAAGATTTTATTGGTTTGTGTGAGATTTTATGAAGGACCACATGAGATTTTAATCTTACAATAATCTTGCCTGTTGATGCTGTCAGTATGTAAGAGTTATATAAAGGGAGGGATGTCAGTCTCTGCTGTATACTCTTTTAAAAATGTGTAAAATGAAGCTGCAACAAGGCTAAAGCAATTCTGTAAACTGCTACCAAGAAGAAAGGATATACAGTATATTACTAATTGTTCTTAAGCATTTATTTGATTATTTGTTTGTTTGCTCATTTTAGAATTCTGATTATTTGCTTATACACCAAGACATTTAAGGAATATAACTAATATATAATTTACTGTTGGGTGCTGAAATTAAGAAAAAGAAAAGTCGAGATTTCTTTAATTCTTTTATATTGTTCCTGCATGCTTACCCAAGAATATTTTTAATGCTAGTTTGAAATATGTGTGTTATGGCTGTTTTTGAAGGAGCAAGACATATTGCTTTGGATTTGCATTTCTTCAAGTTGGGCCCCTACTGAGAAATATTATTAAGGTGGCAGCTTCTACCGTGACAATAACCACAGTCAATGCAAAGAGAAATAGAAGCAGTACAGACATTTGTAAAGCTCTCCTGCATCAGATAAAATATACACTATACTAAACAGCCCTCAATTTATGATGTTTCCCAATGCCATTAGTACTAATTACTGCTCCTTTAAGAACAATGCATACCAAAATATGCAGCATTAAATAATTTGATGTTCAAAGATAATAAGATGAAAAAGATAATCTATATACAAAAGCAGACTCATACATGCCAAAGGCAGAGGTGATATTCAGCAGGTTCTGAACAGATCTGGAGAACTGGTAGTGGAATTTTTGAGTAGCTCAGAGAACTGGTAAATACCACCTCTGCTGGTTCCTCCCCACCCCACCCCCCCAATCTATTTGCTGCATCCTGAGTCACAGCTGATCGGATGGAATGAAGATTTTACAGTAACCTTATCCTGTCACTCCCACCAAGCCACACCCACCAAACCACACCCACCAAGCCATGCCCACAGAACTGGTAGTAAAAAAAAATTGAATCCCACCACTGGCCAAAGGTTTGTCAGCCACCAAAATTGGCATGGATATACTGTATAGTAGCAGCCATGATGATATGAAGATTTTTTCAGATTTCTCATCGATATGTATTTATATTGTGTTTCACCAAAAATAAGACAGGGTCTTATTTTCTTTTGACACCCCCCCAAAAAAAATATGGCCT
Organism: Thamnophis sirtalis; assembly: GCF_051295495.1. Classification (NCBI taxonomy): domain Eukaryota; kingdom Metazoa; phylum Chordata; class Lepidosauria; order Squamata; family Natricidae; genus Thamnophis; species Thamnophis sirtalis. The sequence goes on from NW_028261385.1 coordinate 59,110,266, forward strand.
GGCCTTATTATCAAGGGAGGGGCTTATTATTTTGGGGATGCAGGAGGCAGTGAGCATGGTCACCTCATGGCTGCTGTGTTGTGCTGCTGCAACAGCACAACACAGCTGTTCGCCTCTGAGGCTGTGCCCACCTCCTCCCGTCCCTGCGCCAGGCTCTTCGGGAGGCTGCTTGCAAGAAAGCAGCCAACCGGCAACCCTCTCCGGCCGGGCAGAGCAATATCCCAAAGGCGCCAATCCACAGAAGAAGTCATCCTCAGAGCTGGGATGGCGGTAGCAGTGGCGGAAGCCCTGGCTCTGCAGGGAAAGCTGGCCCAGGCCATGATGAGGACTGGGAGGTGCGCAGGCACTCGCACAACCGGTACGGTGCAACAGGACCGGGCACCCACCACATGAACTCGCACAGCACGCACATGCATACTTACTGCCCAAGATGCTCCGGAACACCTCCACGACACTCCAGCTGCTTGGCGGAGCGTCGTGCAGATGCTGTATGCTTTGTGGATGTGCACGTAAGCCCCCAAAACTTCAAATACTGGTAACGAGTACGGGTGGGCGGGTGGGCCCTCCGGAGTACCGTACCGGAACGGTACCTGATGCTCCTGGTAGGCTCCAGTACACCCAAACTGGGGCGTATCGGTTGTAACCCACCACTGGGGTAGAGGTACCGCAGACAAAGAGACAGATGAGATATGCGCAGAAAATTTGAATGTAATTAATAAATGTCACTATATTATACTGGTAGTTCTTGGAGAAAAGCTTCAGTGTGGACTAGATCATAGTGCTGTGCATCAACTGATCTTGTAGAATTCTATATGCTGTCATTTCTGAGCAGGAGAAGAATAGATTTCATCTTTTCTTCCGTAGTATTTTGCTTCAGATTCATTTTAAATATTTCTCTAATTCATCTGAGGGTTTTTTTGCTTTCATTTCACTTGTGCATATTCCAGAATCTCCACAGTTTACTATGGCAAAATGGTTGGAACTGCAAGATGCAATCAGTTAAGCAGGATAATTAATCCAAATATAAGTGATCTAAATGAAAAGAGAATACTGGCCAAATTACTGACATTCAGCACTTGAAAGTGGACAAATCAGGCCTTCATTTGGTGCAGAAATGAAAGCAGTGCTATTGTCTGTCCCCAGACCTTCAACATCTGGAGCTTCAAAATTTCTAATCAAAAAGTGTCTGGTAGCATCTTTCCTACTAACAGATTTTATTAAAAGGCATTTCATTTCATCAGATGGATATTATTTAATTTTGGCTACTATTGAGTAATATGCCACTCCTCCCACACAGTTTATAATCTTTCTCTCTGTGCTGTCTTTCAAGTGAGGTAGGGAGATTTCTTGGTGTTGGAAAGGAATGATTAGTTTTCCTATGTTTTTGTCAAAGGAAAAAGAAAAAAGAAAAACGTTTAAATGTATGCATCCTTTTAACCAATGTTAAAGTTCCTTTGAAGTAATGTGCAAGCATTCTAAGAAAGCACAGCTATTCCCAAAACACATCATGGGAAGAATTAAAGAAAATTCTTATTATTTTATATCATATTTATTATAGCCGATAAGATATTCTTGCTGGGTTATTTGACTTTTTATCACATAATGCTAATAATAGCTAAAAAAATTCCAGAAGATCCATATATAAATAAATAAAAATTTGAATGACAACCAAATACACAGATATGATGACTACAGGTACCACATCTGTATTGCAAAGCTCTGAGGGATCACTAGATGGAAATAAAGTGAAACTCAAAATTCTAGGTCCTTGTTGTCATCTAATAGTCATCATTGCAGCCCAGATCTACTAACAATAGCACTACCAAATCACAAACTCTTCATTGTTTAATAGAACATTCTCATTTAAATGCATATTAATTGAAACTAATGTAATTCAGTCAGTCTATAAATCGAATATTCTGTGTTGTAGTAAAATCACAGGAGCACCAACAGTACAAAATCTAGATTACTGAGGCTTGGAAATGCCATTTGCTTATGTATGTGTTAATTATTGATTGCTTAATAATTCTACTTCTAGGCAGAGGGAAACAATTCTGCGATAAAGGGTTTGATGAATATTTTCACATAGACTATTGCTATATTCTGAAGAAGCTACGTGGATGAAAAGCAAAATGTCTTCAAGGAAAAACGAAGTCTAGTTGCCTTTTGAAAAAGCACCTTTGGGATCACTTTTTATACATTTCCATTTAACTTTTTTGGCAACTTATGGTAGTGATTTGCCTTTGCCTTCTTCTGGGCTATCTTTTCAACTTCCCATAATTCCTTATACAGTGGTACCTCAATATTCATTGTTAATTGGTTTCGAGAGGTGCAATGAATACTAAAAAAACATGAGTACCAAACAAGCCACATGACTTAACACATGACCCTTTGTTTCAGCCAGGAAGGAGTTCCATTTGTCTCTATTCCTATGTCAGTGACCTACCCATCATGTCTGACTTCCTGTCCCCACTCTAAAGCCATCCCCCATTTTCTTTTGCAGTAACATTCCCAGTGTGACTGACTTCCTGTCCATTCTCCATAGCTGTCCTTCTCTTCCTATCACAAGGTGTCAAGTATCAAACAAATTGCAAGTACCTGGAGAACATTTTCATATCAAAATGCCAAATCTGATGAATTTTGAAGCACTTGATTGCCAGGGTACCACCATATTTTTGGAATTTCCTAATAGTTTCCTTTGTTAGTATTAGTCAGGTTGGGCCTATTTCACTTTCCTAATTCAACGGGCTGCTACCACTTAGCTAAACTGATGAGAGGTCTAACAAACAAATCTATGCTGGGAATGAATCAGAAAAAAATCTAAACAATAAAATAAATAAATATTTAAAAGCTGCCAATATTGAGTTTTGAGTGTTTTAATGCTTTCCCCTTTAGGCTTTTATTTTGATTTGTTGTACTATACACTACTTTGATTGTTTTAGTAAAGCAATATAAAATATTAATAATGCATAAAGAATAAATCATTATCATAATATTTTTTTACAAATCTGTTGCATAGCAATGCCTGGAATAGTGCCTATACTACATTTTAGAGCAGTACTGCAGAGGGAAAATATACAAAAAGAACGTATGATCAAGAGGAAAGAGTTTGTAGTTTTTTAGCTTAGAGAAAAAGTCAAGCTGATAGGTTTGTGAGTTTATGTGTGTATTAAATTAAATAAACAGTGAGGATTTTTCTCTTTTTCATATTGCCAAAAGTCAGTCATCTAACAGAGTTTCAGGATTTCTTTTTACAGTGAAAACTATTCTGATTAAATATAATAATACAATAATTTCACTATTACTGTGAATGACATTATTTTCTTTTAGAGGAGTGGTGAGGCACCAATCAGGTGTTTTAGGCAGTGGGGATTGCCGCCGTAATCTTCGCCTATCACTGCTGCCGCTGCCCCTTCATGGCGCTCAGTGGCGAACAGGCCGTGGTGGTGGTGAACGAGCTGCAGCAGTGGCATTGAATGGGCCATGACGAATGGGTGGCAGATTTTTTTTCTTGTTTTCCTCCCCTAAAGCTAATGTGCATCTTATAGTCTGGAGTGTCTTATAGTCCAAAAAATACGGTAAGTGCCTGTGGAGTGTTCTTATTCACTATGAAGATATATAGAAAGTTAAAGAAGTACAGAGATCCCTGATAACTATTTCTATAACTATTAGCCCTGGTATTTAATATACAAATAATCAGAAAAGCAGTACTTTCAATCCTTAAGTCTAACATTATTAATCCATACTAGTATGGCAGTCACATTGCTGCAATATTTTCTCACTATTCTAATATTAAACAAATCCTCTTGATACACCTATCACATAGCTCTTCAAACAGTTCATAACTGGGAGATAAGGCAAAAACCAGCTGGATCTTATCTCCTGCCAAAAATCCCCTATTCCAAATACTGCCCTCCCAATATTGAATACTTGGCATCAACTAAAGGCCAAGTATTTTTTAAATTTTTAGAGGCTAAAAATAACTTTCATTTCTCATCTTAAAAAATTGCAATCTTCACAGAACCGGTGTATGAAAATTGTCTTTGGGGCTTTTAAAAAAAATTGGCAAGCACATTTATCTGACAAAAGCAATGTATTAGGAAGGCCAAGACATTTACCATCCGAGCATTTTTGGTTTCCTAAGAAGAAGCATTTATGACTCTGCTTGATTTTATGGCTATAGACAATGGTTTTGCTAGCTGTGGATTATCCAACATATTACAAAGGCACCTGATTGGGAATGGGAGTTGTAGAAATAAAAATAATAAATGCCAAGTGCTTGTCAATCATTTCAGTGACTGTATTCTTTGAGCAAAACAGCAGAAAAACAGATTTATTGCTTCCAGAGTAAAATATTGTTTCTATTTTTATCTGTGTATTTTCACAAGTTATAATTGTTTAAGTGAAAGCTAAAATTCAGGTCAGAAATGGCTCACCCACCTAGGTTTGCTGCATACTGTTGTTTCATAATGTTAAAGAAAGAACAACCAAGGGATTAAGCTGGAGAAAAGAAGTAAACATAGAAAACAATTTAATTCCTGTTTAGTATCTCTCAGAGAGGGCTTATTTATATAACTGGACATTGTTATACTCCAGCTTGAATAAATACCCCCAAGTCTCCTTAGATTGAACTGGAATCAAATCAGTTCATTTCCTGAGCAATCCAAGAAGTGCCAAAAATTAAGATTGTCCCTTCTTGCAGGCCCACTCATTATCTCTGCTGCCTCTACCATGCCATTCCTTGTCATTAGAGGAATCTTATGGGGCTTGTAGCGGCTGAGATAAAAACAAACCTAGTTCGAAGGAAGAACTACTATCATTGGTCCTGCTTCTTAGTCAGCAAATGAGAGTTTGGGGTATTCTATGTTAAAATGGGAAAGGCTATAGAACAGGGCTGGGGAACTATGGGCCTTGTATGACTTGTGGACTTCAAGTCCAAGAATTCCTCAGCCAGCATGGCAGTGGAAGTCCACAAGTCATAAAGGGCCATAGTTCTCCACCTGTGCCTTAGAAGAAAGATCAAACAGCTGATGACAAGGTTATGTTCTAGAATGGGATTGAAAATGAACTGTGAAAGGATTGGAGAAGGTGATGCTTAAAAATTTGCATTTTCTTAAACATTGGTTAAGTTCATTTCCAATGTAGACATCAAAAACTGCCAGACAATTAATCTCTTTAAGAGCAACACAAAAATCATGGAACGTATAACCTTTTGCAATGTGTCATTCTTCAGTTTCTGGAGAGCACATTTCTCTGAATACCCAATTATGTGCATTCTGGAAATTATGGAAATTGCAGTCCCAATATGTCTGAAGGGACCCTTTATAATGTATGTAATGTATTTCAACAACATTGTTTCATTGCATTCTCCTTATGAAAATATGAAAGATAGCAATGCAACTAGCGTTCCTTTTTCTTTGGTTTGAAGATTGATTCAGCCTGAAAGAAAACCTAATATTGTTAAAAGCTCTGATCGCTCCCTCTTCACTCTTCCATCTCCTGTTCATCTTATAAATATGGAAACGGATCAAAGGTTGATGTGAATGAAAAGGGATTTTATCCTAGCTACATATGTCAACTGTGCCATAGCTAACTAATTCCTTTAAAACATTGTGTCAGCCAAGTGCAAGTACAGGTATATATCACCTGATGCCTGACCTGGAAAGTCCAAATCAATTTTCCATCTTTTAATAGCATTCAAAATTACCCCAACTAAGGAAGCACATCATTTCAATTTATGAAACAGATAGCCCTTCGCCATTCATTCCACTTGAAAGACTTCTCTTCCATTAACATTTCTCTGACCTCTCTGATAAATTGTGTCCTCAACCCAATCACAGAACAGGATTAGATAATGTCCATTGCTTCATTTGAGCTCAGTTGAAAAGTATAATTTTTCTTTATTATGGAATCTTTAACTGGAGAATATCATGTGAAATAGGAATATGACACCATTTTTGTAAAAAAATTGTTCAGTCTTATTTCTACATGAAGGTTTTTTTAAAAAAAAATCCACATGGATTGTAGCATATAAATGTAAGTTGAACTATGTCTTTTTAGATATGCTTCCTTTTAAATCTGTTTTAAAATATATTTCTATGGTTCAAGACCAGGACTGTTGTAACTCGTGGATCATTAAATTCTCCATTAGTCAGAGACATACAGGTAAGATTGGTCCATTGTAGAATTCACATAAATAACATTCCTTTAAAAATTCTTAGTTATAAATTATGTTTAAGACATATTTCTTCTTAAATTTAGTATAAGACAGCATGTGTACAACTTTTCATTGAAATAATAGCTGCATATGAGCAACCAATATAGCCACAATAACCAGGATTGATGTTCTTTACTCTGTGAAAGTGGAATAAGAAATTACTATTATCTTAATTCAGACTGCTGAGGTTTCAAAATCTGACTTCACTAAGTAAGATTTTTTTTTCTTCACCAAACCACATCCTCAAAATTCTTGATTATCACAGTCATTGCTCATTGGACTTATGGAAGATCTTGTTAATTAAGTTCCTTGGCAGAAATAATATCAAGTCTTCTGTAAATTTTTGAAGTAGATTTTTGTAAGAATATAAACTATTTTCTTCTCTCTGCATTCTATGACAATTTATTTTTTTCTAATTAAGTTTAAATAAGCAGCCCAGCAAATAGAAATCTGAGGGAAACCAAAACATGGAACTAACTCTTGGCATTCTATTTTAATTAATTGTATATACTTGGTAGAATAAAAACAATCTTAATTCATTTTATATTTCAAATATTGAAACATACTTTAGGTGATGTCTCTTCCTTCTCATGTGAGAGCTTAGGGAAATGTTCCCTATTACTACGACTTTTAAAAAGACTCCAGCATTTCCTAAATTACAGAGGTCAGATATACAACCATATTTTTTTCACAAATCAGAATCAGAAAGAGCATTACATTTCTAGTTAACAAGGGTTTATATAAAATTTGGGGAAATTATTATTATAATAAAAGAGGATGAGCCTTTCAGATTTTTCAAACTTTGCACATATATTAGTAAGACTAAATTATAGGAACTGACTAATCTAAATAAACTGGAAATAATTCAAAACACATTTCTTTGAAGTTATTAGCTCTACAGTCTGGAGTGTGATGGGTAAATTAAGGATAAAATCAATGTTACCTTTTATTCTTGCCACAGGTAGGTTATATTTTCAGTTGAGATTACATAATAGGTGGATAATTGCCTTTACACTCTGTAAACAGAAAAGGTTTGTTGCCTCAAGACAATTATTCTTATCCTTCTGACCCCCATTGTATATATACAGAGACCTTGAAGAAAACCACAGTGCAGCCTTCCAATTATTCTTCATTTTCTTCACTCATAATGACCCTATGAACCAGTGAGTTCTGTAGGTCAATCGATTGATTCAATGTAAGCTGCCTGTTTAGCAAGGTACTGTATGTGTGTGTAGGTGAGAAAGTAGAACAATGTTCTGAAGATAAACCCATCTGTTCAGGCAGTGCCACCTAAATATAGATATTCACTGTCATTATTTTATCTGGTACAAATTGTTCCGTTTAAAAGCAAATGAATTTTGAATACTCTTATAAGTTGTCATTATTATTCTTGTGTAAATAGGCAACAGAGATGCTTTTAAGAGGTTATGTTTGACTGTCCCTTAGTGTCAAATTTCCATTATGCCTGATTACAGAAGCTAAATTATAGATGCATACCAATGTATAGAACCTGGCATAAAGGTGAACCCTGTTTTAATTCCACTGCTACCCTCATAAAACGTATACATTTTGTTAGCACTAACAGAAATCAAATTCCGATTGGAAAATATAGAATGTTATTTACTAGATTTTAATGACTACCAAGTCCCTTGTTAGCCTCACCATGTGGACCAGATCGGGAATTTAACTCCATAGAAAGGCTAAGACTCCTTTTACTGAAGTCAGTTTTGTGTAGTGATTAAGACATCAGACTAGAAATTGGGAGATAGTGAGTTTTAGTCTTGCCTCAAAGCCAGCTGGATGAGTTGGACATATTGCTCTACTTCAGCCCTAGGAAGCAGGCAACAACAAACCACTTCTGAAAAACCTTGCCAAAAATACTGCAGGGATTAATCCAACCAATATCTAGAGATTAATGCAAAAGGCACACAAAGGAACAAAAACTCCACACAATCCAGAATCTAGCAAATCTCACTATACTTTATCTTCCTTCCTTCTTATACCCCAGTGAATCAGGAAGGTGTTTGTTTGAGTAACTTCTAAATATTATCAAGCTTTCAGTTATTTGTTATTTTTTTTATTTATTGAGTATTTGTATGCCGCCCTTTTCCCTGAGGGGACTCAGGGCGGCTCACAACAATCAGGGGAAGGGAGTGCAAGACAAGACTTAAAAAGAAAAAGAATCGTGAATAAAAGAAAATTATCCATAAAACACAACATTCACTCAACATTCGGGCGGGGTGAGAGTAATCCTATCCCCAGGCCTGACGGGATAGCCAGATCTTGAGGGCTGTGCGGAAGGCCTGGACTGTGGCGAGGGTACGGATCTCCACGGGGAGGTTGTTCCATAATGTCGGAGCTGCAACTGAGAAGGCTCTCCTCCGCGTAGTCGCCAGTCGGCACTGACTGGCGGATGGAATACGGAGGAGGCCTACTCTGTGCGATCTGATGGGACGCAGGGAGGTAATTGGCAGAAGGCGGTCTCTCAAATAGTCAGATCCACTACCATGGAGCGCTTTATAGGTGGTAAGTAAGACCTTGAAGTGCACCCGACGATCAACAGGTAGCCAGCGCAGCTCACGGAGGATTGGTGTTATATGGGCGAACCGTGGTGCACCCATGATCACTCGCGCGGCCGCGTTCTGAACTAGCTGAAGTCGCCGGATGCTCTTCAAGGGCAGCCCCATGTAGAGCACATTGCAGTATTCCAGCCTAGAGATCACAAGGGCTCGAGTGACTGTTGTGAGAGCCTCCCGGTCCAGGTAGGGCCGCAACTGGCGCACCAGGCGAACCTGGGCAAATGCCCCCCTGGTCACAGCCGACAAGTGATGGTCAAAACTCAGCTGTGGATCCAGGAGGACTCCCAAGTTGCGGACCCTATCTGAGGGGTATAAATTTTGCCCCCCCAGCCTGATTGGTGGCACGTTGACCAAATTTTTGGGAGGAAAACACAACAGCCACTCGGTCTTTTCCGGGTTGAGTACCAGTGACTTATTTTTGCTTATTTCTATTAAGGGTATCTCTCTTACTCTCCACACCAGAGCATTTCAAAGTTGGTAACTTTAAGATATGTGGACTTCAACACTCAGAATGCCCCATTCAGCTCTAATCTATTAAAGGGTGTTATCCAATGAAAATAATCTGAATATAGATGGGCATTAAACCCATATGCTAATTTAGTAAAGGCCTGAGAAGACTACTTTCTTTTTCTCTTTCTCATATACAAAAACACAAACACACGCATTTTTAAAATTAATATTGGGTAAGGAAATGAAATAGAACTTTTTTTTCCTGCCTTGTTTAATGTAATGGGTAAAAAGAAAGAAAGAATACCTTAGAAATTCAGGATATTTGGATATGACTGTACAAATACATTTGTGCACAAATCTACCACCAACTGAGAAGGTTAGGAGTAGGAGCCAAATAAGTCCCTTCACGGGGTAAAAATAAGTCTCCTTATACTTCCTGTCAGCCTAATGAGGAAAAAAATGAATTGCAGCAAATTAATATGAAACAGGAATAATTCAAGTGATCATTCTTTTTCTCCTCATCTATTTTTTCTTATAAAGTACATTATAAGACAATCTGGAGATTCTGGAGATGTGCCAAAAGTTTACTATTGACTTGAGGCTACTCCCTCCCCCAGAAATTATGTCTTGTAAAGTAATAGCATATAAAAAGTGATGGGAACGTGAAACAGAGGAAGTATTTTGATATCTTAAAAATAGTCAGCAAATATTTTGTTGTGGTAGTGCTTGTTCTTGTACAAGTGATAATCATATGAAATCTTCCATTTCAAAATTTCCTTAAGAAGTGAAACAAGTCTCTCTTCTAATGAAGACAACCATCTCTAGATCTACTATGAAATGCACTTTGACGTGGTGATATGGAAATGTAGCTGTAATATTAGAAGTCATTTGATTAGCTGGTTGAGGGGTTATGTTTCATCAAGTTGGTGTTGACGCTTAGTTACCACATACCTGGACCTGCCCCAGTCTGACTCCTCAGGTATTGGTATTAGAATTCATAGTACATATGAATACACACTACTATATATTAGCACTACTATTAATACATCAATTTTTCAAAAAAAACTGCTAAATGTGTGTTTATAAGGAGCTGCAGAATTCTTCACAAGTATTTTGGAATCCTATCAGAAATTTCATGGACTCTATAGATCCCTTTTGTGGAAGTCAAATGTCTAATCTAGCCATGGGAACAGACTCCAGTGATACAGGAGGGGAGGTGCTAAGACAAGCTGGCTGATGCCAAGTCTGACCATGTCAGTAATCACATGGGCAATGAGACAGCTGGACTATATCCACAATGTCTGGGGAAAAGATGACACCCTACTTAGAACAACTAAGAATAACTTTAAAATAACTTTAAAATATTTCGGCTGTGAGCTGTAGATGAGACAAAGGTTCACTTGCTTTTTTCTGTCTAGCTTCATGCATATGTTAGAACAGTGGTTCCCAAACTTGGCAACTTTAAGACTTGTGGACTTCAACTCCCAGAATTCTCCAGCCAACAGAGCCAGGTTTTAAAGTTGCCAAGTTTGGGAACCACTGTGTTAGAACATATTCATGTCACATATAGGACAATATGATAAAGGGCCTTGCATTTCTCCTTTGGGAATTGGTATTTGTATATAAGTATTTTTGCCACTGTACTTTTACCAGCTTAGCTCTCTATTTGAATAAATATTTGCTCGAATTCTATTCTGACTATGTGCTAAAGATAATGCAATATTCTAAATCCCACCTGAGTTTCTTTTCTTTCTTTTCATTCACTCTTCAGGAGATCTGTTAGTAAAAGACACATCACTTCAGTTCCAACCATTTGTGTCACATATACTACAACCTAATTAAATAATATGTTGGATCCTGTTTAGAGATTGGAGATTGGATTACAATGCCTATCATTCCCATTGACAGTACTGACAGTACTGGGATTAATAGAATTATAGTCAACATATTGGGAGGTTGGGCTCATTGAGGGGGAAAGTCAAGCTAAAGGCAGATAGGATCTTTCAGGGTAGATATTATAATTATTAAGGTGATTTTTACTGATGCAAAAGCCAAATTGGTGAATTAGAATAAAACAAAATGAGATTTGATCATGTACGAAGATCGGTACACTCCTTCTATCTGGGATGGTCGTCCTCTTCCACCGAGCGTGCAGCTTCGGGAGGGATGCACATGGAGCGGTGAGGGAGGAAGGGGACACCCGCCTAGACAGCCAGATCAGCCGAATCAACTCTGGTGATCAATGGGGTGACAGATGTCACAGCCAGATCGCCCTCACATCCAGATTTGATCATGTAACTTTTTCTACCTCCAGTTTCTAAGTTACTGTTCCTTCACCCTGGATTTTGGATTTGCTTATTTACTAGATCAGCATAGCATAACAAAATCTGGAACTGAAGCCACATGGTAGAATAACCTTAAACAGGTTAGGAAATGGATTTCCAAATGTTGTAGAAATCTAATTTAGTAAACTAAACAGAAAAATGCCTGAAGACAGAATTGGAAACCATTTATTTTCTCTCATGTAGGTTGTCTCATTACAATAATTAAATTATTGATTTATTTCTATATTATAACTGGAACATAATATCTATATATTCTGTACCTTCCATTTGATATTTTATTACTTTTTTCTATCACTTAAATAGAAACGTTCTATAATGTTTAACATTTCTGTAATATGCCAGATGTTAAGTACCACATCTTAGTGGCTTGCATATCATCACTTCATTTCATAGCAATTAATTTTTAGCTCCTGTCAAAAAACTCCAAATTGCTTTATATGGTACATTCTATAAATACTTAACATCATAAAGTGTTCTAAATGGCATTATGGGCAAGCATAATTTAATAATATATTCAGCCTTATTCCAATTTTTTTTTAAGTATAACAACATATATTTCAGAAAGATTTCTGTGTGTAGACCCAACATTATCCCATTCTTGAAACTCTCATGTCTATTGTCTTAAGCATGCACAGAAAATACAATAAATGGTGTTGGAAGGTGTTTTAAGATCATTTAGTCACTTCTCTCATGCACTATTTAGTTTTAGTTTTTTTAGTTTTATTAGAATTTGTAGGCCGCCCTTTTCCCTGAGGGGACTCAGGGCGGCTCACATAAAACTGGGAATGGGGGAATACAAACATCAAGATAGAAACATATAATAAAATGGTAAGCAACATACATTCATCATTCGGGAGGGGCAACTATCCTTATCCCCAGGCCTGACGGGCGAGCCAGTTCTTCAAGGCTATGCGGAAGGCCTGGACGGTGGAGAGGGTACGAATCTCCACGGGGAGGTCGTTCCAGAGGGCCGGGGCTACTGCTGAGAAGGCCCTCCTCCTTGTAGTTGCCAGCCGACACTGGCTGGCCGATGGGATACGGAGGAGGCCTAGTCTATGGGATCTTATTGGTCGCAGGGATGTAATTGGCAGAAGGCGGTCTCTCAAGTATCCAGATCCACTGCCATGTAGGGCTTTATGGGTGATTAATAGCACCTTGAAGCGCATCCGGAGATCGACAGGCAGCCAGCACAGCTCGCGGAGGATAGGTGTTATGCGGGTGAATCGAGGTGCACCCGCAATCACTCGCGCGGCTGCGTTCTGCACTAGCTGAAGTCGCCGGATGCTCTTCAAGGGCAGCCCCATGTAGAGCACATTGCAGTATTCCAGCCTAGAGATCACAGATCTTATTTAAAGAACATTCAGCTTTAATGGGCACAGTAAATGGTAGGTGAGGAAATTCAGGATGTGTGAATATGTCTCAGTGATTTTGAAACTTGGCAACTTTAAGATGTGTGGACTTCAACTCCTAGAAATCTCCAGCTAGTATCCAATTCATTTGAACAACCAATTTCTGTGAAAACATAAGCTTCCAATTTGGATTGTGGTAGAATTTAATATTTCAACTATTCATCCACTTTCCAATGGATTGTGTTGTGTATTTTTAATATTGTAAGATGCCTGGAAGCAGTATGAGTGAATATAAATTTGTTTAATTGATAAATCATTGAAAAGGATCTGTAAACTGGGTATTTATGATACATCCATGTCAGTGTCCAGGGAGTTTCTGGGATCACCTGATTTTTTATTCACCAATATTACACCAGTATCTATCATGCCACAAAATATAACTTAATTTTAAACATAATCTATATTTCCAATAATGCCTCTGAATCACAGGCCACAGATACATTTCGGGGCAAATGGACAATGGTGGGTGTCTATAGTCTGGCAGTCTCTGGAATTATGCCTACTGGACTGATAAAGACAAAGATGAGCAAAGTAGTAGAAACTAAGTACACCTAGATAAAGAATCCAGGAAGCTGAGGGAAGAGTGGAGAACAAGTTCTCTACTTTGGCTGTTGATTCTTGAGTGTAAATGACAACCCTCCTGCTGAAGACTTTTTATGAGAATTCTTGTTGTTAATATTGTATGTGTGTATGTACGTATGCATGTATGCACGTATGTACGTATGTTGGTCAATTCAAGGCACCTTAACATCCTGTTTTCTTTTTACCCACAACAATAACCCACCTATGTACTATATTAAGCTAAGACAAAGTGACTGGCCCAACCCAGCCATCTTTCATGCTTCAAGTGGAACTAGAGATCACAGTCTTCCAATTTCTAGCTTGGTGTCATAACCACTAGATCAAACTGGCTCACACACATGAAAAATATATTTGGGGTGATATTCTATGAATGATATTTTTGAGTATCTATCAAATTTATTAGAGATCTGCATTCCTTTATATCTTCATTCTTTCTTTCTGCAGATCTTTCTGCAGTTTCAACATGGCTTTAATTCTTTCATTGTTTTATTCAAGAGCCAAACAATCCAAAACATCCACTTCATGGGATTACACCTGATTTATGTGAAAACTGTGTGCATATTGGAACACTGTTCCAAGTGCTTTCCATATGGATATTAAGCAGTGGTAGGTTCCGGATCCCATCGCAACCGGTATGCTGCGCCGGGGCCGGGCGTCCACCACATGAATGCGTGCTATGCGCGCATGTGCACCCACTGCCCACAACGCTTCCGCTGGTCAGTGGAGCATTGCACAAGTTCCTTACGTTCCGTGCACATGCACAAATGGCCTAGTTGGGTCAAATATAAGTAAGGAGGGCAGGCAGGCAGGTGGGCCCTCGGAGCACTGTGCCAGAAAGGTACCTGTAACCCACCACTGATATTAAGGTACAGCATTTGCAAAAAGTAATGTAGAAACATCTGCTAATTATTGGCAAAATCAGCCAGCAATATCTTATTAAAATATTAACAAAAATGTAAGTGGTGCAGAACTTTTCCACTGAATGCACAAAATTGAGATATATAATGTCAGAACTAATCTTTGAGTGTTTAGAGAATATGAAGAAATATGTTCTGTGGTAAAGACTGGCTTTAAAAAATCTTTTGCCAGGATATTACAGGCTGACTGGACGCCTTTAATACCACAGTCTCTCTCAATGGAATTAACTCATTCCTGTATTTCAAACAAGGGTGTATATTCAACACACAATTTTTTAAAAAAACAGATAAAACTTTGATTGTACCATGCAATCATCATCTTTACTTTTTGATCACTCTTTGTGAACATCCTTGTTCCAAGCCAAGGGGTCTTTCGACAGGGGCTTCTCCATTATTTCCCTCTGAAAACAATGTAGCTGCACATAGACAAAATAAGGTAAAGGTAAAGGTTCCATTCGCACAAGTGTACGTGTTCCCGACACTAGGGGCCGGTGCTCATCTCCGTTTCAAAGCTGAAGAGCTGTCCAAAGACATCCCCGTGGTCATGTGGCCAGCATGTCTAAACGCTGAAGTTGCACAGAATTCTATTACCTTCCCACCAAAGTGGTCCCTATTTTTCTACTTGCATTTTTACACGCTTTTAAACTGCTAGGTTGGCAGAAGCTGAGACAAGTAACAGGAGCTCAATCAGCGCTAGGGATTCAAACCACCAAACTGCCAATTTTTCTGATCAATAAGCTTAGCATCTTAGCCACTGAGCCACCATAGAGTATTATTCTGTTCACTCCACAGAAGAAGAAGAAAGTGCGCATTAGGACTTCCAAGTGTTCATGTAGTTTTTCCTACAATTTTCTTTGGTTGAAAAAACTAGATTTTGAGGGCACTCTTGGGGTAGAATCCTTCAAAGCAGAAAGGAGAAGGCAAAAAAACTAAATTCATTTTCATTTATTTTTATTAATAGTAAATGTGAGTTAATATAGCCAAAATCACCATTACTTCTCATGTTTCATTAAAAATAATTTAAAGGCATTTAACTTTGATGGTTTTGTGCAACCTTAGGACCACAGCCTGTGCACCTCTGAAGGTAGTCTAGGTGGAAAGTAGAAAATCAAAGGGACAAATCTGTTTTAAAGTTTTCTCAGGTTATTTAACTAAAGCAATATTTTTAACTTTTATGCTTAATATGACAGTGGTTCTTTGTCCTGAATAAATGGCTTTTCAAGGTGAAGGGCAAACTGTCTTTTTCCTATTTCCTGCCATGAAGCCATGGGAAAAAAAACTTGTGATATGACTTAAAAAACAGCCTTGTATATTACACTGGAGCAGCTCTCAGGAGATTTCTTGTGCCACTTCCTATCTTTCTAAAAACTTAGTGCTTGTCATTTTTTAATAGGAGAGATGGATTTGGGGGGATTTATTTCCAGTCATTTCAGATTGGTGGGCCACAGCACGTCATGGCAACATAAACTTATTACAATAATTTTAAAAGAGATGTCAGGGAGTTGTGTTTTTGTTGAAGGGAGAGTCAAATTGCAATAGACCATTATAAATTTTCTGCTATAATACTAGTGGCTTTCAGATCCTCAATCACATAAAGCTTTAGAATCAGAATAGAGCTGGAAGAGACCTTGGAGATCTTCTAGTCCAGCCCCCTGCTCAAGCAGGAGATCCTATACCATTTCAGACAAGTGACTGCCCAGTCTCTTCTTAAAGACATCCAGTGATGATCATTATCATTTTTATATTTACATTATTTTATTATCATTATCGGTGATGATTATCAGATTTCCAACCAAATTTGAATAAAAATTATGAAATTCTTTATGAGATTTACTTACCTTTGAACAATATTAGGCTGTCTATTATCATCTATCTATTTGTCTATCTATCTATCTATCTATCTATCTATCTATCTATCTATCTAAATCAGTAAAGATTTATATAAGCTTCAAATAAACAGTATTCAAAATCAGGAGTAGGATAGCACAGAATATCAGCTTTTGGATACCATGGATCAGAGAATGATGCTGTACTCATATTCTTCTTTAATAGTTTCCCAAAGCATCTGGCTGTTCCCAAGACAACAGCAAGCAGGACTAGAAAAAAAGTTAGGGCATATCATATATTTGTATAACTGCTTCCTATAGGATCATTTTCTTCTATGAGTAAACTATCACTGTTCCTCATGACTTATTATCAATGGTTGGTTTACTACTTAGACGCAAAAGGACCTATTAGCTATTAGAGGCATCTCCAACTAGGAGAGACAACAACTGATCATGGTTATAGCTCAGCTCTTCAATTCATATGGTGCAACTGCAACATATAGTAATCTTGCATTGCAAAGCACATGTGGCTTACATGAACTTCACCAACAACTCCATTTATTAATGCCAGAATGGATCCAGAAATAAAAATATAAGAAAACCAATACTTCTGATGGAGCTTCCAAATTTTTAGAGGGGAAAAAGAATGTTGATTCTTTTGTGTTAGATGAGTAGGTACTAATACAGCTAATAAGGCTGTATGTTTAATTATATGTCATATGGTAATATAATCATATTATTACCCATAATAATGCATTTGGTGTCTGATGCATGGCTCAGAAATCATTAAGGCACTTTGAAAACTGAATCTTATCAGACTCTAACTAAAATATTTACCAACAAAACGTGTTCATCTCTTCAGAATAATTGTATTTTAATGTCAGGTTGGATATTGACAATGAAAGTACTATTTTCTATATTTTCACAACTTGTTTGTCTTTTGCAAGGAAAAAATGCACATTAATACTGAAATAAATTCCACTGAATCTAAATTAAATACACAATTAAACAAAAGAAAAAAGAAAAATAATAAGTTTTTCATACATGTATACATGCATACTAGGGTTTAGACAAGAGGTTTAATAAAAAATATATATCATATTTTATTATTATTGTCCATATAACTCTAAATCTTGGTAAATTCATTTTGTTCCATCTTGAGGAATTCAATCATGAGTTGCAAGTGATATCAAGTCTTCAGGTCAGTGAGTAATTGGCACCATAAATTTATCTTTCCAATAAAGTCTGTTAGCAATAAGTAAGGCATAGAAAAAATGTTTCCAGAATTTAACCTCCAATTTCTGTGTAATAAGTATGCAGTTCAAACTAACATTGCTGTCTGAAAATCTTAAACTTTCTTTCAAAGTCAAATATATATTACACAAATACTTTGAACAAGGCAATTTCTGTTTTGATGAAATATAATTTTTCAGCATGATCATTTTATACATTTCTTCATTGTACAAATTCAATGGAGTCTAATAGATTCAAGATATATTGTTGTTGAATAAACCATTGATTAAGTTCTGTTGAAATTTTGATTCAGATATTAAGTTAGTTTCATACTGTTCAATGAAAATAGAAATCTCCTATTCCTTGTCCCACTTTGCCTTTAAAATTTCCATATGAAATTGGTTTAACAATAACAAATATTTATAAAAACTAATTGTGGACTTCTTTGACGTGTACAATTTAATTATCACTTCTAATAATTTAGATGTCTTTGAAGCTGAAAATACTACAGATCCACACTGAGATATCAGTAAATGTTCTGACTGAACATACTGCCAATCTCTGGCTAGATACAAATGATATTTATTTTTTAATGTAGGAATTCTGAAATGTGCCTGAATTCTGAAAATTGCCTGAATATTATTTATGAATCAAGCTCATTCTGCCAGTGTACATATATGCCTACAGTATAAACCCATCCTGTTATTTTATTTTAGGATAAGTAAGATTAGGCAGAGTACAGAAAAGGAGTTCCATAATGAGATTCTATTACTTCACCTTATTAAACTTATTAAAATCAACAAACATACAATACACTTTCAAAAGATTTTACAATGGTCCAAAATAGCTCTTTGTTGTGGAAAAATAACTCTTATTTTTCTTCTCCCCTTGTACAAGAGAAAAGATGAATAAAGTAGCTATGTATGTAGAAAGAAAGCTGTCTTTGCTTAAAAGAGGGATTAAAATGAAGAAGAGATGATGTTACTAGCTACAGGAATAGTAAAACAGTATTTATTCCCCTAGAAGTTAGATGGGCAACTGACATCTGTTGAAATATAAACAAAGCTGTTATACTTGGCCAGTCAATAATCCCATTAAAAGGAACCTGAACCTTGGATAATCACCCACATCTTTCAATTTTTAATTATTTAGTAGCAGAATGAGTCTATTTAACCCCACCATCAGGGTTTACATCGAATGAGAAGTCAGTCGATTGGTTTGCAGCTACAGATAAGCCAAATCAATTCAGTGGTACACATGATCAATCTCGATGGATTTCAGGAGAGTCTCATGTGAATTATTCAACTTAGGGAGTTTTGCAAGAGAAACCCAAAAGATTGCTTAGAATGACTAAACAGGCACCAATTTTTTTACACTGAAAGCTAACATTTAATGCGTACAGACTAATTACCACCAACATAGATTGATATCATTCTTAATTCATTAATCATTGATCCTTAAATGATGGGGAACACTTCCTCACCACTTTATCTCTGTATTCTGAATGTCATGTTCCCAGTGACACAATGCTTTATTGTATAGCATATCTTCATCCAGAAAATGAGCTTTCGGTTACTGTTGTATCTCTAAATCCTGTTATGTGAGTGTAGCACATATTATATACTGGCTTTCCACTATGGATTTCTTCAATATAAGAGATGCTGTGCTGAATCAGGTTATGGCTTTATTTAACTCTTCTCTCTTTCCCAAAAGTAATTTGCTACATTCCTGATTCCTGTAAATATAGCAACACCACAAGAATCCCAGTGTGCAGAAGCATCAAAGAATAATCTTTATGTATGGCATGTTTGTACTTATAACTATTCAGAACTGAATGTGTCTTTGTAATGTATGCTCAATAAATCCATCCTGGATTGTCTTCTTTTGCTTGAGAATTTAGGACTAAAGATTTATACATTCCAAAGACCTTTGTGTTTTCACCCTTTTCTTTTTTTCCAATTCCCTAAGCCTGTTAAATGAAAGTGTAACTTTTTTTCAGTACAGTATTTATCTAATATGCAGGAAGAGATCTGTTGCAAAGAGGGGAAAAACACAAACCCATTATCAAGATTAGCTTCTGAGTAGAACTTCATTGAATAACAATATGAATTTCCAATAAGAAGGTAAATTACCTTTTCCTATGCATGACTAATCCCCAAAATGCTTGGGAACTGTAGTTGGGGAGGATGGAATGATATAGTTTCCTCAAAGGCAAACTGTGCCTCACAGGCCTGAAGCTTTTGAAAAAAGCTCTCTAATTTCCTCCCAGCCAGCAGCAATGGAAGTTGACAAGTGATAGTGTTAGTAGAATAAGTAAATGGTTAAGGCATTTTGGATTAAAATGTGGTGGATCATGCAAAATATCTTCAAAAGAAGGATAAAATTAACTCCTCAGCTATTTTTATTAGGGATATGTACTGACTTCACAGCGGTAGAGACCAATTTGGTTCTTCACTTAATAACGGCAGCAAGACTGTTGGTGGCGCAATACTGGAAGAAGGAAGACGTGCCTACAACTCAAGAATGGACATTGAAAGTTACAAACTTAGCCGAGATGGCTAAAATATCAGCATACCTTAAAGACCACTCAAATGAGATATATAAACGAGACTGGAAAAAATGGATTGACTATACACAAAACAAATATGGGACTAAGAAATTCCAGATAGCCTATGCTTAAGATTAGGAATAAGATAAACTGTTTAAAGTTTGGGTAACAGCAAGAAGCTGAGTGCAACGTAGAGATCTTATTGACTTTCTTTTTTTTTAATCTCCTTTGTTTTAGTATATCGTAGACTGTGTTTGTGAAAAAGCTAAACCGTGTATGGGCTCTGGGAAGTCGGGGGGGGGGAGGGAGGTGGGGCCTTAGGGGGGAGGGGGAGGGGGGAAATATAGTATGTGTCAGATTCTAAAGTAACATGATTGCACTTGTATACTGTGGCTCTTTAATTCTAGTGTAAAAATAGGACAAGCTGAATATATTGATAGACCGAAATCAATAGAAATACACCGAAGGGAGGAGCAGAGGGTAAGAAGAAAGAGGGGCAGAGTGGGTGGGAGAGAGGATTGGCGGAGGAGAAGGAAGGGAGGGATTGTATTGGGAGAGAGGAGTGATAGAGGGGGAGGGGAAGTAGGAGTAGAGGGGAATGTTGGAAGGAAGAACGAAAGTTGGAGGGGGGTGAAAGAAAGGGTGTATGGTGGGTCAAAGTGGTATATAGGGTTTGTATTTTGGGGGGTATTGTCAACAAGAGGGAGGGCTGTGTTTATTGTTCAATGTTATATGCCCCGGTTATGCACAGTATATATGTGACTGCATGAAATGAAATGGAAATAAAACATATTTACACAAGAATAAGTAAATGGGATGTATACTAGGAGAGTTGGGAAACAATTTGTCTAAAGAACTCTCATGGTTTGAAAATTTTGCTGCAGATCCTAAGTTTTCTTTTGGAGGGTTTCCATAATGTATAGTAATGTTCAGTTTCCAAGAAAATGACAGTTAAACTAAGTAAGGCTTGGGGCCTCTTACATCTGTTTGATTTTTTTAAAAAAAATGAATCTTGTATCTGAAAATAATTGTTATTTAATATGCATATTAATATTCCAGGCAATAGGCCAGAAGGAAATCTAATCACGATGAAACTTGGAATACATCCATATTTCACACTGAAAACATATAGGAGGTATGTACAGTGATTAAATGAATTAATCTAGATTTAATGCATCATTTTATACATGATTGGATGTTGTAGACTTTGTGGCTAAAAAAAACCCCTCCATAATCCTCCCCAAAAAGCTTTCAATTATCTTGTTCATCTTTTTTCATGGATAATACATACTGGATTATTGAGTAACGTCACAATATTTTACGCTGAAGGTAGAGCCATTGTATAAATTGCTTACTCTGATGTAAAAGAGCCGAGGTGGCGCAGTGGTTAAATGCAGCACTGCAGGCTACTGCTAGATCAGCAGTTCAGCAGTTCAAATCTCACCGGCTCAGGGTTGACTCAGCCTTCCATCCTTCCGAGGTGGGTAAAATGAGGACCCAGATTGTTGGGGGCAATATGCTGACTCTCTGTAAACCGCTTAGAGAGGGCTGAAAGCCCTATGAAGCGGTATATAAGTCTACTGCTATTGCTGCTATAAAATGCTAGAATTACAATCAGAAGAAAAAGCTGCTTAAATTGTTTATGCTTTACAGTTTTCCTAATAAGGGAAATGTTTTCTCCATGCCATCCCAAACTTTGCCTTTTGTTATCTTTCTTTTTTGTTTTAAACACAGGGAGAAACACAGAAGGAGAAAGAGAGTGATTTGAGCTCCATTCACACCAATATTTGCTGTTACTGGGCACCAACTCTCAAACACTACTGAGCATCTTTTAGACATTAATGTCTGTTTAAAAATACCTCTAACAATTATAAATATATAGAGAAGGAAGATGGTAGAAAATATCTTTAGCGATCAAAAACTGCTGACAGTTACATGAAGAAATATCAAAATAGTATATTTAATGAATAAATAAATATTCTCATATTGAAGTCAGAGTGATATAAATGATTGTCAAACTTAGATCAGATATATGAGAGCATTGAGTTACAGATTCCTGTGGGCCTAATAATGCTTTGTGCACAAAGCTACAAAGGCAGAGATAGTCCACATTGTCAGTTTTGGTGGGGGGAAAGCCGATTAGAGGGACAATATGCAGCCTAGACTAAGTCTCTCTCAAGGACAGCTTTCCACAACTAGATATCCCACTGTATCGATTGAATTTATAATGCCTGAGAATACCAGAAGTTGTAATCCAACACAATTTGTTGGTTTTGTGATTTTGCAACAACAACAACAACAATAATAATAATAATAACAATAATAATAAATAAATAATAAATAAATAATAAGATTTGAAACTCTATGGAAAGTCAGAAATAGAAATCCAATCACTGACAAACACAGTCCGAGTATTCAGCACTGATATTTCAATGCAGTTTGGCATGGAAAAATGGGCCACTGTATCCATAAAAAGGGGCAAAATCACTACATGTGAGGGAATTGAAATGCCCAATGGCCAACTAATTAAATGCAACGAAAATGAAGCCTACAAATATTTAGGCATTCTGCAGTTGGATAACATCAAGCATGGAGAAGTAAAAACTATTGTCAGGGGAGAGTACACCAACAGAGTTAGGAAAATTTTGAAATCTAAACTGAATGGTGGAAATACAATCAAGGCCATAAATACCTGGGCAATACCAGTTATAAGATACACAGCTGGTATAATTAACTGGACACAAACTGATGTGGACATTTTGGACCGAAAAACCAGGAAACTAATGACAATGCACTACAGTTTACATCCACGTGGTGATACTGATAGACTATATCTGCCCCGAAAATCAGGTGGCAGAGGATTATTACAAGTGAAGCAAACAGTTGAAGAAGAAAAACATGCACTGGCTGATTATTTAAAAGAAAGTCAAGAACATCTATTAATCGAAGTAAAGGACAAAAACCTATTGAAGGTCCAACAGATGAAACAAGAATACAGAAAAGATGTGATAAAATCAAGAATGGACAGTTGGCAGAAAAAAGCATTGCATGGCCAATTTCTGGAAAAAATAAAAGATAAAGCAGACAGTGAAAAAAATTGGTTATGGTTAACAGCAGGTACATTAAAGAAAGAAACAGAGTCACTAATCCTGGCTGCGCAAGAACAAACTATCCGCACAAATGCCATTAAGGCCAAAATCGAAAAATCCTCTGATGATGCCAAATGCAGACTTTGCAAAGAAGCTGATGAAACTGTTGATCACATACTTAGCTGCTGTAAAAAAAATCACGCAGACTGATTATAAATTGCGGCACAATTCAGTAGCACAAATGATCCATTGGAATTTGTGCAAAAATTATAATATTAAAACAGCAACAAACTGGTGGGAACATAATCCTGAAAAAGTCACCGAAAATCAGATGGTCAAGATCTTGTGGGATTTCCGTATACAAACAGACAAAATACTGGCGCATAATACACCAGACATCACACTGGTTGAGAAAAATAAGGTCACAATCATAGACATCGCAATACCAGGTGATAGCAGGGTTGCCGAAAAGGAACATGAAAAAATCGCAAGATACCAGGACTTAAAAATCGAAATTCAACGACTATGGCACAAACCAGCAGTGATAATTCCAGTGGTAATTGGCACACTGGGTGCTATTCCAAAAGCACTGGAATTACATTTAAAACAGTTAAAAATTGACAAAATCAGCATCAGTCAAATGCAAAAAGCCGCACTGCTTGGATCTGCACGCATATTGCGAAAATACGTTATGATGTCCTAGGGCCCTGGGTGGGGCCCGACTAGTAACCAATGCCAAATCCGATGAAACAACTGGCCACTGTGATACAATTGTATAATTATTATTATTATTATTATGTAAACTGTAAACTGTAGTGCATTGTCATTAGTTTCCTGGTTTTTCGGTCCAAAAGGTCCAAATCAGCTTGTGTCCAGTTAACTATGCCAGCTGTGTATCTTATAACTGGTATTGCCCAGGTATTTATGGCCTTGATTGTATTTCCACCATTCAATTTAGATTTCAAAATTTTCCTAACTCTGTTGGTGTACTCTCGTCTGACAATAGTTTTTACTTCTCCATATTGTCAGACGAGAGTACACCAACAGAGTTAGGAAAATTTTGAAATCTAAATTTCTAAATTATTATTATTATTATTATTATTATTATTATTATTATTATTATTATTATTATTATTATTATTGTATAATAATTGTATTATTATTATTATTATTATTATTATTATTATTATTATTATTATTATTATTATTCAGATTCTGTCTATAAAATGGAAATATTGCTGCCCCTGCAGAACTGCTATAAATTATTATGCAACAGGGGTTATAAATCAAGATCAAACTAAGTGTAATATAAAGTATATTTACACAATTTATACAGTTTTTGCTTGTAAATTAGTAAATGAGATATCTCAGAATTATAATGAAGGGAACATTTGTTTCCCTTTGAACTATGATTTCTCAAAAATTGCTTCTCAGGAACTTCTATTTGCTTTTTAAGTGTAGCTTCAGTTAACAACAAAGAGACCATTTTGAGATACAATATTTTTATGGGACCATGCCAGATAAAAAGGATAAACATCCATGCCACATCCACTTTAAAAAAAACGTAAAGGTAAAGATTTCCCCTTTTCAGTCATATCTGACTCTAGGGGGTTAGTGCTCATCTCCATTTCCTAGCTAGGAGAGCCAGCATTGTGTGAAGACACTCTTGTGGTCATGTGGCTGGCATGAGTCTATGCTATGATATTAATATTTGCTAAAGTAAATGATAAAGTATGCATAGCTAAGAACTAAGGCTTGGAGCATAATGTTGTATACCTAGTAACTATCCACCACCAAGAGTACTAGAGAAGCAACTATAGTTAGTTAATAGAAAGAAAACCTAATCTTTAATTTTTATAGTCCTTTGTTTCTTAAAAATATAATGACAACCACTTTAGGATGGAATCCATGCCTGGAATCTTACAAAGATGTTATGCATCCTCATAAATATGGCTGCCAGGGTTATCAGAAGGCAAATCTTTCCCTTATGTCCCTAGACTGCTCTGTAACACAT